>NW_016807891.1:1224890-1250559 GCF_001698545.2 Rhinopithecus bieti
TTTTTTTTTTTTTTTTTTGACAGGGTCTGTGTCACCCAGGCTGTAGAGCAGGGGTGCAATCATGTCTCACTGCACCGCTGCCTCCCTGGCTCAAACAATTCTCCAACTTCAGCCTCCTTAGTGGCTGGGACTACAGCTGAGCACCACCATGCCTGGCTAATTTTTGTATTTTTGTAGAGAAAGGATCTTGCCCTGTTGCCCAGCCTGGTCTCGAAATCCTGGGCTCAAGGGATCCACCTGCCTCAGCCTCCCAAAGTGCTGGGATTACAGATGTGAGCCACCATGCCCAGCGTATCTTTATTTTTCACTGTTTTAATTGGTAAATAAAAGTTGTATACATTTAGCATGCACAGCATGTTGTTTTAAAATATGTATACATTGTGGAACTGTCAAGCTAATTAGCATAATGCATTACCTCACATACATACCACTTTGTTTTATGGTTAGAACACTAAAAAACCTGTTCTTAAAAAAAAATACAGGCCAGACGCGGTGGCTCATGCCTGTAATCCCAGCACTTTGGGAGGCCAAGGCAGGTGGATCACGAGGTCAGGAGATCAAGACCATCCTGGCTAACATGGTGAAACCCCGTCTCTACTAAAAAATACAAAAAATTAGGCAGGCGTGGTGGCAGGCACCTGTAGTCCCAGCTTCTTGGGAGGCTGAGGCAGGAGAATGGTGTGAACCTGGGAACCTGTGCCACAGCACTCCAGCCTGGGCGACAGAGCAAGACTCCATCTCAAAAAAAAAACAACAACAACAACAACAACAACAAAAAATAGCTAGGCGTGTGGCACGCACCTATAGTCCCAGCTACTCTGGAGGCTGAGAGAGGGGAATCACTTGAGCCTGGAAAGTGGAGGTTGCAGTGAGCCATAATCCCACC
The DNA here is from genome assembly GCF_001698545.2 of Rhinopithecus bieti. Classification (NCBI taxonomy): domain Eukaryota; kingdom Metazoa; phylum Chordata; class Mammalia; order Primates; family Cercopithecidae; genus Rhinopithecus; species Rhinopithecus bieti. The sequence goes on from NW_016807891.1 coordinate 1,225,777, forward strand.
ACTGCACTCCAGCCTGGGCAACAGAGTAAGGCCCTGTCTCGAAAAAAAAAAAAAAAAAGATAAAAGGAAAATAAAATCTATTTTTCAGCCATTTTCAGTCAAAAATACATTGTTATTCACCATAGACATCATGTTGTACAATAGATGGCTTTGGTTTATTCCTCCTAAAAGGAATTCTGTGTTCTGTCATTTGTGAGAACATGAATGAACCTGGAGGACATTATGCTAAGTGAAATAAGCCAGTCACAGAAATACAAATACTGAACAATCTCATCTATATGTGGAATATGCAGAAGTCGAACTCATCAGAGCAGTGAGGAGAATGACGGTTACCAGGGGCCGAGGGGATGGGCTGGTGGTGGGGCAGGGGCTGGGGAGATGTTGGTCAAAGGATCCAGAATAACATTTTAAGCTAATAATAAGTTATACAATTATGAATTTTACAATATAAAGAGTCAGCTTTAAAGGTTTTCAATAAATATGTTTCTGTATTAAAATATTAAGAGACAGAAGCAGCCAGAAGCAGATAGAGAACATTTCTGACCATCCCCATGTCATTAACCAGTGTCCCGCGTGGGTTCCGGAGAGTCCCCCTCCACCAGGCCGTCGTAGGTGTCTACTTGCTTCCCCTTCCTGATGAAATAGATGATCCAGGTTACACATTTTCTCTCATGAAACTTCATCTCAGTTTGTCTTCTCAGCTTATTAAATTCTTCACCATTCTTAAATGAGTCCAATTTATTTTTCAAACTGTAACATGGAATTCTCCTAATAGCAAGTGTTTGTATATTTGCATGTTTGCAAAGCATTTTCATATACATTGTTTCAGAGGATTGACATTAAACCAATCTACCTACCAATATTTGGGATTTTTGTTGTTGTTAATAATTTTCATCTTCTGGTTCTATTCACGTTCTATAGGCTGAGTCACCTTTTCAGGTAAAGAACTTGACCCTTCTGATTTCTGATATCACATCATCTTTAAATGTGTAATTCCCTATTGCCCTGAATACACATACACACACACCCTTATCCCACATGGGTATTATAACCATGTTTGCCACATCCACATTTTTTTTTTTTTTTTTTTTTTTTTTTTGAGACGGAGTCTCGCTCTATTGCCCAGGCTGGAGTGCAGTGGCCGGATCTCAGCTCACTGCAAGCTCCGCCTCCCGGGTTGACGCCATTCTCCTGCCTCAGCCTCCCGAGTAGCTGGGACTACAGGCGCCCGCCACCTCGCCCGGCTAGTTTTTTGTATTTTTTAGTAGAGACGGGGTTTCACCGTGTTAGCCAGGATGGTCTCGATCTCCTGACCTCGTGATCCACCCGTCTCGGCCTCCCAAAGTGCTAGGATTACAGGCTTGAGCCACCGCGCCCGGCCCACATCCACATTTTTTAAGAAAGTATTTATCACAGTAAGAGTTCAGATATACATATGCAAAGGCCTTCAAACCCGCCTACTAAAAATATTTTTATAACAATGTTAAAATACAGTATTTGCCTAAATATCCTTATCAAATCTTACTGACATTTTAGGACCTTATATTAAGTAAGTACTGCCCAGAACAGCATATGGTAGTTGGAAATAAAAGTAGGCATTTCTGTTGGTTTACGAATGGTGATATTTGCTATTTCCGGGTGTGTTCGCTGTCAACTAGTTGGAAAACAATGAGGACAAGCTTTACTACTTATCCTAGGAAAATAGAGGTATTTTAGCAAAAGCCTTTGAGCTAAACAAAATGTAAAAACACCACTTTAGCGACACTATAAAATTACCTCTAGAAAGCTAGAAAATATTTTGTTTTGGTTCCCAAAAAAATGCACTTGTACCCTTAGCATCCTTTCTCTTTCGCTCTCTCTCTCTCACACACACACACACACACGCACACACACACTTCCAAGCACTGATATATTAGCATTTATTCTGTCTAGGGAGCTACAGGCTGTGCAATTAGGTAAAAAGCCTCACTGGACTCCCTTTAGGCTTAAAGCAGCTCATTTCTTTGATATCAGTTCCATCTCGAACATGCAGCCTCCCTAAACCCAAGACTGTAAGAGTCTTTAAGAACTAAAAGCATTTTCACCTTCACACTGATTTCTCCCCAGCTCCCCTCTGCCCTGTCTCTCACTTTCCCTCACCCGCCTCCTCCCGTGCCTTTGCCAGTCATCTACATAGTCTCTCCATCCTGGACATTGGAGGAAAGCCCAGGTCTTCAGTCTGAGCACAGCCATGTCCAGTCATTAAAAAAAAAAAGTACAGTTTCTCTCCAGCCACATTTAAAATGTGTTTTATTTGTATAAATGTAAAGGAAACAAGTGCAGTTTTATTACATGGATATATTGTGTAGTGGAGAAGTCTGGACTCATAGTGTCATCTTCACTGGAAAACAGTATGGCGGTTTCTCAAAGAACAAAAATGTAAATGTGATTCTACCTGGAAATTCCACCACTGGGTATCTCCCCAGTGCAAAAGAAATTGTTATATTGAAAAGATATTGGTGCTCATATGTTTATCATATTTCTTCCTAAGGCAGGCAGTGATCTGTGTAACTCTTGGTCACTGTATTCCCATCCCACGAGGCCCTCCACTCGGCTTGTGGCTTAGACAGCTGAGCTGAGAAAGTGGAGCTTTGTAAACTACAAGGTAGGCTCTCTGGGGCTTCAGCTGCTTTAAGACAAAAGAGTCAAAGACAAGAAAGGGTCTAGTCCCTGAGAAGATTTTGGGGTGAGCAGCTGAAGAAGAAAATAATAGGGCATGTGGTCCTTAAAACATAGCCCAAAGATGTCTTAAAAATATTTATAAACATGCTAAGAAAGTGTTTGCCAAGTCTCCCAAAGACACATAAGAAAATGATTATTCAAGAAATTTTAAACATGTATATCCTAAATAATTTCCCAAAGAAATGTTATTTTGACAAAGTGTCTATAATTTTATGACACAAACCAATTATTTTTGCTCTATTGCTATTTCTGAATATTTAGTATTATACCACTAGGCTGATTCATTACTCACATCTATTTTATCTGACCTCATAGATTCAATTAACCCTTTCTTCCTTCACTCCTGACATTCGCATACCTGCTCCATGCATATTCTTCAAATACTTGTGAATTAGTGGAAAACAAGTAGATATCTACATATGCCTCTGAAAATAGTGAGACTTTACAATGTGTTTAAATGTAAACAATATGTATAAACTTTTCACTACAGCTAAGTGTTTTGAGTTTGAAGTCATTTAGTTCCATGAAATTGCCAATATTCTAAAGACTTATTTCAAATACTATAAAAATTCCAAATTCGTCTATTTGCAATTTCAGTTCCGCTGATGGAAACATCTCTGTGGAAAGTGCCAGAAGATTCGAGTTCTAGTCATTTCCTAACTGAGGGTCTGGAGTAGAAACATGTCAGTTTGGTTTGTTAGTTTGTTTGTAAAATAGAGATGAAAATATTATCTTCTCTAATGTCCCATCTGGAGGTTATTTTGAAGCTAACAGGAAATGACGTAGAAGAAATCTTAATAAAATATAAAGCACTAAGCTCACGTGAAATACGGCCACTATAATCCCAATTGCTCTTTTTTTCAAATGATATATCTTGTGTCCAACGTACAAACTCTGATGCACAGCCATGTATGGGGATTAAGAAAAAAAAAACACAGAGAGAATTTTAAATTAAAGGTCCTGTGTTACATCTTCATCAATAAGAAAATACGTATAAAAGTCAAATTCCCTTGGCCTGTTGACATGATGTTTGCCTTTGTCTACCTAGCTGATCCTGCCTTCCCACTTTTCTGGTAACAGTGTCAAGATTTCTACGGAATGTTCAGGAGCAGAGAACAGGTTCCACTCCTGGACTTTGAGGGTGAAATAGGTGTGCCTTTCTGCAGCAGGTGCAGAGGACGGTGTGGATATCAGGAACGCTGTCTAGTTCTAGGGTCCCCAAGGTTGGGCGGCCCCACTGAGAAGAGAAACAGCGCAGAGAGCACAGCAGGAGTCTCGGAGAGTGACAGTCATGAGCCGAGCTTCAGCAGGCGTGCATGTGACTGAAACAGAAACCACTGGAACGTCAGTCTTGGAGCTGATAAATCTCTTCTGCTCTTGCCAGTCTCAGATAGACATTTTTGAACTTGCAAAAAAAGAAAGAAAAAAATTCTATCTAACAGGCACCTCGAGACACTAGCATTTTTTTGAATAAACATATTCCTTTTGGAAATGGTCTATTATGCGTCGTATGATAGGTTAATATGCTTCTGCCACTAAACTTTAATAGGTTACATCCTAAATTCATACAAATATGTATAAGAAAAATTTCCCAAATGCCAAATAGAGAGCTATATTCAAGGCTGTTTGAAAATGTGATTGGCAAAATGATGTTCAGAGTCATAAACAATTAGGATCATCTAAATGTCCCTAGAAATTTGCAATGAAATCGCCTCGCTTGTCCTCCCAGCTTCTAATGCCGAGGCGTGCGTCAACTTGCCAATGCAGAATGTGCCTGGAGAGATCCTCCCCAAAACTCTTAGGGCAACAATGTGGCTCCATTTGCATTCTCTGAACTGGCAACTTTTACATCCCAGCCACAGACACAACATATGGAGAAAAAGGTGCCAAACCCCTTCCTACCCAGTGGAGAAAAAAGACACAAATTTTTTAAATTCCATGGGGTTTTTCCAAGCCTTACACATACAGTCTGTATACTCAGCAGGTGATTTTCCCACACTCCCTACCTTTTCACTTTGCTGCTGTCTATTACTTTATTCGACTACTGGTCTCAGGCCATGAAGAACGATGCTGTGATAATGGCAGGTGATGTTGCTAGCGGTTACTTTGGACATGCTCCTTCAAGGGACTAAGGGATGTATGTGTGTATTTATCAGGTACCAATGAGAGTTTCAAACAAATGATGCACAAACAGCTAAACTGCAGTTCCACATAATTCAAAGCTTCAGCAGTCAGACTCTAAGACCTTCCTAATGTCTTACGGAATTTTATATGAATGGCTGCAATTCTCTCAGTAAGGCAAAAAATCAGAGCATGATAAATCCCCAAAGCATTCTATTTTAACCTTCCCACAGAAAGTAATTATGCTTTTGTATTCTGTACAATTCATCGAAACTTCTGACATACCCTTTTAATTTTAAAATATTTGTTTATTGTTTTCCTGCAGCTCATGCATTTATTTTCTAGAATTAGGTTGTGTTTTCTCACTTGCTTTTGTTTCAAAAGGGAAGTGGCTTTATTGTTTCGAGTATCAAATAAGCGAACGCTCATGAACGAAAACCACACATTTAAAGTTATTAAATGTTTCATCTATCTTTCTAAAGTAGTTTATGCACATATACGCTGATATACATGTAATTACAAAATGGATGGCCATACAATATGTGTAAAATGACCTTCCTTGTTTTAGATTCTTTTTCCTTTAATTTTGAGACAGGGTTTCACTCTGCTGCCCAGGCTGGAGTGCAGTGGTATGAATATGATTCACTGCAACCTCAACTTCCCAGGCTCAAGTGATCCTTCCCAACATAGCACCCCAAGTAGCTGGGACTATAGGCGCTCACCACCACACTGGCTAATAGGTTTTATTTTTATTTTAGTAAAGACAAGGTCTCACTGTGTTGCCCAAGCTGGTCTCAAACTCCTGTGCTCAAGCATCCTTCCTGCCTCGGCCTCCAAAAGTGCTGGGGTCACCGGCGTGAGCCACCTTGACTGGCCTGTTTTAGATTCTTGAACTAGCTGATAACATCCATTTGCCAAAGCCTGCTACTTTCTTTAGCCTGCACAGTGTCTTACTCTCATACTTGTTCCTACCTAGGTTAAAAGCGTGGTATGATCACTCAGATAGCAATGGGCTTTCTGTTTTATTGCCTTGTATCAGTTTTCTTGCAGTTGGCCCTGGTCCTTCAATTCTTGACAATCTGATTTCTGAGGCCACTCCAGATTCTTCACCACCTGCCTTCTTGGTGTACTTGTTAGTCCTGTTGGCTTTGGCTCTGACCTTCTACCTTCTTGAGTTCTTGAGAGAACTCACTTTGCCCACAGGGCTCAGAACCACAGCCTGAAATGGAATGTGCCAAACCAAATTTGTCTATCTTCAATTTGAGTTCAGCTGATGGAAACATCTCTGTGGGAAGTGCCAGCAGATTTCAATTCTAGTCGTTTCCTACCTGAGGGTCTGCAGTAGGAACAAGTTAGTTTGGTTTGTTAGTTTGTTTGCAAAATAGAGAAAATGAAAATATTATCTATACTCTAATATCCAATCTGGGGGTTATTCTGAAGGATGATGTAGAAGAAATCGTAATAAAATATAAAACCCTGAGCTCATGTGAAATATGACTGCTATAATCCCACTCACTCTTTTTCACCAAATGTATGTGCCTTGTGTCCAACATACAAATACTGATGCATAGGCATATGTGGGGATAAGAAAATATGAGGAGAATTTTTAATTAAAGGTCCTGTGTTTCATCTTCATCAATAAGAAAATACAAAAGTCAAACCTTTTGCCTTTTGACGTGGACTAATGCCATTGTCTATCCAGCTGATCCTGTCTCCCCATTTTTCTGATAACAGTGTCAAGATTTCCAGGGACTGTTCAGGAGGATAAAACAGGTTCAATTCCAGGACATTGGTGAAATAGGTGTGCCTTTCTGCAACGGGCACAGAGGAGGGCATGGCTATCAGGGACATTGCCTAATTCTAGGGTCCCCAAGGTAGGGCAGCTCCCCTGAGGACAGAAACAACACAGAGAGTGCAGTTTGAGGCCGCGGGAGTGAGAGTGGTAAGCAGAGCTTCAGCAGGCATGCATGTGGCTGGGGAAGAAACTCTTGATCCTGGATTTCTGGCTGCCTTGACCAGGGGCTTCCAGAGACTGCTCCAAGAACAAGGACCCTCACCTTTGCACACTGCCTCATATCTCAGGTCCTGGCCCTGTAATCTGTGACTCACCACGTTTATGGTTCTGACACCAAAACTAAGCATTTTACCAAATAATTAGAAATGAGATGGAAACAAAAAGATATCTGAGGTAGGACCCTAGTTTCCTAGGAATGTTGTACAAAATTACCACAAATCTGGATGTTTAAAACAGGAGAACTTTACTCTTACATGGTTCTGGAGCCTGGCAGTCTGAGAGTAAGGTGCCGGCAGGGCCATGCTCTCTCTGAAGGCTCTAGGGGAGGATCCTTCCTTGCCTCTTTAAGCTTCCGGTGGCTTCAGGTGTTCTTTGGCTTTTGGCAGCATAACTTTCATTTCTGCCTTCAACTTCATATGGTTTTCTTCCCTGTATGTATCTCTGTGACCTCTCCTTTTCTTATACAGAAACTTGTCATTGAGTTTCAGGTGCACCCTAATCCCAAGAAGATTTCATCTCAAGAACCTCAGCTCATTACATCTTCAAAGATCTTATTTCCACATAAAATCAATTCCAAGGTTCTAGATGGACATAAATTTGGTAGGGAATAGTATTAAGGCCACTACAGGCAGCAGTATATATTTCCATCACCACAACTCTGAACAGATTTTGCAGAGTATAAGATGAAATTAAGGTCATGTCTTCAAAAACGTCTGAATTTCAAAGCTGTGTTGCAAATGAAGTCAGCATTCCATCCCAACCAATATGGGGATACAGAATATCATTCTCAAAAGAAGACATACATGTGGCCAACAATCATATTTTTAAAACAAATCTCAACATCGTTGACCATTAGAGAAATGCAAACCAAAACCATAATGAGATACCATCTCACACCAGTCAAATGGCTATTATTAAAAGTCAAAAAATAACGATGCTAGCAAAGTCATGGAGAAAAAGGAATGCTTATACACTGTTGTAAATGAGTCCAACCATTGTGGAAGACAGTGTGGTGATTCCTCAAAGACCTAAAGACAGAAATACCATTCAACCCAGCAACCCCATTACTGGGTATATATCCAAAGGAGTGTAAATTATTCTATTATAAAGACATATATATGTGTATGTTCACTGCAAGCCTATTCACAATAGCAAAGATATGGAATCAACCTAAATGCCCATCAATGATAGACTGGATAAAGAAAATGTGACAGTTACATACCATGGAATACTATGCAGCCATAAAAAAGAATGAGTTCAAGTCCTTTGCAGGGACATAAATGGAGCCGGAGGCCATCATGCTTAGCAAACTAATGTAGGAACAGAAAACCAAATACTACCTGTTCTCACTTATAAGTGAGAGCTAAAGATGAGAACACATGAACACATAGGGGAGAACAATGCATACTGGGACCTATCAGAGGGTGGAGAGTGGGAGGAGGAGGAAGATCAGGAAAAATAACTAATGGATACTAGGCTTAATACCTGGGTGGTGAAATAATTATGTACTACAAACCTCCAAGATACAAGTTTGCCTATGCAATGAATCTATACATGTACCTCTGAACTTAAAAGTTAAAACTTTACATAAAAAAAGAAAATCGAAAGGAGCTTGCAAAAACTGAAAAGGAAACTAAGGTATTAGTTCAACGTTTCACAAAGCCTGGTCCTGGCATAAAGCTAGATCTGTTCATTTCTAGTCCAAAAGTCTTTATTCAGAATTGCCCTCTCCAAAATTAGCTGTCCATTATTTTCAACTTTATTTTAATTTGGTATGTTAATATAAGTCAACTAAATGAATGTCAGAAAAATGACTCTAGGCTTGTTATCTTCCTCCGTGTGGTCATCATTCCTTCTGCCCCCCTGAAGTTGAGACTTATCAACTCTTTTATCTAAACCAGATGCTGGAAAGTGTTCAGAGCCCCTTAGAGAGGAAGCGTGGGTTTACCAGTCTATGTAGGAGTTAGTCATACACTTCTAAACCCCAAATCATGGCTTCAATCTTCAAAAGGTCTTCCTCCTTGGCTGTATTTTTAAAATGCCATTATCAGAAAATTCTGAGAACTTACATTTTTTATTTCTCATCAATGCAAAATTTCTATAAACCCACCATTTCATAATTTCCATGAAGCCAAGAGTGATTTTCATAAGGCTTGATAGTTAAGAAGCTACAATTCTTCATAGATTCTGTGACCTTGAGTGCTCAAAATCACAAAATAGAATGCTTGTCTTTCTTCAGAAAATAATGTGCATTTTCTTACAAAGTACTTTGATTGCTATTGGCAAACATTTGGCAAAATAGCCTCTGTAAGTTCAAAGTCTTTTACAAAACTCAGCAATTTTAACGTGATTTGTCCCTATTGATATAAAAGGGCACTTACTAAATAAACAGTAGTATTGAAAAATACTAGTTATATTTTAAAGAAATCGTTGTCTAAATTCTTAATATGTGATACATGTTTCTGTAGAATTATATAAAAATTAAATGTTTCAGTAAGACCTAATGGCAACTAACTGTTTTAACAAATAGTTCAAACACATGGTTTGCAAATCCTTTCTCCCTTTGTGTAGGTTGTCTTTCTGTTGATGGTTTCCTTTGCTGTGCAAGAGCTTTTCAGTCTGATGTAGTCTCACTTGTCTATCATTGTTTTTATTGCTGTGATTTTGGTGTCAAAAGGGTTATAAGGGTGGGTCTATAAGGGGTTAATTTCAAAAATATGTAAGAAATTTTACAAATCAATGGCAATAAACAAACAGCCCAATGAAAAAATGGGCAAAGGACTTGAACAGACAGTTATCCAAAGAAAACAAGAAGTATATGAAAATATCATCAACATCGTTCATTATCAGAAAAATGCAAATCCAAACAACAATAAGATAACATCTCATATCTGTTAGCACGGCTAGTCCCAAATACTACCCTTGATGCAATACCAAGGTCTGCCCACCTTCTGTTAAAGATACTTTTGCCCCCAATGGTGGATGCCTCGTTGTGGGCCAGTATTACACTTGCCTCTGCCTAGACTCCTGATATCAATTCTAGACTAATTTTTGTTTGTTCGTTTGTTTGTTTTAGACGGAGCTTCGCTCTGTCACCCAGGCTGGAGTGCAATGGCATGATCTCGGCTCACTGCAACTTCCGCCTCCTGGGTTCAAGCGATTCTCCTGCTTCAGCCTCCTGAGTAGCTGGGATTAATGGCACACACCACCACGCCCGGCTAATTTGTGTGTGTTTGTGTATTTTTAGTAGAGATGGGATTTCACCATGTTGGTCAGGCTGGTCTCAAATTCCTGATCTTGTAATTTGCTCGCCTTGGTCTCCCAAAGTGCTGGGATTATAGGCATGAGCCACCGCACCTGGCCTAGACTAGATTTTTAAATCCATTTTATTGAGCTATGAATTACATAAAATAAAAGGTACAATTTTAAGTGTATAATTCAATCAGCTTGCATTGTTTACATTTGTGTAACCACTATCACAGTAATATATAGAACATTTCCATCAATCAAAAATAATTCCCTTGAGCTTCTTTGCAATCAATATCTTCTCCTCCACAAAACACTGCCCTGCTTTCTGTCACCATAGTTTTGCCTTTTCTAGAATTTTTTATAAATTGAATTATACTTCATGTAACATTTGTGTGTCTGGTTTCCTTCATTTAGTACAGAGCTTTTGAGATTTATCTGTGTAGTTGTGTATATATGCAGTTGTTATTACTGAATAGCATTCAATTGCATGAATGCATACAAATTTGCAAATCCATTTACCTGTTGATAGACATTTGGGTTGTTTCCAGTTGGGGGTAATGATGAAGAAAGCTGCTATCAATGTTCATATAAAATATTTGATGGATATATGTTTTCATTTCTTATTTACTAAGGAGCTAGTGGAAATCACTGGGTTGCGTGATAACTTTCTGTTTAGCTTTATAGGAAACTGCCAGATTTTTTTGCAAAGTGGCAATATTATTTTTGCATTATTGCCAGTAATTTATGAGTTTCACTTACTCTGAATTGAATCCTTGCCAATTCATGTCATTGCCAGTATTTTTCATTTTAGTTCATGTAGTAGTTGTGTAATGGTAGCTCATTGTGGTTTTAATTTACATTTACTTAAAACTAATGATAATATATTTTATGTACTTATTTTAGATCTGTATCTCTTCTTTGGTAAAATGTCCATTCAAATCATTTGCCTATATTTGAATTAGATTTTTGTCAACATATTATAGAGTTATGTTTTATGTATATTCCAGATACAATTTCTTTAAAATATGTTCCACAAATATTTTCCATCTTTGGTTTACCTTTTCTTGTTTTAACAGTGTCCTTTGATTTTCTTTTTAAGTTTTCATTTTAGTTAAGTTCATTTATTATTTTATTCTTTTATGATTTATGTTCTTTGTGTTCTCTTTAAGAAATAATTTCTTAAACCAAAATCACAAAGATGATCTCTTACGCTTTATTCTGAGTTACAGCTCTTGAATTCAAGTTTGTGATCCATTTGGAGTTCATTTTCTTGTATAACATGCAGTAAACATCAAAGCTCAACTTTTTGCATGTGAATACACAACTATTTTGTTACTGCTTATTGAAAAAAAAAGAGACCTTTTCCCACAAGGAATTACTGTGGCTGCTTTGTACCATGTATGAGTATATACATGTGGATCTACTTCTGAACCTATAACAGGAACTTGTAGTTTCTGCTCTCACTTCCCCTGTGATATTGTCAGACATCTTTCTTTTACCTATGTTAAAACTCCACGATGTTATTTTATTTAAACACTCAATTTTCTTTTGAAGAGTTTAAAAAATGACAATAATATCTTGCATTTTACCCACATACTTACAATTTCCAGCACTCCCCCTTTCTTTGTGGAGGCCCATATTTCCATCTAGTATTTTTTCCTTCTTCTCGAAGAACTTGATTTAACTTTCCTTTGGTACAGTTCTACTAGCAATGAATTCTCTCAGCTTTTGTTTGACCTCAAAAATTTTTAAAGCCTTTATTTTACCTTACTTAAAGACATTTTTTACTAAAATTAGAGTTCTACCTTGACAGATTTTTTTTCTTTTAGCTGCTTCAAAAATATTTTTTCCATGTTCTTCTGCTTTACATAGTTTCTGAAAAGGAGTCTGCTGTAACCTTCTCTTTGTTTCTCTGTACAAAATGTGTTTGTATGTTTATTTCTCTAGCTGCTGTAAGATATTCTCTTTATCATTACTTTTTAGAAATGTGATTACAAAGTCCCTTAGTGTGATTTTCTCATTTTCTTCTGCTTGGATTTTATTGACTTTCTGGGATTTGCAGGTTTATCATTTACACTAAATTTGGGGAATTTTTGGCCATTTATTTCTTCAACTATTCCCCTCATTTTGTCTCTCCTCTGAGGCTGCAATTAAATATAATCACTTCATGCCAGTCATCTATGTTCTGTTCATTCTTTTTCTGGTCTCTTCTCTAGACCGAGTTCTTCATTTCATGTGGGATAAATTAAGAACCCCAAGCCCAAGCATATTAAGGCAGGAAGTTCTGCCACATGGGTACTAGATCCCTAAAGAGTGAGCAGAGGCTGGGCATGGTGGCTCACACCTGTAATCCCAGCGATTTGGGAGACTGAAGCAGGCAGATCACTTGAGGTCAGGAGTTTGAGACCAGCCTGGCCAACATGGCAAAACCCCATCTCTACTAAGAATTCAAAAATGACCTGGACCTGGTGGCCATGTCTAATATCCCAGCTACTCAGAAGGTTGAGGAACAAGAATCACTTGAACCCAGGAGGCGGCAGTTGCAGTGAGCTGAGATGGTGCCACTGCACTCCCACCTGGGGAACAAAGTGAGACTCCATCTCAGAAAAAAAGACAGTGAGTAGATTTTTTTCTTAGTCCTTATATTCTGGCCTTATATAAACAGGTTTAATTCTAGTCTCTTCCCACCAAACTCAAGAAACTACTCTCCTTGTAGGAACACTGACTATCTAGTACTCAAGACAATCTTTGTTTCTGATGTTCCCACAGAGGTGTTCCACTCTCATGTTCAACATGCTCAATACCCACTCAGGTTTTGGATGGAAATCTCCACTCATTTTAGGTACCTGTGGTTTTATTTTTCATTGTTGCAATCTCAGCTATGCATTTTTATTTTACATTAACTATAATGTATTTGGCATTTTTCTGTATTTGGCATGTGTACATTGCTGAGAGGTTGAGGAGGAAGACACTGCATGTTAGTGCCATCTCCCACAGACTGGAATTCTCATGGCAGCATCTAAGGGAAATGGTCCCAGAGACTCGTGGTTGCCATGGTTCCTGGAAGGTCCATTGAACAAGGAGCTTGGTTCTATATATGAGTTGCCATGTGCATTGACTGAAGAATGTCATTTTTCTCAGTATTTAAAATAAATGTAGTATCTTTTTATAGCAAAGGTTGAGATTTTCTGTGTCTGAAAAAGAGAACATACAGGAAACTCCGAAGTTTCCTATGCCTAGGTGTTGAGTACTCTACTTGAAGATCACCCTCCTGAGACTGTCCTTGCTCTTCTTGTTAACTGTGTAATTAAAGACAACTGTAGCAAATTAAACACTGAAAAAAATGATTTCCTTGACATAACCTCAGTACAGTCTACCTTAATTCTAATTAGCAAAATCTTCTGTTTTAAGCAACAATTTAGTTTAAAAGGTTTTAGACATTTTTTATGTTAAAGTGTTAGCTATCATGACTTTTTCTGTAGTTTTTATTTTCTTACAACTATTCTTTGAGTGTTACTAGAGTGGGCTACAGGGAAGTGGAAAGTTTGGATATGGGGCATGCTGATGGCAGTACTTTGGAGGTGATGTAAAAGCAACGTAGGCTGGGTGTGGTGGCTCACGCCTGTAATCCCAGCATTTTGGGAGGCTGAGGCAGGTGGATTGCCTGAGGTCAGGAGTTCAAGACCAGCCTGGCCAACATGGTGAAACTCCGTCTCTACTAAAAATACAAAAAAAATTAGCCAGGCATTGTGGCAGATGCCTGTAATCCCAGCTACTCTGGAGGCTGAGGCAGAAGAATCTCTTGAACCCGGGAGATGGAGGTTGCAGTGAGTCGAGGTCATGCCATTGTACTCCAGCCTGGGCAACAAGAGGGAAAACTCTGTCAAAAAAAAAAAAAAAAAAAAAAAAGGCAATGTAGACCAGCTTTCCTATGGGAAAGTGTTTCAAAACCCATCTTATCACAAAAAGGTAAACCCCATGGGATTTAGTGGATACGGTAATCTTCTCCCAAAGAGACAAAAGTTGGCAACCTTCTTTCTAATGCATCCATTTGAAAGTTAGATGTATTCACTTGGTTTTCCACTTTAGAGTGTCAAATTTTTGTAGACATTGGTGTCCAGGTCTGATAAGGTGAATGCAGGATCCAGACGATTCAGACATGCCCTGAATTTTTCCCTCAACCCCTTCCTCTCCCTTGTTTCCAAGNGGGAAAGTGTTTCAAAACCCATCTTATCACAAAAGGTAAACCCCATGGGATTTAGTGGATACGGTAATCTTCTCCCAAAGAGACAAAAGTTGGCAACCTTCTTTCTAATGCATCCATTTGAAAGTTAGATGTATTCACTTGGTTTTCCACTTTAGAGTGTCAAATTTTGTAGACATTGGTGTCCAGGTCTGATAAGGTGAATGCAGGATCCAGACGATTCAGACATGCCCTGAATTTTTCCCTCAACCCCTTCCTCTCCCTTGTTTCCAAGCATCTAATCTTTTCTTTCTGTTGGCAGAATTATCCTTGCCAAAGTGAGAAAAATTCTGTGTCCACCTGAGTTGGGTAATATCTCATTGTTGTTTCCAAATGACTTTGATCATGTCTCACAAAGGATGACCTACGAAAGCTCCCCAAATTCTTACACAGCCCAACAGTAGGATTAGTTGTTTCCTGGGTCCCGTTTTAATTTTACTACACTGGCAAACCGTAGTTCCTGAAATGAAATAACCTGACTAAACTGTGAAGTTAACAGTGATGAGTGTTAAGATAAACAGGACAGTTGGTTATTTTCTAAGCACTGAGCACTGGCCTCCGTACCCTGATCTGCAGGCTTTGCAACTTGACATTTGCTGACGCAGACGACAGAGGACCCACCTATAACGAAAAGGCGCAGTCTCCCGCCTGAAGGAGCTTTCATTCTGTCAATGCACCTATCGTCTTTCTCTCACGCTGCAATCACAGAACCTTTTCCGCCTGGTTGTGCTCTAGTCATTGCCTGCGGATCTATGAATGGATTATCACTTCCCAGGGATGGCTTCCAGGGTGCAGATTCTTTCAGAAGCAGCAATTTGATTGGAGGTTTCGCTGGGTGCTGGCAGCCCCTGGCCCATGGGTAATGGAACAGGAAAAGCACATCGCTCCCATCCCATGGCCATACCAACTCTGCCTTTAACTGTTCTACATATTTGTGTTCCACATAAATGTTTTTGTTTCACAAAGAAGGAAGCTCTACAACATAAAACAAAAGTTAAGTGAAAGCCACTTGTCTGCAGGAGTGAGAGCTGCTTTTGTTTCTTTCTTTTTGTTTTGTGACAAAGGTAGACAAAGTCCTCATCATGACGTTCTTCCAGGTCTAATTCTTCTCTTTTCTTCGTGCCTCTTTCCACAGAAATGCTCTGTTCCTGTCAAACTCATCTCTTTACCACCAACCACTGCAACATGCCACATGTAATCTCACTGTCTTTCATCCACCAGTACTCTTTCCTTTACATAAAAAGCACAACTATTGATTGTCAGCATCTGCTCTTCAGCATTTGCTCAACTCTTACCTTTTCAGGAAAGTAGCCAATTATTTCTCTCCCATGGGGCTCCCTCGTGATCCCCATGGCAACTTCACAACAAGGCCTTGAGGATACTCCTTGATTGTTACTTCAGGGCTGTACACAGTAGACTTAGATCCTTTGCACATCATTCCCCATCTAGTGCTTCACACGTGAGAATACTCAGCCAAGAGTAGGACAGTTAGTCATTAGTAAATTCGTTTAAGCCTGCCGAGTGAAGAGTAGGGTAGCTAGTAATTCATACATTTGTTTAAGCTTTGCAAAGTTTTACTTCTCACATACATACGACAAATGACTGAATTTTCAGAAAAGTATCTTTCTATGAGATTGCCTTTACCAAGAATAGATCCATATTGAGATTCAGCTGCTGTGAAAGGCTTGACTTCTGCAAAATTATGTTTATCCAGGTAGGTGCCAGTCCCTCCCCAGCAGTGAGATGTTTGGATGCAGTCAGTTGACCTGATTTGATAAATGCCTTCCATTTTGTGAAGACAAGAAGAAATGGATGATGAGAAGAAAAAAGAAAAGCACTAAACTTGGGCATTCCTTAATGAATGCCAGTCACATCTCAGCATAGGCATTTCTTAGCCTTACTAAAATCCTTTAAAAAGTCTATCACGCTGGTTCTCATTAATCCAGTCATTTCCCGTGTGATCTCCACTTTTATGAAAAGGTTTTCAGAACCACTCTGTACACATGCAGTGATTCTATTATTGTGTTCAAGGACAAATCATCCCACATTTGTCTGCAAACTGCACATGGTTATGTGATGCTGTTCTCCCACGAATCCAGAATTCACTCATGCACATCCACACTTCATATCCAGTGTACATGCCAATGTTCTCTCACCCGGCTCCCTCTGGGAGAGTGGCAGGAAGTGGGTGGGTGGGTTGGAGCAGTAGTGCTCATGCAGCTGAGGGCACCAGCAGGCTCACCAGGATGCACCCCAGTAAACAATCTCAAAGACCTGAGTTCCCCTTAAAGATCAAATAGCTTAAGAAATTACACTGCTCCTAGTTACCCACTCACTCCCCCTCCAGGTTTCCCAGGGCACAGGAAGTCCACACTGCTGGTGTAATTCTGGCCATGGTGTAACAGTAAATTCCTAGGGTCTCTGTTTTTCTAAATGTATTGTGAACTTCTTGAGGGCAGATCACTTGATCAACACTGCATCTCCTGAATTACTAAAAGTTCGTGGGTTTAAACGGACTCTGCCATTTCTTGACATACTCCAAGCTAGAAGCAGTGAATGTTTCAGCATCTGTCAGTATGGTTAAGGTGGCAGAACCAGATAGATGTAAGATCATATTTTCAGTTCACGTTGAGACTTGGACGTGTGACTCCATTTTACACTGCTCCAGGCACTTGGCTGGCACTAGTTGATTTTCAAATTTCCCCAAATTTATTCAGGTCAAAAAACCACTCAAAAGCAGAGCCAAGCAAGGACCTCATAATTGATGAGGGCTGGTCTTGCTCCAAGCCTTTGGCCTTTTTTTTTTCTGTATTATTCTTTCCTTAAAACAACTTCAATTCCTCTCCCTGTCTCTAACCACAGATGTACATTTCCCAGGTGCTGCTGTATGCTGTCCCCAGTGAGGTCCAGAGCTTCTCCTGGGAGGCTGAATGGATGGAAAATGCCCCAGCTTAGAGGATGTGTCTCAAGTGCACTGATGCATGCACGGTTATTTTACAATGTAATCCTGATCCCTGGATTACAGCTGGGTTTCAGGGAGTTTCTATTATTTCCCTTGGTTCCCTCTGGCATAAACAGCACTGTGCTCTCAGATTTGGCCACCCTGAAACCTGTCCCTTCTCCCCGCCATTAGAAAAGGAACAGATACACTCAGTCACTCCAACTGCTAACCTTTATACTCTAGGAGCTGGCTGTTGAGTTGGAGACTGCTTTCCTCTCATAGACCTTTGTAAAATAAATGGTTGCTCTTGCCTATCACCTTATGTACGGATTGCATCTTTTGTCTGTTGTGAGGGAGTTAACAAAAGCCTTTCTAATCTAGAAAATATTGTATGCCTATATAAATCATGTCTCCTGAGCTTTCTTTAGCCACTTTTATATCAACTTCAAAAGTTTAGGAATATATTAATTTTATAAAATCGGCATTCTCAATTTTAATTTTGTTAAATCTCTGTTGGCTAAGGATTTACTTGAGGTTTCTTTGTTCCTTTTCTTTTGTTCCCACTACTATTAGAGGTCAAAATTAATCATGTCCACGGGAATCATACTCATCCTAGACTCCCCTTTCTTTTTAAGCATTCCATTCTTCACTAGATTTACAATTCTCATACAAAACCTGTGAGTGACATCTTTGGATGCCTTTCATCAGGATCTATAGTGCAATCACCAGCAAGTCTATATGTTGGTCCCTAGAGTTTATTCAAAAAGTAGCACCTGTATTTTAGATGGACATCTGGTCACCCCAGGACATAGCTCCAATGTCTCACAGCCCAGCTCTCATGCCTGATCATATCCACAATAGTAGGGGCTGTTACTATTTAAGCCTACCAAGTGAAGAGTAGGGTAGCTAGTAATTAACAAATTTGTTTAAGCTCTGCAAAGTTTTACTTTTCACATACGTACGACAAATGACTGAATTTTCAGAAAAGTATCTTTTCTGGGGTAAAATTTTAAGAGTTCTATTCAATTTCAGGCTGGGCACGGTGGCTCATGCCTGTAATCCCAGCACTTTGGGAGGCCGAGGCGGGCAGATCACGAGATCAGGAGATCGAGACCATACTGGCTAATATGGTGAAACCCCATCTCTACTAAAAATACAAAAAATTAGCCAGACATGGTGGCAGGTGCCTGTAATCCCAGCTACTCGGGAGGCTGAGGCAGGAGAATGGTGTGAACCTGGCAGGCAGAGCTTGCAGTGAGCCAAGATCGCGCCACTGCACTCCAGCCTGGGTGATAGAGTGAGACTCCTTCTCAAAGAAAAAAAAAAGAGTTCTATTCAATTTCTTATCCAAGGTCATGGAGTTCAAATTTCCCTAAGGAAGATTAGGCACTAGGGGCTATTTAATTAGGAAATATCCATTACAACTCAGATTACCCTCCCTGCAGCCTATGTGTCATGCAGACTTGTCCAGCAGGCAGAAAGTTTTGCACTGGAGCTGCCCTTAGGACAGATGTGGAAGGAGGACTGTACCCTTCCTCACTACAGTCTCTGTCTCTGGCACAGTCAGCATGCACGGTTGATTCCACACTGTGCTATCACAGCTGGAGAAGATGTAGAAACAGACACACACAGGCTGGACCACTCTAGAAGGAGCTGCTGTCCACGATTGAAGCCTCCAGAGGAGGAGGCTCAGGTTCAAGTTAGTGGGTGAATCAGAGTGGACCATGATGGCCCCATGGCCATCCACATGTCCTGACTTGATGGTGCTTGGGCACAGGCCTCACAGGTCCTGAACGGCTTAGGTGAATCTCCTCTGCTCCTCCCATCCTCCCAAATGAGATTCCCCATTCCAGCCTTGGCAAGAAGTGCCTCAGCATCCACAGGGCCATTACTGCTGCTCTTCAGGGGGTTCAGTAAAAGAGCAAATCCAGAAAAAAACAGAAGGAAAATGCTTTGCCAGGAATGTTTCTGGGTGGAGACACCCCAGAGAGTACAAGGTTTAATTTAGACTGTA
This sequence comes from Rhinopithecus bieti, assembly GCF_001698545.2. Classification (NCBI taxonomy): domain Eukaryota; kingdom Metazoa; phylum Chordata; class Mammalia; order Primates; family Cercopithecidae; genus Rhinopithecus; species Rhinopithecus bieti. The sequence continues at coordinate 1,245,080 of NW_016807891.1, forward strand.
TCTTTTGACCCCAACAGGTCAGGAGAGCCTTATGAAAAAGGTGATGCATTCTCGGTTTTCATTCCCAACCTGATGACCATAGACAGCTCTTAGACTGCATTGACCTACTGCAAAGCCATTCATTCATTTCAATACTGGGAATACAAAGGTGAGAGGGCCGGGCAAGAGAGGAAGAGGACAGCAAGGATTGTAGGGCAAGGACTGCAAGGGTTAAGGAGGTGATAATCTCTGAAAGGCCATGTGAATGGTGAGCAGTAGAATGAACTACATGACATCTGGGAGCCCCGAGCTCTGGGAACTCACTGGATGTGTATTTTGTCCCTATCAGTGGCCACTACCTAGCTCAGAACTCCTGCCCATTTCCTTCACCACCTGTCAGGGTCAGCTTCCTCCACCTTATCACCCTCCCCTCCTACTGGCCAAAACCCTGAAGGGGCCGATATATATCACCTCTACATTCTATCAACAATAAATTGCAAATGAAAGAAAGAAGGAAGAAGAAAGGAAGGAATGAAGGAAGGAAGGATAAAGTCTACAAACTCTTTAAAATTACTGCTTGTATCATGGGCAAATGCCAATGTCTGTTTTGACATATTTTTAGAACTGGCAGACTCATTTGCTTAGCAGTTTTCTACTAGGAGTTGATGATATTTGAAATGTTGGATAAGAACAATAAAGCTGTGTTTTCTGTAGCTTGACTCAATACACTGGAAGTACAAAATGTTGTTTAATTGATGCATTGAGATTTTTAAACTATAGAAATTTTCAGGATTTATAGCATCTCTTATAATTTAAAACATTTATGATCAAGTCAAACACAACTACTTCATCTAAAAGCAAAAGTTATGAGACTTACAGAATTATCACATGTTAACCTCTAAGAGTTCAATATAAAAGTGTTCCCAACCCTCCTTGTTTTCTTGTGTAAAACAGGCCTAAAATCTCTCAACCTATTTTTTTTTATATCATTTTAGTAGATAAATTTACTATTTTAAACTTTTTAGGAGAGAACTTGTACAGAAAACCCAAATCTTTCTTTGGGAACTCAGATACAGGCTCCAGAGCTACAGAGGACATGCCCATGTTTCTATCTGGAAAGGCTTCGAGCCATCACCAAAATTTAGAAAGACAGAACTACTGGTTTGTTGAAAAAAGTCCAGGGGTAGTTACTGCATATTCAAGAAAGAAAAGCAAAATAATTAGAAATCTTGCATGCATTGAACAAGCTAAAAAAATTACATTTGACCTTATTTGAATCCTTTCTGTTTATACCCATCTCTCTCCCCTGGGCTAGGAACAAGGAGAACCTCTTCCTTTAGCATTCTGACAACCTTTCCAACTCTCTCCCCTGTCCAGTTCTCCCCTTCTCAGAGACACGGCTGTCCCGTGAGTCCACAAATCTCTTTTACAGAAACTTTAAGAGCTCTGCAATGCCCAGAATTATGTGATCACTTCCTGGTTCTAACTATGACTTCCGGGGTACAGTGAGAACTTCATGTTTCCACAAGGAAGTTTATGAAAAACCAATTAATGAGAGAAAAGCAATTTCAGATTTATTTTTATATGTCCTACAGAAATAATAAATCAAGTGTATTCCAGAAAAATAAAACTAGTCTAGATATTATCTTAAGAATGATTTCCTCTTATATTTGACTTTTACTGTGATGCAGCGAGTGCACGCAACCATTTTTGCTATCCTGAATAAGCTGGGCTACAGGAGAAAATTTAAATGGAGACTTACATTATATATTTCAAGTAGGTACAGACAGAAATTTTAGATTATATTTCAAATTGTATTTAGGGAAAAAATGAAGCAGATTCTATTAAAATTTACATGTAAAAGCATCATATGAAACCATCATTTCAGAACATAGATCACTAGAGTTGCAAAGGAAGTTTCAAAAAAAAAAAATTGCCGAAAAGTAAATTGTGTCAGGACACACTTCTTCATCCCAATTCACCTCTAAACTGACAGAAAAAAATGTAATTTGTTATTCAAATTCTTCTAAATGTCAATATTTTATTACTTGGAGTTTAAGATATAGTTTAATTACTATAATATGCTTGCTTCATTAGCTCATATAGCTATAGGTTTGGACATTTTCTTTTCTTTTCTTTTTGCCTTCATTTCAAGAGGGCCTTTGTGCACACACATGTATGTACGAGTGTACATCATATTTTTAAAGGGATTATGAATATTGAAATAAAGCTGTCACTCAAAGGAGTGATTTTCCTTAGTCAGACATGTTTGTATTCTATGTGTGCTGATTGATAGCAGCAATTCATTCAAAACAAAACAAGTTTATGCAAAAAAGAATGGAATTCAGTGTGCTGGAGAGAGGGCGACTATAACCCAACTCAATACATCATTCCTCAAGAGGATCTGTGTATTTGTCCATTCTTGCATTGCTATAAAGAAATACCTGAGGCTGTGTAATTTATAAAGAAAAGAGGTTTAATTGGCTCACATTTCTGCAAGCTGTACAGGAAATATAGTGGCTTCTGCTTCTGGGGAGGCCTCAGGAAACTTATAATCATGGTGGAATGGGAAGGGGAAGTAGGCATATCTTACATGGCCAGAGCAGGAGCAAGAGAGAGAGCAGGGAGCCACACACTTTTAAACAACCAGAGCTTGTGAGAGCCCTGTGATGAGAACAGCACCAAGGGATTCATGAAGGACCCTGCCCCCGGCCCCCGCAACAATGATCCAGTCATCTCCCACCAGGCCCCATGTCCAACATTGGGGATTACAGTTTGGCACGAGATTTGGTGGGGACAAAGATCCAAACCATATCAATTTGACACCAACTCCTTATAAATGGAAAACCTGGCCAGCTTTCCCTGTCACACATTCCCTATTGCCATAGACATCACAGAATGATCATGAAGCTGGATGCTCCCATTCAGTTGGCGCCATGAGGGTCTCCCCTCAAGGGGCCTCAGCATCTGAAGATCACACAGAACACTTTCCAGGGCTTGCCCAGAAGGTCATGTGTAGTCTGGCTCTGATGAATGCCCTTCTTAAAGGTTAACATGGATCTTCAAGTAGTAATCATGCCTTAGCACACCTGGGGAGACAGGGGACTTTGAGTCTATGCAAAGTAAAATGCTATTAAATTTTTTCCTAAATGGTACGATTAATTTCAAAGCTCACCTACAATTAAATGAGACAAACAAAACATTAGAATTTTCTTATTTTCTTCCTAAAATATTAACCAGATAGAGATGAAGGGGGTGCAAAAGAATTGCTGCACTAGGAGCTATGAATTTGTTTTTTAAGACAAATAGGTTTGGGATCTAGAAACTGGCAGTGCACTAACAGCAGTGGAGAACACGATGTTTTCACCTCTATGATAACAGCTAATGTTCTCTTACAAACAGGGTTGCTTTCCTCCTAGTTGAAGTTTGAAGCAGGTGTGAGCTGATTTCCACTAATTGGTTGGGTAACCCCACCCACCCCTTCTCTGACTTCCATAATTGATCTTATGTGGCAGGTAATGAGCTCCCTGCCTGGGCTGTGACAATTTGTGTCTTAAACTGATTTCTGGAAACAGTGTTTCTGTCAGGTGTCATTAAGCAACAATCTGAGATATAGACCTGGACAGTTCTCAGGGAGCATTGACCAGTAAATTGATGGACAGAAGAGATAAAAGTGACGACCACGAAAAATTTATATTTCTCATGTCTAACAGCAAGATATTGAATAACTATAAAAACAAGATTTTCAGAACTGAGAAAATGTATGTTGTGCCCAAAGAACCAGTGAGAAAACCCAGCATTCAAACCAGGCAACAAAATTGTATTTTTTCACTTAAATAGAGGACAAAGGCAAAGCTCTCTCATTCAATGAAAGGTTTATTGGGGTTAACAGACTGAATTTTCAAATAATTTTGAGAGAAGTGAGGTCAGTACCTTCTCACACATTTATCAAGGGTTGAATTTGGCTTTGGAGAACATCCAATGACAAAATGAAACTATTCCAAATAGTTACATCACAAAATAGGCAACAGAAATTTAACACAGAAAGAGGCATTTAGCATTTCATGATATCTTCAGAAGTCACATGAAGTGGTATAACACAAGGGTGTTGTCACACATCTCAAAGAATTCCACATTGGACTGAATTTACACATATTTTTGCAGGTGATAGAGAAGTTCAGTGTTGAATCCAGATGCTTAGACTGAAGCTTACTGTATCACTTTTAAAAGTGCCTAAGTTCAAGCTTGATGTTGGTCAACAGTCATCGTATTGGGAGAAAGTAAAACTAAGGGTGAGCTCTTGTGTAGATTTGTGAAGCAGTTTGAAATTGACTTTAAAAAATAAAAACCAGGCAATGCTCTAGGTGACTCTCATTTAGCCCTGCACCATATCTGTGCCAGCTGTCACCAGCCTGTGTCTGCTTTTCTCTGTATCTATGGACTTGTCTGAAGAGAAACAGTACACATTCCAGTTTCCATAGTCATCATGCTGACATTCCTAGTGTAAAACACTGCAGTGGTTTTGGAAGTTGTTTGTTTGTTTATTCATTTGTTTGTTTTGGGAAGGTGTAAAATTAGAGTGACATTGTATTCTGGGATGCTGAAGACTGGATTAACCTAAATTCTAAATACCCCCTGCAGCTCTTCTGGCACTATGGTGGAGAGTGCTGATGGCTTCATTGTTCATTTTCTATTCTGAATTCAAAGGGAATTATATAAAATCAATTTTCTTTAAAGTACATCCAATCAATCCTCTGCTTCTAATTGAACCCAGTAACATCCAGGTGAAATGATAAACCATCACCTTAAACAAGGCACTAGCAAATTCTTGTAGGAAGTTCAGCTGTCTCCACTTACAGAGAGGAAAGCCAGCAATGTGATCTTCTTAGCAACAGGTTAGAAGGAGAGTTCGGATTTTCCAGAATCCAGATCTCCCTCCTACCTTATGACTCTTTATCTAACATTGAGCCATTTTAAGTGTTTCACGTTACATAGCATTAAATTGCCAAACAGTTGAGAAAGAAAGGGAGCACATTTGAACGGCTGACCTGTGATTACTAATTAAATAAGAGGTGGAATACAATTTCTTGTCTGACCTACATTTTAGTTTAATAAATATCGTAGAGTGGTTTTTTGCCACTAGCACTGTGTAAAGAATTTGTACTATTTTTCCGTTTTTCTGATGTGAAAGTGTTCTTGACAGCCGGGCGCGGTGGCTCACACCTGTAATCCCAGCACTTTGGGAGGCCGAGGCGGACAGATCACAAGGTCAGGAAATTGAGACCATCCTGTAAATGGTGAAACCCCATCTCTACTGAAAATACAAAAAATTAGCCGGGCGAGGTGGCGGGCACCTGTAGTCCCAGCTACTCGGGAGGCTGAGGCAGGAGAATGGCGTGAACCCAGCAGGCAAAGCTTGTAGTGAGCTGAGATCGCGCCACTGCACTCCAGTCCGGGCGACAGAGCGAGAGACTCCATCTCAAAAAAAAAAAAAAAAAAAA
>NW_016807891.1:1250821-1351715 GCF_001698545.2 Rhinopithecus bieti
AAAAAAAAAAAAAAAAAAGAAGAAGAAAGCGTTCTTGACTAGCTAGCTTTATCTTGTCAACATAGTACAATAAGTTTATCTGAACTAGATCTGATATCAACTCTTATCATGAGTAATGAGCTTGATTTTTTTAGTGGATGAGCTAATATGATCTTTAGAAAACACTGTATGCTATGACATTTACCAGTAACTGTAAAATTGGTGTCAATCTCTAAATTAGGTTTTTATTAATCTCTAAGTCACTTTTCTACAGGATCCGTATTTTCAGGAGAGAGGTTTTTATTCCTGATGTTTTTATACCAAATTTCTGAAAATAAACTAGAATAAAATTGACTAAAACATTGTTCCATCTGCTCAGAGAAATGTATAATTCATTTTAATATTAAGCTCATTTAAAAAGTGTATAAAATATTGCCATTTTAGAAATCACTGCCAATGCTTCGACATTGCAGAGAGGCAATCAGGCTGGGAGAATGCATCACCTTCATTGTTTTTCAGTATCCAAAAAGAAGAGAATTAGGATTAGAACAATGTATCTTCTTTGGTCTTACAGTTTCAAAGCAGATAATTTGAATGTTTTAGTTCAGTATTTATTGAGTTACAAAAATTTCTTAAATCAACTATAAATCTATTATTATTCATGAGCTGGATGGAGAAGCACAACAGAAATAAATTCTAAAATGGTGCCTTGTCTGCAAATATTGTATCTAACATGACAACGCATTGTCCAATATTTAACATTACGGTCTGTGCATTTCTCAGGTCAAGTGACTATTACTCCATTTCTCCCATTTCACACCTACTGATCAGAGAAGCAGGGGACTCAGAATGTTTTCCTGGTGTCTGACATAGATGATCTGCTGATTGGTAATCAAATATTGACCATGTTGTGTCCAGAGAAATCACAAAGTACACCATGAACGCATAGATGTACTGGACAGAACCAATGCAATCATTTTAGAAAGAATGACGAAGGTTTTCCACATGAGTTGATTTAAGGTTGCCATTGGAATACTCTACTTATGCAGAAATGTGCTACTACAGCTGTGGGATTAAAGCGTGAGCCTCCCAAATGGAGAACAATTTGAGTCAGATGCAGTTCATCATATCTGCTAATGGTACCTGTTTCCCGCTGTTTTGTACCCCATAACCATCTTTTGAGGCAGTAATGCTGAACTCAGGTAAAAGCAATAAAGATACTCTAAAAATCCATGCACACACACACACAAAAACATGGAACTGTAAAGACACCCTGGGGCTAAAGAAAGTTGATGGCCATGGGGCAAAATTCGTGCAGGAAGTGGTGTGACAGTGTTAAAGAAATGTTCCTGATTTGTTCTGAAAGTTAGAAAAACATTTTCAACTGTCCTAAGGATATCTGTAAATCCAAACATGATCAAGCTTGCACCTTCAGTGTGCGTTAAGAAAGTATTCACACAAAATGATTAGCCGAGTATAGACGATATATTTTGAGGTAAAATTTCCTTTGATATTCAATTGTATGCCAATGTATCCCCTTAGATGGCCAGGTGGGGACACGGAGACCCCCGCTGAGACTTTGTCCATGACTTTGATGGCATGACCCACTAATTCCATCAGACACTCCAGTGGGAACATTCAGCAAAACAAGCTTCGACTCCCGTGATTTTCATCCTTTTGCTGATAAATAAGGAATTAAGGACACTCTTAGCTAAAACTCTGGCACTCTGGGCACTTGATCCTGGCAGAGTCCAAGGGTCACACCCATGGACCTGTGCAGTGGGTCACAGTCCCTGGGAACTGTCCATAGCACTCGCTGGGGTGACCAGGCCCCACCTTTCACATCACCCACTTCTCTGACCATTCCCTCCATTTGCTTTTCTCTTGGTATCACCTGTGAGCCAAGGGGGCCAGACCCCTGGTCCATCCCGGACCACATGAATATGAAAGGACCTTTTCTAGGGACAGAGGTTTCTCCCCAGCAGGGATGCCCTCACACGCATTCACTGTTTATAATCTCCTTTCAATTCCTCTAGAGCCTCAGCCCCACACAAACACACACATTTATTAAATGTTCTTTTTTACTCCAATATGCATGCTAATTCTAGCGAGAATCTACTTAAACAGGCTTAGGGAAACATCCCTACAAACACGAAGAAGCTGAGATGCCTCATGTAAATCATAAGCAGCAGCAGCATAGAAATATACTCATGTATATTTCTATGGAATGGAAATAGAGTGGAATGCAGAGTTCTGGAGGGAACGCCTTGAGCCTGGAGACTGTGGCTCTTCTGTGTGGCGGAGCCTGCCCCAGTGTCCCTAAGTTCCTTAGAATTCACTGAGTCCACATCATTCAGAGGTGACAAAGCCCCAAGTTTCACCAAAGCCACATGTCCCTGGAGCTATGGGGAAGGCCACATGCTGTGCAGTGTGCAGGAATTCTGTCCTTCTCCTTCCTGTAAACTGTCAGTGCACTGTAAAATCAATATTAGATGGTGATGAGTCTAGCCTCAAGAAAGGACCCTGAATAGCACTGGGAGTCACTTTCAAAGAATTTAAATGTAAGACTAAAGCCAGCTTTCTTATGAAAACTAGCCAATCTTCAACTGTCTTCAGAAACAACCATAGAAATTAAACTGTGATTAATGTAATTTGACATCAGGTTCCTCTTAGAGGGATTAAATTACTTGGTGAAGTTTAAAAGTATTGGTCTTTAATTGCATTTCTTATAGTAAAAAGAAAGATAAAAAGAAAATTTAAAAGTTATACAGAAATTATAACTGTGACAAGTGTCCCCAGAAAGTTTTGGCAGGAACCCCAAACATTCCAATCTAAAGAAGAGATACGTTATAAAAGAGGTTCCAGTAGAGGTGGTAGATAGCACGGCATGTGCCCTCCACATGATGGTTCATGTAATAGCAAGAGGAGGAGTGTGAGGCATGAAAACATGAGCAAAAGCTATAGAGTCATGGGAAAACAAAAGTTCTTCCACGGCTGGCGAGAATATAGCTTAGAATATAGCTAAAATTGTTCTAAACCAATCGCTCTTCTGCTAATTGATAATTTTAAAAGGTAACAACAATGACACACCTCTACGCACCCACTAGGATGACTAAGTTCCAAAACATCGACAATACCAATTGCCGGTGAGGATGTGGAGCAACAGGAACTCTCATTCATTGTTGGTGGAAATGCAAAGTCATACAGCGTCTTTGGAAGACAATGTAGTACTTTCCTACCAAGTTAAACATAACCTTATCATATGATCCAGCAATAGGGCTCCCGTTGGTTTTCCCCAACAGATTTAAAAATGTATGACCCCACTGGCATGCAAATGTTTACAGCCACTTTTTTTCATAATCACCAAAAACTAGAAGAAATCAAGATGTCTTGGTCATGGATCTGTTTGTGAGAAATTTATCTTTTTTTTTTCTTTTTGGGAACCTCTATGAATGGTGTTATCACACTTTGAAATGCTTACCAATGATCAGTTATGATGAGACAGGAGAGTTCCCTGGTTCTCCTCACAAGGCATGCAATCCCTCACAGGGGCGCTGCCCTCTATTCCACCTCCATGAGCTCAAACCCCCTTACGGGAGGGGGACCACACAGACGGGAAGGTGCAGGAGCTGGGGTGAGTGCTTTGGGCTCTGGCCTTGCAATAGCATCTGGGGTGGGTGCCTAAAACCCCAGTGTTACAATGCTCTTTCAGCTCTGCCTTGCAGACAGCTTAAGTGTTAACCAGCTTTGTGCCCCCTCTGCCTTTCTGCAAGGGCAGAGGGCCAGTGTGACAGTTTTCTGTATCCCAAGCTCTTGTCCAGCGTCCTGGAAGAATTGGGTCACATAGGGACTTGAAGAGTGGTGAATGCGGGGGCTTTATTGAGTGGTGGAGGTGGCTCTCAGCAGGATGGATGGGGAGCTGGAAGGGGGATAGAGTGGGATCTTCTCCTAGAGTTTGACTATCCAGCAGCTAAACTCCTCTCTGACCATCCCCAGCCGAGCTCCTCTTGGCGTTCATATGCTCCTCCTCTTCTCTCTTTCTCTGCTGCATCATTCTGCTGTTCATCTGCTTATCTCCTCATCTCCTCATCTGCTTCTGGAGCCTGGGGTTCAGTGTTTATATGGGTATAGGATAGGAGGCGTGCGGGCCAAAAGGCAACTTTTTGGGCACAAAAACAGGAATGCCTGTTCTCACTTAGGGCCACAGGTATCCAGGCTTGAGGGTGGGGCCTTTGCTGGCGACCCACCCTCTTCTACCCAGTGTTTTCCTGTCTCCTGTCTGTATCAATGAGACCACGAGGATCATGAAAACCCTTACTTGTAGCTACCTTGACATACGTTGGGATGCCATTGCCTCCATACAGAGGAAATGAGGGTGGGTGAACTTAGTGGGCAGGAAGGTAGCACTGAGAGCTGAGCATCTCCTGCTTCCCTGGCTCGGATGCAACAAGTAATGGAGGAAACCAGGGATCACACTTCGTATGGATCCAGCAGACTCCAGAAAACCAGCTTTACACAGCACTAATGCCCTTGGTAGGGGGTGATTGCCACAAATTAGTTTCACTCGGGAGATGGAAAATAAAATATTAATTTTCATTAATATCAGTTCTTTCAATATTTTTTATAACATGAAAATACATGTTATTTTAATTATATTTCACTATTTTCAATACTTCCCCTAATTGGCATCCATAAATAGTCAAGATTTTTCTTTGCAGAGAAAGAGGAGGTGTGGAGTCTATCCAAAAGCTAAACAAGTTGTTGGTTATTTTACAGGCTCTTCAGGATGTCACTACAGACCAGACAGGTGGGCTTCCAGGCCAACAGCATGGCAAGGAGCTCCCTGGAATGCCATGAAATCCAAAAGTCAGAGTAAGACGAGTTTAGCAGCAACCTGCAGAACACGTCCATGCTTCATTGTACCGGCAATGGCACAGAAACTGCACCAGGAGCAAGGTGGGGTGCCTCACAGTCTACCTTAACTTCTGCTGGTGTGAACCAGGTGCAATACCTGGGCTTCCCCAGGCAAGATTAAAACACACAAACTGCTTCCAACAATTCCACAGTGTTATTCAGACAGAGGACTATGGGAGATACATGGTGAATAACTGTGTGGTCACATTTATTTCCTTCATTTTATCAAATGCCACTAACCCAAGAACCCCTGGGGCGGGGATGAGGGGAATGGATTCTCAGACAAAATGCCTGTTACCTCGAATTAAACATCTTGAATATTCTCAATCAAAAGTGAGAAGATGTCCTATTCCTAAAGACTTTTCAAATAAAAGAAGACTATTCCAAAATATAAGACTATTATTTAAGGAAAAAAAAAACCTCAAGGAAACAATCCACTTGCTAGAGGAAACTGGCAGAACACAATCATCAACTTCACACTGTGACCTGCAGTGCTTCCCGTGGCTCCTGCAGCTGTGGTCCTGTATTATAGACTGGATTGTCACTCTGCCATATGTCATTTTTGTTGCATTTAAAGGATGCGATTTTTGGCAAAGATGGGCACTCATGGCTTGAAGTGTGCTTGCAATATATCACTCTTCACCTCTGAAGCCTCGGAAACGTGGGGAGGCACTGAGCTTATACTTAGGGCACTGAGAAATTATGAGAGATGAAAAATATAAAGGCTCCTAGAATTCACTGGAATTCATCAGAACGGTCGACACCTAGAAAGCAGGCGTTGGAAGAGGTGTTTCTGTGAGATGTGGCTTTCGGTATTTGCTTCTTTCCCCTAGAATCATTTTATTATTAAACTCCTGGAAAAAAAATGTTAAAAAAAATACCCAATAAGTAGACTTGGAGAAAGAGACTATTATGTTAGGACTCAAATTCTCTCCAAAGGTACTGTGATGCTAAAATGTGCTTTTCCATGGTGTTTTACCACAGATTATTCACTCCAATAAGAACTTATCATCTAGTAACTGAATTGGCAAACATTTTTCTATTTCTTCCAGTCTATTTTTCTGCTTTTGTCATAATATTTTCAAGAGAAGCTAAGCATTATTTATTACAATAACCAACTCAAGAAACTCAGCAAACGCTTCATTTCCAATGAAGAGACACTTAGAATGTTACCAAGTATTACCCCGTGAAGTTCTGTAGACATATAAGTAGATTTCTGATTATCTCAGAGAGGTACATTCATCAGAGTTCCTGAAAGACCTTCTTCAGCTAAACTCCTCATATTCCAAAAGTCTGAATTAGTATTCATTTGTTCCATGTGCGGTTTGTTTGAAAAGTGGCTATTGTACCTATTTCTGGATATAACCTTCCTCATTCATGATGATAAAGTAAGCTGAATTTTCAAATCGTTACACTCTCACAGGTGGACGGTAAGTATTGGGAGGAATGGAGGATGGTGAAGACGGTTGGCATAGGCCAGCCATGTGATGGTGCGGACTGAGAGATTCATGAATGATCAGGGGACAGGTCAGTGCCACTGTAGTCTGCTCGCGTGGCAGCAAGACTTCTGATTAATTCAAAAGGCTCCAGCATCCCAAGAGAGAACTTAGCACCAGTTAAATTACCGTCCAGATTCCTGGAGTGACCACACAGCACTCATGTTGGAATCACATGTAACCAAACCCATTTCTATTGTCCTGGAAGTTCACTTGGAAAGTGCTCAAGACCTCTTCATACAGGAGAACGTGGGAGCTCCTTGTAAAACGCGTTGCTCTTTCTCCTCCTCACCTCCGGGAGCCCAGTTCTGAGGGGCCATGAGCGCTGTGTGAGTCATTCACGATGCTTTACTTCAGGACTTTCGCTGACTCATGTGAGGAGCTGATGGATTCTAGACCCCAGTTTAATCGGAGGCCCCGGGAGTACAGGCAAACTAGTAGGAAGAAACTTTAATTACAAAAGGAGATGATGTGGGTACAACAGAAGGGGAAATCACAATGCTCCCTGCAGATTTTAAGGGAAATCATCAAATGAATGAGAAAATCCTATTTGGTTTACCTAGTCCAAAAGAATCCCTTTCATCCACTGCTGTGAGAGGGGAGGTTGGATGCAGCCTTTCATGTCTCTTCAGGTTTCCTTGCAGCCTTGTGTGGAGGCACAAGTAAGACTACCAGCTACCCTTTGCTGAGCACGTTCACCCATTTAAACCCTACAGCAAGCTGGAAATTCACAGCCTTTCATCGTGTGAAAGATGAAGACACTGAGACACAGGAGGCCAAGTACCTCACCTGGGGCCACTTTGATAAGAAATGGCTGGAAGGCATCCTGTTCCAAGCCTCCGGCTATAACCAAAACATGAAATCCCTCCAAGAAGACCCCAATTTCATGAGCACTTAAGTGTCATGCACTGTTGAAGGCATTTTATAGAAATTACCTCATGAAATCCTCACAACACTGCTGTAAGTGAAGGTCGTTATCCCCAACTGATAAAGAAATGGAGGCCTAGAGGGTGTGAGCGTCTGACCCACGTTTACCAAGTTCGGCCAAGTCCAAAGCTGATGTCCTTCCCAGCCCTTCTTCCTGCAGACTAGGAGGCTGGCCCCCCACACAGAATTCCTGCTTTGAAAACTAGGGATTTAATTGTCCAATGGGGAAAAAATGACAGAGCACACCACCTCACACCAGAAATGGGAAGCACTGCCTTGTAGTATGCGAGGCACTTTTATTGCACTGGAAAGAGATCTGAAGGTGTAAGTGATAACGATACAATCGTTGTCTCAGGCTGCCATCTAGGGGCAGGTGCTGAAGTGACACCCTCCCCTCCATCCTGCCACCTTTTCTCTGACCCTTGGGACAGGGAAGCCACAGTTTGGGACTGAGGCAGAGCTGGACGTTGGACCATTGCCCAACATGAGGCAGGTCTTTATTTCTTGCTTTTCCTTTGTTCCTTTATAATCTATGTACCCAAAGTGACACACCATGGTTTCAAGGCGCCGCAAAGCTAGAAAGGCAGTTTTCCTAAGGGGAACCCTTACCTGTCCCCAACTCAGCCACCAGCACCACCCCTACAGAGCTTTGCTGAAAGTCCCCACGTTCACCCGCCTTCTGTGCACACCTGGCTGCCACTGACGCTGCCAACTCCTTACCTTGATGGCCTCCACTGAGTCGTACTTGTCCAGTTTGTTGGTGTGGTTGGTGATGCTGGTGTTGAGGGGAGCAGGAGAGACGGGGTGGGTGACAGTCGCATTGTGGGATTGCTGTTGGTGCTACTGCTGTAGGTGTAGATGAGCAGGCTGAGGATGGAGCTGCTCAGCCCCATGTGATCATGTGGAACACGCTGAACCCTGGGGGGACAGGAGCAAAGTGGGCAGGCTCCCTTCCCCATCCCTTCCTTCCCTTCCTCAACAATTCAGCCTTTGGGTGCAGAACAAGGCAGGTATGTGAGAAGGGCTGCCCTAGCTCAGGGGCCTCAGCGTGAGTAGCAAGGTGAGAAGCGCATCCACAGAGAGGAGCAGCCCAGCAAGAGATGTGAAATGCCTGCTGGGCATTACTGCAGTGGCAGGCAAGTCCAACTGGATGCAAAGAAAAGCCTTCAGGGATCTCAGGACAATGGGAAGAGCCTATAGGTTTTCCCTGGCACCCAAGGCCAGGGGTGTCTGCATCTTACCCACTCCAGCCTCCTCCCCAGGGATTTTCCCAGCCACCTTCCCTGTGCTTGTGATCCCCATCACCTGGAAGAGACTTTGTCCTGCCAGCGCCAGCCATGGGGTTTGATGTCAAAGGGTCACTCGGCCACTCTTCACTGAGTTCCCACCAGGCTTCGGTCTCCAGGGCTCTGCCTGAGTCCGTCCTGAACCTCATGTAACCCTGCAGTGGTCAAGAGGCCCCACGGGAAGCTGAGCCAAAGGTCAGGAGATGCCTCTCTGTGGATGGGCTTCTCACCCTGCTACTCACGCTGAGGCCCCTGAGCTAGCGCAGCCCTTCTCACATATCTGCCTTGTTCTGCACCCAAAGGCTGAATTGTTTAGGAAGGGAAAGAAGGGATGGGGAAGGGAGCATCTCCTTGCCTGTTCTAGACACCGTGTTCCAGGAACCCATGACTTTGGAGCTGGATCTGCCCCCTCAGGTGCACAGACACTATGAAGGGAGGCTGCCTTCTCTCTGTCTCGCTGTCAGGCAGAACTCACAAGACAATCCTGACCACTGAAGTCCCAGTGGACAATGCGATTCCTAGCACAGGAGCCCAATGTGGTCAACACTAAGGGCTGGATCATCCCGGATGATAACACTAGAACATTCCACAAGTATCACCCACTCCCTGACAACCACCTCAACTTTTCACTTGCAGCTTAGTTGGTCAATGGTTTCAGAATCATTGGCCTTTCCTGACGCTGTGATGAAGCCTCTAGGGCTGGAGAACCCCCAACCTGGGACAGCCAGATAAAGTATCCAGGGAGTATTCCACCAGCAGCTACTGGGACTTTAACTGTAACACTGACGCTGTACTTAGATAAGCAAGAGCTGATTTCACACAAGTTCTTACTTCTCTGTATTTCAGCTGCTAGCACTCCCCAGGGTCAATGCCTTGTACCCAAGGAAACACTTCCTGCTGCACTCATAACTCATGTTTCATTATAACACAGGGAAGATGCATGACGGTCTCCATATGCAGATACTGTGTCACTAGTCAAATGAATCATTCCAGCAGGTGCCTGGGAAAGGCTTGGGCCAGCTGACATCTTTATGATGATTATATAGTCTTTGTGTCTCATGCAACTAAAAATAGCTCTCTAAGATGAAAATTTCAGTGGAAGCACATTTTCTGCCTAAATAGTGCCCATTAAATCATTTTTGAATCTGCTTGAACATGTTTTTTATTTTTTTACCATTACTGGCCAGTAAGCAGGGATGGAAACCATCCTGTTGGTTAAGCAAAGTCTGATTTTTCAATAAACCAAAGAAAGTCTACATTGTCTCCCTAAGCATCCTAGAGCAGCTTTGTCAGATAATCGCTTGTTTTTAACTTGTCGGTTCTAAAATAAAATCGATCCGTTCTCTCATCTGCCTATTATGTTGATGTGTCAATATCAGCAGCCTAAAGAGTTAAAACATCATTTTTGAAGATTGCAGAGTAATTCAATTTTCTTTAAGTTGGATCAATATCAACATGAGTTGGATAATCAGTTGGCTCTCCTGGCTCTCACTCACAGAAGCAGCATTTTAGGATGGAAACGGGGTTTGTGTCATTTACCTGGTGCTCAAGGCCCTTGAAAAACTCCCACCTTTTAACCTAGACAGGGTCGACCAGAGCATCTGTGTTGCTAACAGTAAGCCCCTCTTCTCCAAGTATGGTTGACACATAGGTGAGCACTTTCATGGCACACAGACGGCACCGACTGAAAAGTCAAAATTTATTATGGATTTGAACCAGAGAATGTTTTTTTTTTTTTCATCCAAGGTTGTAGAATGCCTCTCATAGGTAGGTAAATCTTCAAGTTCTATTAAAATTGAGTTCATTCCAGAGGACTAGAGACTTGGCACTGACCATCATGGACCTGCAATGCCAATGTACATAAATGCTTCAATTCTGCTTCACTCCAGTGATATTTCAACTAGGTATTATCTAGCCATGAATTATTTAAATACACATATTTACAATTAATATACATGGCATTTGGGGTCCATGGAGTGTCTCCAGTCTCAATTTTGGCCACGAGACGAAGAAACAATTTATAAAATAGTTAAAAAAAGAAATAATTAGAAAATACCAGAAAGTAAGTAGGGAAATAACTGACCTCCACGTGTCCTCTCTCCTAAGTCCTGGATCTTGCTACAGATTCTTCTGGGAGAACAAAGAATACGGAGGGATGATGACATTAATGCTTCTCTTTAAAAATACCTAAGTAGTTTTTATTTGTACTTGACTGACAGTTCTAGAAGCTTATTTTATGACTAAAAATTATAATCTTAAGCCAGGTGTTGAATATTTCTACTTTGGGTTTTATGCGTGTTTATTTGTACATCTGCTTTTGGTCAGGAATACCTTGAGGGAGGATGTGAGGAAGTTGCCTAGCACTGCCCCTTGGGCCAAAATCACAGCACTGGCCTCAGCCAAGTCCCCACGCTTGTGCTGGTTGCCTAGTAAAATGCACACTTTCGGCTGTGAAGCCTGGACAGCGCCTGCAGTGGTGGGCACTGTTCTCAGCTCTTTGGTTTCATCAAAGCTAGTGTTGTCCCATTTCCTGCAGAGATGGACTAATCCATGAGAGCTCAAAGGAAGTCACCTGAATAAATAAAGTCCCTCTTCAGGAGCCTATGTATGCTCTTTGCCATCCCAAATACAAAACCCACGGCAAGCTGCCAGCGACAGGACACATCTCCTACGTGCTTTAGCCCTCAAGGATAACACACCATACCGTGAGTCTAGAAATCTTTTTCTTTTGGAAGATGAGAATTGAAAATGGGTCATGAGCTGGGCTCAGTGGCACACACCAGTAGTCCCAACTACTCGAGAGCCTGAGGTGGGAAAATCGCTTGAGTTCAACATAGTGAGGGCCCGTCTCTAAATAGAAAAGAAACATCACATCCTTACAATTTTATTCCAACACTGGGGAAACTCTCCAGAAAACTGGTCTGGGTAAAGATTTCTTGATAAAACCAAAAGTGCAGGCAACCAAAGCAAAAATGGACAAATGGGATCACACCAAGCAAAAAGCTTGTGCATAGTAAAGGAAATGATCAACAAAGTGAAGAGATAATCTACAAAATCCATCTGACAAGGAATTAATAGTCAGAATATATAAGGAACTCAAATAACTTAGTAAAAAATAAAGAATCTGATTTTAAAATGGGCATAGATTTGAATAGACATCCATTAAAAGAAGACATACAAATGGTCAACAGGTGCATGAAAAATTGGTCACCATCACTAATCATTGGAGAAATGCAAATCAAAACTACAAATCACTTATAAATCTTACTATCTCCAATTGATGTGTCTGCCCTCACCTCGAATAAAAAGCACACAACTAGCTTTCCATGGTGTTTGTAGAACACTAGTTGTAAGAAAACACTAGTTGTAAGAAAAGAGACATTACCAGAGAGAGAGAGAAGGCAGTTTCATAATGAAAACATGCCAGTTCACCCAAAGGAAATAACAATCCTAAAATTTTTTGTACATAATAATAAAAATATGCATTTTCAAAATGCATCAAGATAATAAACCTGGTAAAAATGAAATAATTAAAAGATTAAATTCACAATTATAGCTGGAGATTTCAACACCCCTTTCTCAGATACTGATAAAACACACAGACAGAAAATCAGTAAGGATATAGAAGGTTTGAACAACACCATAAAACCAACTTGAGCTAATGAACATTTATGGAAGTTTCTATACAAGCACATTGTTTAAAAGTGAACATGAAACATAACCAAGATAGACCATATTACAGGTCATAAAAGAAGTGTTAAACATTTCAAAAGTGTTTTATTATACAAAGTATGTTCTCCAACCATGAGAAATTAAATTAAAAATTCATAACAGAAAGATATCAGGAAAATCCACAAATATTTGTAAAAACAACATACTACCAAATAATACGTCAAGCAAAGAGGAAATAATAGGGAAGATTAAAGTACTTTCAGATAAATTCATGATGTATCAAAAATCGTAAGATGCTACTTAAGCAGTAATTAGAAGGAAATTTATGGCGGTAACGCTTACATTAGAAAGGTTTTAAATCAGTTACCTAAGCTTCTGCCTTAAGAAACAAGATTTTGTTAAAATATCATATTAAACCCAAAGTAAGTGGAAGATAGGAAAATATAAAGTTAAGAGCAGAAATCAATGACAGATGACAGAAACACAATAGATAAAACCAATGAAACTAAATCCTGGTTATTTGAAAAGATAAACAAAATTGACAGACTTCTAGCCTGACTAGTCATTTGAAAAAAGAGAGAATCCATCACAACAGATTCTATAGACAGTAGAAGGATAATGAAGAAATATTATAAGCAACTTTAGTCAACAAATTTTACAACTTGGGTGAAAAAGACAAATTCCTTTTAAAAAAAACTAATTCAAAAAGAAATAAATTGTCTCACACTGCCAAATCTTATTCACAAAGAAATAGATGACCTGAATATCCCAATACCTATTAAAGTAATTGAATTTATAAATAAAACCCTTCCCACAAATAGAACTCTAGGCCCAGGTAGATTCACCGGTGAATTATATCACACATTTATGGAGGAAATGATACCAATTCTACACAAATATTTTCAGAAAAAGAAAGAAAGGAACATTCCCCAGAACTCATTCTGTGAGGTCAGTATTATCCTGACTAAGAAAACAAAAGAAAAGAAAAGACATTACAAAATAGAAAACTACAGGCTAATATATGTCATGGAAAGAGATACAAAAGTTATTTTAAAAAACATTTTAAATAAATCTGACAATATGTAAAAAGGATGATATGATAGCCACATATGTTTATCTTGTTTAAGACAAGGTTACTATATTATTCAACAATTAAGTCATTTAATTTACTATATCAACAGACCAATAAAGAAAACCCCTAGGCACATCTCAATAAATGCCACAAATATTTAACAAAATCAAACTTCCATTAATGGCAAAGATTCTTAGCAACTTAGAAATAGAATGAAGCTTCTAAAACTGGGTAAAGGGAATCTATGAAAACTCTACAGGTAATGTCATATGCAATGATTAAAAAATGAATGTTTTCCTCCAAAGATCAAAAACAAGTAAAAAAAATCTCTTCTCTCTACTTTTATTCAACATTATACTGTATGTTATAGCCAGTGCAATAACACAAGAAAAAGAAATAAAGTATGTGAAGACTGAAATAATAAAGTATAATTTTCTTTACTTGCAAGTTACATCATTATCTATGTTGAAAATCTTAAGCCATTTAAAAAACAGCAACTATAACTAATAATTGAGTTATCATGGTTACACAATAAAAGGTCAATATACAAAAATCATTACATTTCTATGCATCAGCAATGAACAATTGGAAATTGAAACTTTTAAAAATACCATTTAAAATCACATGGGGGCCGGGCGCGGTGGCTCAAGCCTGTAATCCTAGCACTTTGGGAGGCCGAGACGGGCGGATCGTGAGGTCAGGAGATCGAGACCATCCTGGCTAACACAGTGAAACCCCGTCTCTACTAAAAATACAAAAAAACTAGCCGGGCGAGGTGGTGGCGCCTGTAGTCCCAGCTACCTGGGAGGCTGAGGCAGGAGAATGGCATGAACCCAGGAGGTGGAGCTTGCAGTGAGCTGAGATCCGGCCACAGCACTCCAGCCTGGGTGACAGAGCGAGACTCCGTCTCAACAACAACGACAAAAAATAATAAAATAAAATAAAATAAAATCACATTGGGAGAAATTAAATATTCAGATAAATTTGACAAAAACTTTGTAAACTGTGTATACTAAAATTTATAAAGCACTGCTGAGAGAAATTAAATGTCTCAATAAATAGAAAAATATCCTGTTTTATGAAGGAAAGACTCAACATTGTAAAGATGTCAATTGTCTCCAATGCAATTAAAACTAAAGTTTGAGAATACTTGTATTTTGTAGAAATTGAAACGCATTATTACAAAATTTGTATGGAAATCCAATAAACCTAGAAATATCATATTTTATAACAGGAGAACAAAGTTGGAGAATTACACTACTTGATTTCAAAATGTTGTAAAGCTATAATAGCTAGTTTTCTATGGGCGTAAAGATAAACATAGAAATCAATAGAACAGGGTAGAGAATTGAGAAACACAGCCACACTCTACAGTTGATCTTTAAACAACACAACTTTGAACTGTGCAGTTCTACTATATGTGGAGTTTCTTCCACTTCTACCACTCAAGAAACAGCAAGACCACCCTCTCCTCTTTTGCCTCCTCCTCTTATTTGTATTCAACATGAAGGCAATGAGAATAAAGAGCTTCATAATGAGAGTCATAATGAAACTGATAATGTTTCCAGTCAACAGCAGGCTATTAGTAGTTCAGTTAGGGGAAGTCAAAAATTATATGTGGATTTTTGACTACACAGGGAATCAGCACTTCTAACTTCTGCATTGTTCAAGGGTCAACTATTGATGAGCAATTCAAATTTGACAAAGGTACCCACGTGATTCAATGAGGAAAGTCTAATTGTTTAAACAAATAGTGCTGGAGCAACTGGATATCCATTATCCACATGCATAGAAAATGAACTACAATTCTTACCTTGCATAATACATAAATATTACCTAAAAATGGGTCACAAACTTAAATTTAAGAGATAAAATTATAACATTTCCCAAAGAAAACATAGGAGAAAATCTTAGAGACCTTGAGCTTGGCAGATGTTTTAAATAGAACCCAAAAGCACTAACAATAAAAAACAAAAAAGGGAAAAGAACATTGGACTTCATTTAAAGATTTTCCTTTCCAAATATGTATTAAAATGAAACTGCAAGCCAACAAATGGGAAAAATATATATTTGATGAAAACCTGTATTCTGAATATATAAAATAAAACTCTCAACAACCTAATGATAAAATATAAAATATAGAAAACAGTTTTGAATGGACACTCTACCAGAGATGATATATGAATAGCCAGTAAACAGCTGAAAATAAGCTCAATGTCAGTAGTCATTAGGAGAATGCAGGTTAAAATACAATGAGATAAGACAACACAAACATTAGAAGAGCTAAAATCAAAAGAGGTTGAGCAGAACAAGTTCTGGTGAGGATGTGAAGCAAAAAAATTAAAAACCTCTCTTATAAAATAGCATAACCTCTTTGGGAAACACTTTGGAAGTTTCTAAAAACATTACCTTCACATGGCCCAGTTACTCCATGCCTAGGGATGTGCTGAAGTAATAAAAGCACATAGTCACACAAATTCCTGTATACCAAAGTCACAGCAGCTTTATTTGAAATAGGCAAACACTGGAAAAACTCAAATTTTCATCAAAAAGTGAATGAATCAGCAAATCATGGTATATTCATACAATAGAATATTACTCAGCAATAACAAGGGATAAACTACTGATGCATGCAACAACATAAACAAATTTTAAAACACATATGCTGACTGGAAGAAGTCAGAAAAAAGGAAAGTACACAGCATGTGATTCAATTTATAGAAAGTTCTAGAAAATGTAAAGTACTCCACAGTGACATAAAGCAGACCTTTGGTTGTTTGCAACAACAGGGGTATTGAAGTGATGGAAAGCATGTGTTTCAAAGGGTCAAAAAAGTTCTTGGTGTTCATTATTTCAACTCTGTGATGCATAGATGTCAAAAGTCACCATATTGTGCACTTTAAACACGTGTAGTTGATTGTATGACAGCTATCGTTCAATAAAGCTGTAAAAACTGTGATTCAATAACTGTTATGGATTGAGGTATATCCCCCTTCCAAGGTTTATACGTTGAACTCCTAACCCCCAGTACTTCAGAATGTGACTATTTTGGAAGATGGGGTGTTTAACGAGGTAATTAAGTTACAATAAAGTCATTAGGGTGTCCAATACGACTGGTGTACTTATAACAATAAGAAATTTGAATACAGACATATACAGAGAAAATACCATGTGAAGATACAGGAAAAGACATCCATCTGCAAACCAAGGAGAGAGGCCTCAGAAAAAACTAACCCTGCTGACACTGATCTTCTGTGCTTCCAGAACAGTGAAAAAATAAATTTCTGTTGGTTAAGCCACCCAGCCTGTGGTAGTTGTTATGACAGTCCTAGCAAACTAATACAATAACTTACACCTAAACTTTTAGAATTCAACAACATTTTCTCTTTCCAATGTCTAGTAAACATAATAATCCTGTTAAGGAAAAATGAGGAATTGATCAAATATTTAACAAAAGTTATAATACTAGTAATAAGAAGGCAGCCATTTGCCTAGAACTTTATAATTTTCAAAAACACACTCCCATATCTTTTTTGTCTCAATAGAACATTTGCTGGCAGTTTTTGTATTTCCTCCATCTATACTATGAGTTAATACTTGTATAACTCACACACTAAGAAACACAAGACCAGAGATAGAAAGCTCCAGTTAATAGAGCTTGGCTGCCTGGATGTACAGAGGAAGATCAGGGTCTTGTCAAGATGGTGTCACTTGTTGAGATGGTGTGAGAATGAATGGCTTGTCAAAAGCCAGTCTTGGAACCAACTTTGTGATTTGAGGTTCCTTGGCTTTTAAATATATATATATATATCCAGTGACTTTTCTATGGAAATAAACCTAAGTGTGCACGTTCCCACTCATTCTAGGATCATGCACATTAATGATCTCACACCAGGAAGCTGAGGCATGTAAGCTTCCCTGTAGTATTTCAAACAGTGTTTATTCCCATTCATTTTTCAATACTTACACCAATTTGTAAGTGATCTAGCCTAATAGTTGCCCTTGTCCAAACTGCCCTTCTAGCTTTATAATGAATTCCCCCAAGCAAAGCAGCTTTGCAGTGATGTGGAGAGACTAAAGCTGTTTGAAATGTGAGCAGAATGAGCGAGCCCTAGAGGTTTATTTGGGCATTTGTAATAGAATCCAGTTCCTAAATCATTCTCACATGTGTGGTTCAAAGTAAACATTACACAATACCACTATCATTTCCAGTTTAACTGCCCTGGGGGCTAAATTCTGAAAGCCAAGTAAATAGATACTTCTATTATTAAGGTAAATGGAAGACCTTCATATACCTCTTCTATTTTATGCTTGCTCCGTTTGCAAAACTGCCTGCTTTGGGAACCTTTTCACTTATTTCTTCCTTCATCTCCTAGAATTATTTCCATTTGTCTGGAGGCTGGCCTTTTATTCCACTGAGATCCCAGACACCTGCAGGATAATTACAACCAGCAAAAAGAACCTCATCTTCATGGACAGGGCTTTGTTTTCTGACACCTCTCTGAAGGCTCCTCCATCCTTCCCTCTCCTATTCTAACCCCTGTCTCTGCCTTGACCCTGCCACAGCTTGGGATGGGGCCTTGTCACCTTCATCCCTTCTACCTGGGCTTCCCACGGTCATAGGCTCTTTAACCCAAAGCCTCACGGTCATATGAGTACTGTTCTGTGACTATGGATACTGCATTTGACGTCTGTCAGAGGGAAAGCTCTGTGAAGAGAGGTACTACACTCACCACAGTGACCTCAGCTCCCAGCATAGGCCTGGCACACACTAGAAATACCTATGGATGATTGTGGAATGATGAGGAAACGAGAGTTGGCAAATTGATCTTCCTTGCTGCCAGAGCGCACTGTTAGTTCATTCCATTTCTCCAGCAAACATTTTTGGGTAACCCACAGTGCACCACTCACAGGGATTATAAAGATGCAGTGCTACGGTCCAAGCTGAAAAAGAACTTAGAGTTCAGCGAGGCAGCCTCCTGTGAACATTGTCAACTCAGTACGGTTACTGGCTAGTGGTCTGGTGACAATATGCAGTGGTTAAATCAGCCAGGAACCAAATGAGCTGGAATCATGGCAGCTACACCAAGCAGCCTCTCCTGGGCTGAGTTTTGAGGGATGGGAAAATTGGCCAAGTAGACAAGCAGAAATGGGGAATAGGAGTCATTCCAAACATTGGGTACGATATTTAAAGGGAATGGAAGCCTGAAGGTGTGGCATCTTTTTCAGGAGAAACAAGCAGATTTATGTTGCTGAAGTCTCAATAAATTGAGACTAGGAGTAGTGATAAAAGTGGCTGAAGAGACAGGCAAGGACAGTAATTCTCAATATGTTTACAGTGTGACTTATCTAACAATTTAGTATCTAATAATTTATCAACTAATATAATTGTCTCCCACCTTAGACTGTGAATTCTTTGTGGAGCACCTAGCAAGGAACAAGTTTGTAACAGAGGGTCAGTGAGCATTTGTTGGAGGGAGGGAGGGATAAATATGCATATAAAACTAAAAACACACAGGTCCCAGCTTTGTAGCTGAGGCTCCCAATAACGTTTCCGTTTGTTCCGCTACATGGCTCCTCCTAGGGTGCCTCTGCTGATTTTCTCCAGCCTTAGGAGACTCTTCCTCTGCCCACCCAGCTTTCCCACCCAAGCTGATGCCAAGAGGTTGGAAAAGGTCACCAAACCGCTCTCTCCCAGCCCCAGTGGAAGGATTCTTTCAAGGAGGGCTGAAAGGCAGCCCATGAGTGGCTTCATTAGATTCAGGTCCATGCTTGTAAACTGGAACAAGGACAGGTGCTATGGGAATGTGAGGGTGCCTCCACTCAACTATGCCTCCTGCCATTCCAGATTTGATTCCATTGCCATCAATAGAATGTGCAGATTCCTCCAGATGCTTGGGCGCTGTCCTGGTCCAGTAGTGCAAAGGGTCCCTGTCCATCTCAGAGACACTCCATTAACCTCATCCATTGGTTGCCTTTATTTTGGTGGATTTGGCAGTCAAACCAGAACATTTTTGATGCAGCCTCAATATCTTGGCCCCATAGCTGTTCCTTCCCACCTCCTCTTGCTAAACACAAACTGCCCAAATAAACACTGATAAACCCCAGAACATCCTTCTTCTAAGAATAATCTTGGACTAACTATTCCAGAAACTAGCTAAACTTAGGCTGACCCACTCACTAAGGCTCTATAAAATTTCACCTCTCCTCCAAGGCAGAATATTTCTAGGTAGTAGTCCGAAGCCTTCGTATCCTGATTAATGGTTTATATTAACCATGCTCTGTGCTCTGGTTGATTTTTATCCACTGAAGGATGCATCTCCCATATTGAATGTGTTCTGTGTCACATAGGGAAAACTGAGAGACAGGGTTCTAATACAGATTTAATTGACCTGGGACTTTGGCTCAGGTCAACTCTGAGGCATTGAGGGAGAAATTCAGCCCTATTTAGGTACTATTTAAGTTCTTTTAAGAGAACCAGGTCATTTACTGCTCAGTAGGGGAGTATTTTGAGTTTCTCAGCTATAACACTTTGATTAGCCAACAAGTGGAACTGTAGAGCTAATATTCGAGGGAGAAAATCGGCAAGAAATATCCATTCACTTTCCCCTTATTTTTTATATTTCACATTCAATAACTTTGTCCCATAGAATTTCAACATGTGTTAGTCATTGGATCTAAAATTATTAAAGCACATCAATGCATCACTAAGGACCACACATGGCTGCCTAATCACAGTTTATTCCCAAATCTTACTAGATCAAACCACATTCATCCTCTGGTATTTTCCAGTCTAACTCCAAATGAAAGCATCTTGAGTCAGTCTCTCTTGATCATTAGTTAATAAGGCAGAAATGCAGGTGAGTGATAATTTGCTACAGCTATAGATTATCTATCTGTAGTTGCTATTAAGTACGAGTGCAAATGGGAAAACAATTTGTGTATGTGGCTGATATGGTCTGGCTGCATCCCCACCCAAATTCCATCTTGAATTGTATCTCCCATAATTCCGACGTGTTGTGGGAGGGACCCAGTGGGAAGCAATTGAATTATGGGGACACGTCTTTTCCATGCTATTCCTGTGATAGTGAATAAGTCTCACAAGATCTGATGGTTTTAAAAAGTTGAATTTCCCTGCACAAGCTCTCTTCTCTTCTCGTCTGCTGCCAAGTAAGACATGCCTTTCACCTTCTGCCATGATTGTGAGGCCTCCCCAGGCATGTGAAACTGTGAGTTCAATAAAACTCTTTCTTTTGTAAATTGCCCAGTCTTGGGTGTGTCTTTATCAACAGCATGAAAATGGACTAATACAGTAAATTGCTACCAGGAGAGTGGGGTGCTGCTGCAAAGAAACCCGAAAATGTGGAAGCGACTTTGGAACTGGGTAACAGGTAGAGGTTGGAACAGTTTCGAGGGCTCAAAAGACAGGAAGATGTGGGAAAGTTTGAAACTCCCTAGAGATTTGTTGAAAGGCTTTGACCAAAATGCTGATAATGATATGGACAATGAAATCCAGCCTGAGGTGGTCTCAGATGGAGATAAGGAACTTGTTGGGAACTGGAGCAAAGGTGACTCGTTATGCTTTAGCAAAGAGACTGGCAGCACTTTGCTCCTGCCTAAGAGGTTTGTGGAACTTTGAACTTGAGAGAGATGATTTAGGGTATCTGGCAGAAGAAATGTCTAAGCAGCATAACATTCAAGAGGTGACTTGGGTGCTGTTAAAGGCATTCAGTTTTAAAAGAGAAACAGAGCATAAAAGTTCAGAAAATTTGCAGCCTGACCAATGTGATAGAAAAGAAAACCCCATTTTCTGAGGAGAAATTCAAGCAGGCTGCAGAAATCTGCATAAGTAACTAGAAGCCCAATGTTAATCAATGGGGAAGATGTTTCCAGGGCATCTCAGAGACCTTTACAGCAGCCCCTCCCTTCACAGTCCCAGAGGCCTAGAAGGAAAAAATGGTTTTGTGGGCCTGGGCCCAGGGTCCCTCTGCTGTCTGCAGCCTAGGAACTTGGTGCCCTGCATCCCAGCCACTCCAGCCATGACTAAAAGGTGCAAAGGTACAGCTCGAGCCATGGCTTCAGAGAGTGCAAACCCCAAATCTTGGCAGCTTCCACATGGTGTTGAGCCTGTGGGTGCACAGAAGTCAAGAATTAAGGTTTGGGAACCTCTACCTAGATTTCAGAGGATGTATGAAATGCCTGAATGTCCAGACACAAGTTTGCTGCAGCAACAGGACATTCATGGAAAACCTCTGTTAGAGCAGTGCAAAAGGGAAATGTGGGGTGAATGCCCCCAGAGTCCCCACTGGGGCACTGCCTAATGGAGCTGTGAGAGGAGAGCTACCATCCTCCAGATCCCAGAATGGTAGATCCACTGACAGCTTGCACCATGTGGCTGCAAAAGTCACAGACACTCAACCCTCCCATGAAAGCAGCCAGGAGGGAGGTTGTACCCTGTGAAGTCACAGGGGAAGAGCTGCTCAAGACAATGGAAACCCACTTCTTGCATCAGAGTGACCTGGATGTGAGACATGGAGTCAAAGGAGATCATTTTGGAGCTTTAAGATTTGACTGCCCTGTTGGATTTTGGACTTGCATGGGGCCTGTAGCCCCTTTGTTGTGGCTAATTTCTCCCATTTGGAATGGCTGTATTTATCCATGCCTGTACTCTCATTGTATCTCAGAAGTAACTAACTTGCCTTTGGTTTTAGTGGCTAATAGTCAGAAGGGACTTACCTTATCTCAGATGAGACTTTGTATGGTGGACTTTTGAGTTAATGGTGAAATGAGTTAAGACTCTGAGGGACTCCTGGGACTCTTGGGAAGGCATGATTGGTTTTGAAATGTGAGGACACAGATTTGGGAAGGGTCAGGGTCAGAATGATATGGTTTGGCAAATCGCATCTTGAATTGTAGCTCCCAGAACTCCCACATATTGTGGGAGGGACCCTGTGGGAGGTAATTGAATAATGGAGATGGGTCTTTCCCATGGTATTCTCATGATAGTGAATAAATCTCACAAGATCTGATTGTTTTAAAAAGGGAAGTTTCCCTGCACAAGCTCTCTTCTCTTGTCTGCCACCATGTGAGAAGTGCCTTTCACTTTCCACCATGATTGTGAGGCCTCCCCAGCCACATGGAACTGTGAGTCCAATAAACCTCTTTCTTTTGTAAATTGCCCAGTCTGGGGTAAGCCTTTATCAGCAGTGTGGAAACAGACTGATACAGCAACTAAGTCCCTCAGCTGTAGTGGGTCTTGTGAGAGTAGCTCACATATTTTGAAGATAAACTTCTTACAAAGAAATTACAACTTTCTCACTTCCCCTTGAAAATACTGAAGCAAAATAAAAACTTAATAACCTACAGATATGTTCTGAAACAAAGGCAGAATTTAACTGCTCTTATACACAATGGAGTCATGATCTTTTGTTAAAGTCATCCACCTGGAAAAATAAAAGCATGATTTAGACCTTTTCTGAACCTGTTCTTTGCCTGTTAACCTTTAGAAAATGAATTAAAGCTGTGAAAGGTGCTGAGTTAACTGCTACTGAATCAAGGACCATGGAGACAGATGTCTGCTCTGGAACCATGTGATGAGCTGGGCACTTGCCAGGAGAACTAAAAACATATCAAAATGACCTTGTTGTACATTAAATGCTTCTCCAAAATTCACAGCACACCCATCAACCTAGTGTTTCTCCAGGAACATTTGTAGAAGTGATAGTGGTAATAGTAATAGCGGTAACAGTAACACAAATATGCATACACTTTAAATGCTTATTTTGTGTCTGATACAGCTCTAAACACTTTACATACATTAAATAAACTGATGAACCACTAAAAATTCCTACCCATTTAGGTTAATACGCCTACCCAACTACAAAGGTTGATAAAGATTTAGTCATTTCCTCAAAATGAGGACAATGTTACAAAGGCTGTAACACTAAATCTGCAAAGCAAAGTTCTTGGTTACGGTAAGGCCAGTAGACGGACAGATACAGGAAGCATTACTAAGCTTTACTCCTTTCTTTGTTTACCCAGAGCCCAGCTCAAAACACAGGAAGGATTCTTTTCAGAGAAAATGAATTAGTGTGGATACTGTTTTGAGTAGCACTTGAAGCCTTCAGTCATACAAAGTCTCCAGGCTTTTCGAAGCCAGGTTCATCATACAGTGTGAGAGGGAATAAAAGATGTGTTTTATAAATAAGTACTGAATTTGGCCTTGGCTTATACTTGAATATTTACACCAATATTAGCTTTAGTTTTTTATACATACATATTGACATTAAATAAGATAAACATTCAGAAATTAAAATGTAGTTCATATATTCAGAAGTACCATCATATACATTCTAATTTGGTGTGATTAAAAAAGATACTGGACAGTCTACCTTGCAAAAGGATAAAGGAAGTTTAAGATGCCAAACAATCAAGAAAATGTACTATTTTTAAATGGTAGAAACAGTGAAAGGGAAGAAATGTTCTGTTTCCTAACTTCTGCATTTTAATGGAGTAGAAAAATATAGGATGTTAAGAAAATATTAAAATTTTAATGTTTTCTATTATTATTTTAATGAAATTCTTCCTGTAGCATAATAGAAAGCTCATCACTCAGGACACTGTGTTATTTCTTATGATGATCCCATGTACTTCCTCTTTCAAAAGTCATGCTTTGGGTCAGCAGTGTTATCCGTAACACGTTTGAAACCCAAGCAGATCATGGTTTATCACTCACATTCGTTATGTGACAAAATTCTTTTCAGTAGTAATTATGTAATGAAACATATATTAATAATGGTGGCAAAGAAACAGTAAATTAAAAAGCACAGCCAGTAAAACAGAGCCGGTAAAAATCTTTACAGTCAGTTAAAAAAAAGTTTTACTGAACTTGATCTATGTATATATCATTCTAGTTAAAAATAAAAAATAAAATAAGTATTATAATTTAAATGAAAGCTTCCCATTCCAAAATGGTGGTGTACAAGCAAGCTGGCCTCATCACCTCCTCCCCACAGAAACCTAGAAACAAATACACAGTGCCAAGATTATCACCAGTAATATTCCAGGACTCAGATACGAGAATGAGACAGTTCCTGGAGTCACAGAGAAGTAAACAAATTTTAAGCAGACAGTAAGGGAATCAGACTTCCATATTCATAATGCCCCTCCACCCAATCTGCCCATCACAAAGGGAGAGGTGAAGCTGGCTGGGCTTCTGGGTGAGGTGGGGACTTGGAGAACTTTTGTCTAGCTAAAGGATTGTAAATGCATCAATCAGTGCTCTGTGTCGAGCTAAAGGTTTGTAAATGCACCAATCAGCACTCTGTCAAAACGGACCAATCAGCACTCTGTAAAACAGACCAATCAGCACTCTGTAAAATGGACCAATCAGTTGTCTGTAAAATGGACCAATCAGCAGGATGTGGGTTGGGCCAAATGAGGGAATAAAACCAGGCCACACGAACCAGCAGCAGTAATCTGGTCGGGTCCCCTTGCATGCTGTGGAGGCTTTGTTCTTTTGCCCTTGGCAATAAACCTTGCTGCTGGGCACTCCTTGGGTTTGTGCCACCTTTATGAGCTCTAACTCACGGCGAAGGTCTGCAGCTTCACCATTGAAGCTAGCAAGACCAGGAACCCAGTGGGAGGGACAAACAACTCTGGACATGCCACCTTTATGAACTGTAACACTCAGTGGGAAGGTGTGCAGCTTCACTCTTGAAGCCAGTGAGACCACGAACCCACCGGGAGGAACGAAAAACTCTGGACATGCCACCTTTAAGAGCTGTAACACTCACTGTGAAGGTCTGCAGCTTCACATCTGAAGTCAGCGAGACCATGAACCCACCAGAAGGAAGAAACTCTGGACACATCTGCACATCAGAAGGAACAAACTCCTGACATACCATCTTTAAGAACTGTAACACTTACCGCGAGGGCCGGAGGCTTCATTCTTGAAGTCAGCAAGACCAAGAACCCACCAATTCCAGACACAAAAGCATGTGAAAAATTTTCCCTCAGTATACAGTCACTACACTGAAAAAAGTGACATCAAGGTGGACAATCAGCTTCCCCACCATTCAGGGCTCCCTAGTGGCAGACCTTTCCCTTTTGCCCACAGAAACCATCAGTAGTGTCTGAAGGAAGAAATACCGCTGAGAACAGCCAGAGACAAAGAGGGAAGATGGAACTACCATCCCTCGGCCTTAAAATTTTGCCGTGTAATTTGGTCAACGAAGACACTGAATCAGAGTGGCTCTTCAATAGCATCATGCTGTAAGAGTTTCATTTCACAGGTCCACTGAGTGTGAACCCCAGCCTTCTCATAATACTGGGATATCCCCTTTGAAACCTTATGATTTGAGATAGGTGGTACGCTGATTGTTTACTAGAACCAAGGCAAACTTAGTCTTAAGGTGTCATCTACTGCTGAAAAGGAGGCAGCAACCTAGTAGGAGAAAAAAAGAAAATATATCAAAAGGTAAATTACAAAGGATCTCTAAGAAAACATATCCAATAAAAAACAAAAATGCCAGAGAAGACTAGAATAAATAATTCTTCAATGAAAAGACACAGATGTACATCCAGCAGAAACAATAGCAGATAACCATGATCTCTTCTAAATGGACAAAGCAAGGAAAAAGCAACTGACCCTAATGAAGTGGTGATATGTGAACTCTCTGACCAAGAATTCAAAATGGCAGTTTTAAGGAAACTCAGTGATATTCAGGATAACACAGAAAAGCAATTCAGAAACTTGCCAGAGAAATTTAACTAAATGAAATAATCATAATAAAAATCAAACAGAAATCTTGGAACTGAGAAATTCATTTGCCAAAATGGAAAATACATTAGAGGCTCTGAGCAGATCAGGTCAAGCAGAAGAAATAACCAGTGAGCTCTAAGACAGGCCATTTGAAAACAGTCAGAAGAGAAAAATAATGAAAACAAATGAAGACTGGCTACAAGATATAGAAAATTACCTGAAAAGATGAAACCTAAGAATTAGTGGTATTAAAGAGGGAGTTGAGGAAAAGCAAGGGGTAGAAAGCTTTTTCAAAAAAAATATAAATTTTTCCAAAACTTAAGAAATAGAGAAATATCCAACTTTAGAAAGGTCAGCAAACAAAACAGATTCAATCCAAATAAAACTACTCCAAGGCATATAATAATCAAACTATCATAAGTCAAAGAAAAAGAGAGGATCCTAAAAGCAGGAAGACAAAATAAACAATGTATAAAGAAACTCCAATTCATTGGGCAACAGACTTCTTAATGAAAGCTATACAGACCAGGAAAGAGTGGGGTCACATTTCCAAAGTTCTGAAAGAAAACACACTTCCATTCAAGAATACTGTATCCAGCAAAGCAATCCTTCAAATATGAAAGAGAGATAAAGTCTTTCTCAAACAAAAGCTGAGAGAATTCACCACCAAGAGACCCATCTTACAAGAAATGCTAAAAGGTGCTCTTTAATCTAAAATAAATAAAAACACTTAAGTGGAAAAAGAAAACATTTGGAAGTGTAACACACACCGATAGAATTAAGTACATGGAAAACCAAGAACACACTAATTCTGCAATTATGGTGAGCAATCCACTCATAATTCTAGTATGAAGAAAAAAAGACAAGTCTATCAAAACAATAATAGATACGGCAACCTGTTAAGAAATAGGCAGTATAAAAATATGAAAATTGAGACAATGTAAAGTCAAAATTGGGTGATGAAGTTAAAGTATATGGGCTTTTTCCATTTTTTCTATTATTTTCTGTGTGATCTAAGTTTTCATCTCTTTGAAATAAATTTTACAAGTATAAGTTGGTTTTGTAAGCCACATAGTAACTACAATGCAAAATCTATAATAGATTCATAAAATAAAAACATTGGCTGGGTTCAGTGGCTCAAACCTGTAATCCAAGCACTTTGAGAGGCTGAGACAAGAGGACTGTTTGAGGTCAGGAGTTCAAGACCAGCCTGGGAAAAATATTGAGACCCCTCTCTACAAAAATTTTAAAAATTAGCCACGTATGGTTGCATGCACCTGTACTTCTAGCTGCTCAGGGGGCTAACATGGGAAGTCTGCCTGAGCCCAAAAGTTCAAGGCTGCAGTGAACTATGATTGTATCACTGAAATCCAGCCTGGGTGGCAGAGTGAGACCCTGTCTCTAAATTAAAAAAGAAAACTATAAATTAAAACATACTAACAGAGAAAGTCATTTAACCACAATGGAAAACAGTTTTAAAAGAAAAAAAAAAAAAAAGAGTTAAAAAGAAAAACAGACAACCAGAAAACATGGGGCAAATGTCAGTAGTAAATCCTTATTTATCAATAGCAAAGAATGTTAGTGAACCAAATTCTCCAATCAAAAGGCATAAAATGGCTGAGCAGATAAAGAAACAAAACCTAATTGCATGCTGCGTACAAGAAATCGACTACACCTATAAAGACACGCATAGACTGAAAGTAAAGGGGTGAAAAAACATATTCCATGCAACCCTAAAACCAAATGGGAGCAGGAGTAGCTATACTTACATTAGGTAAAATAGACTACAAATTGGAGGTACTAAAAAAGAGACAAAGATGGTCACTATACGATGATAGAGGGGCCAAATCAATAAGACAATTGACGTGCTTTGGCTGTGTCCCCACCCAAATCTCAACTTGAATTGTACCTTCCAGAATTTCCAAATGTTGTGGAGGGACCCAGGGGAAGGTAATTGTATCATGGGGCCTATCTTTCCCATGCTATTCTCATTATAATGAATTAGTCTCGTGAGATCTGATGGGTTTATCAGGGGTTTCCACTTTTGCTTCATCCTCATGTTCTCTTGCTGCTGCCATGTAAGAGATGCCTTTCACCTCCCACCATGATTCTTAGGCCTCCCCAGCCATGTGGAACTATAAGTCCAATTAAACTTCTTTTTCTTCCCAGTCTCAGGTATGTCTTCATCAGCATCATGAAAATGAACTAATACAGTAATACAACAATTATAAATATCTATGCACCCAACACTGGAGCTCCCAAGTATATAAAGTAAATGTTAATAAACTGAAAGGAGAAAATAGACTTTAATACCATGATAGCAGGGGCTTCAACACTCCTCCCACAGTAAGGAAAAAATCATCTAGGCAGAAAATGAACAAAGAAACATTGGAGTTGAACTATACACCAACTAGGTCTAACTAAAATTTACAGAAGATTTCATCCAACTACTGCAGAAAACACATTCTTATCAGCATATAGAGGTCCAGAAGAGACCCCAAAAGTCCAGAATAGCCACAAAAAAAGGATCAACAAATTCAAAAACATATAAATCATATCGTTTATTTTCAGACCACAATAGGATAAAACTAAAAATTAATAGCAAAAGAAACTTTGGAAAACACACACACACACGGAAATTAAGCAATACAGTTCTGAATGACCAATGGGTCTATGAAGAAATTAAGAAAGATATTCAAAAAAATTTTTGAAACGAATGAACATGGAAAGGAAACAACCCCAAAACCATAGTATACAGCAAAAACAGCACTAACAGGGAAATTTAGAACAATAAACACCTATGTCAAAAATGTAGAATTACTTCAGGTAAACAACCTAAAGATGAATCTAAAGGAACTAGGAAAGCAAGGACAAATCAAATCAAAAATTAGTAGCAAAAAATAAGTAATAAATTTATGGGCAAAATAAATAAAATGGAGATTAAAAGCAATACAGAAAATCAACAAAATAAAGACCTGGTTTTTTGAATAGAATAAACAAAATTGACAAACCTTTAGCTAAAACAGAAAAAAGAGAGAGAGAGAAGATCCAAATACATTAAATCAGAAACCAAAAAGGAGACATAGCAACTGAGGCCAAAGAAATACAAATGATCTTTGGAGACTATTATGAACAACTATATGACAACAAATTGGAAAACCTAAAATAAATGAATAAATGCCTGAACAACTAAAACCTACCAGGATTAAACTATGAAGAAACAGAACAACTCAACAAACCAATGAGTAATGAAATCAAAGCCATCAGAAACATGTTCCCATTAAAGAAAAGCCCAGGACCTTTGAAGAACTAATATAAATTCTACTCAAAGTCTTCAAAAATATTGAAAAGGAGGAAATACTTCTAAACACATTCTATGAGGTGAGCAATATTCTCATAGATCAAAATCAGACAGAAACACAACAACAAAAAAGAAAAATACAGGCCAGTATCACTGGTGAACATATGATATGGTTTGGCTATGTGTCCCCACCCAACTCTCATCTCAAATTGTAATCCCCACATGTCAAGGGAGGGACATGGCATGAAGTGACTGGATCATGGGGGCAGATGTTCCCAATGCTCTTCTCCTGATAGTGTGTGAGTTCTCACGAGATACGATGGTTTAAACGGACACTTCTCCGTTCTCACTCTCTCTCCAGTTGCCATGTAAGATGTGCCTCACTTCCTTTTTGCCTTCCACCGTAACTGCCAGTTTCTTGAGGCCTCCCCTGCCATGCAGAACTGTGAACCAATTAAACTTATTTTCTCTATAAATTATCATGTCTCAGGTAGTTATGTATAGCAGTGTGAAAATGGACTAATACAGAATTTGGTACCAGAGTTGGGGCACTGCTGTAAAAACACCTGAAAATGTAGAAGCTACTTTGGAACTGGGTAACAGGCAGAGGCTGGAAGAGTTTGAAGGGCTCAGAAGAAGACAGGAAAATGTGGTGAAACTTCCCAGAGTCTTGATGAATGGTTTTAACAGAAATGCTGATAGTGATATGGACAGTGAAGGGTAGCAGAGTATAAAAGTTTGGAAAATTGGCAAGTTGACCATGTGTTAGAAAAGAAAACACTGTTTTCTAGGGAGAAACTCAAACTGTCCATAGAAATTTGCATAAGTAAAGAGAGGCTAAATGTTAATAGAAAAGACAATGGAGAAAATGTCTCCAGGGCACTTCAGAGATCTTCACAGCAGCCCCTCCCATCACAGACCCAGAGGCCTAGGAGGGAAAGATGATTTTGTGGGCCAGGCCCAGGGCCCCACTGTTCTGTGCAGCCTTGGGGCATGGTTCCCTGTATTCCAGCCATTCCAGCTCCAGTTATGGCTAAAAGGGACCAAGGTACAGCTTGGGCCACAGCTTCAGAGGGTGCAAATACCGAGCCTTGGTGGCTTCCCCATGGTGTTGGGCCTGTGGGTGTGCAGAAGACTAGAGTTCAGCTTTGGGAGCCTCCACCTAGATTTCAGAGGATGTGTGCCAATGCCCGGATGTCCAGGCAGAAGTCTACTAGAGGAACAGAACCCTCATGGAGAATTTCCACTATGGCAATGCAGAGGGGAAATATGGGATTGAAGCCCCCCACACGGAGTCTCCTACTGAGGAACTGCCTAGTGGAGCTGTGAGGAAACTGCCACCATCCTCCAGACACCAGAATGGTAGATTCACCAACAGCTTGCACGGCGAGCTTGGAAAAGCTGCAGGTACTCTACGCCAGCCCATGAGAGCAGCCACGAGGGCTATCCCCTGCAGAGCCACAGAGGCAGACCTGCCCAAGGCCTTGAGAGCCCATCTTTTGTATCAGCATGCCCTAGATGTGAGACATGGAGTTAAAAGAGGTCATTTCAGAGTTTTAAGATTTAGTGACTTGCCCTGCTGTGTTTCAGACTCACATGGGAACTGTAGCCCCTTTGTTTTGGCCAATTTCTCACATTTGAAAAATGAACATTTACCAATGCCTGTACCCCCACTGTATCTTGGAAGTAACTAACTTGTTTTTTATTTTACAGGCTCATAGGCAAAAGGAACTTGCTTGTCTCAGATGAGACTTTGGACTTGGACTTTTGAGTTAATGCTGGAATGAGTTAAGACTTTAGGGGACTATTGAGAAGGTATGATTGGTTTCAGAATGTGAAAAGGACATGGTATTTGGGAGTGGCCAGGGGCAGAATTATATGGTTTAGCTCTGTGGCCCCACCAAAATCTCATCTCAAATTGTAATCCCCACGTCAAGGGAGGGACCCAGTAGGAGGTGACTGGATCATGGGGGTGGATTTTCCCCATGCTGTTCTCACAACACCTAATGATCTAGTGAGTGAGTTCTCACAAGATCTAATGGTTTAAAAGTGTGGTACTTCCTCCCTAACTCTCTCTTTCCTGCTGCCATGTAATACGTGCCTTGTTTCCCTTCACTTTCTGCTATGATTTTAAGTTTCCTGAGACCTCCCCAGCCATGCAAAACTGTGAGTCAATTAAACTTTTTTTCTTTATGAATTACCCAGTATCAGGTAGTTCTTTATAGCAGTGTGAAAACAGACTAACACAACATAGATAAAAAGTCTTCAAAATACTAGTAAACCAAATTCACCAACACGTTAAAAAAGATCACTCACTACGATCAAGTGGGATTCAACCCAGGGATGCAAGGATGGTTCAACATACGTTAATTAATAAATGTGATACATCACATTAACAGAAGCAAGAACAAAAACCATATAATCATTTCCATAGATAATAAAAAGTATTCAATACAATTCAACATCCCTTTATGATAAAAATTCTCAACAAAGTGGGTATAGGAGAAACATACCTCAAAATAATAAAGGCCATACATGACACACCCACAGCAAACCTCATACTGAATAGGGAAAAATTGAAACTTTCTCTAAGACAAGACAAGTATGTTCACTTTAACCACTTCTATTTGACATAATACTGGAAGTCCTGACCATAGAAATTAGGCAAGAGAAATAAATAACAGGCTTACAAATGGAAAAGAAAGAAGTCAGATTAGTCTTGTTTGCAGAGGACGTAATCTTATACTTAGAAAAACTTAAATTCAACCAAAAACTGTTAGAACTAATAAACAAATTCAGTGTAAAGTTGCAGGATACAATATCAGCATACAAACATTAGTATCATTTATACATGCCATAAGAAAGCAATATAAGAAAGAAATCAAGAAAGCAATTCTATTTACAATAGCAATAAAGAATATAAAATATCTAGAAATCAATTTAAAGATGTGAAAGATTTATACAAGGAAAACTACATAACACTGATGAAAGTAATTGAGGAAGAGACAAACAGTTAAAAGGATATTAGATAGCCTATGCTCATGGATTGGAAGAATTTATGCATTTATAGTCATCTCAGTTTTTACGAAGGCAACAAGAACATACACTGAAGAAAGGACAGTCTTCTCAATCAGTGGTGCTGAAAATACTAGATACCCATATGCAGAAGAATAAAACTAGAACCCTATCTCTCACCACATACAAAAATCAAATCAAAATGGATTAAAGACTTGAATCTAAGACCAGAAACTACGAAACTACTAGAAAAAATCTTTGGGGAAATGCCCCAAGACATGGGTCTAGGCAAAGATTTTTGTGTAAGACCTTGAAAACATAGGCAACCAAAACAAAAGTAGACAAAGGAAATTACATCAAGGTAAAAAGCTTCTGTACAGGAAAGGCAACAATTAACAGAGGGAGGAGACAACTGTAGAATGAGATAAAATATTTGCAAACCATTCAACTGACATGGGACTAATAACCAGAATATATAAACAACTCAAACAATTCAACAATGACAACAAAATTAATTTAAAAATGGACCACAAAAATCTAATAGACATTTCTCAAAAGAAGACTTACAAGTGGCCATGTGAAAAAAAATGCTCAACATCACTAATCATCAGAGAAATCAATTAATACCACAATGAGACACCATCTCATTCCAGTTAAAATGGCTTTTATCAAAAAGATGAAATAATGGATGCTGATGAGAATGTGGAGAAAGAGGAACCTCCTACATGGTTGGTGGAAATGTAAATTAGTACAGCCATGATGGAAATCTGTATGTAGGTCCTCATAAAAAGTAAAAATAGAATGACCATGTAATCCAGCAATCTCACTGCTGGGTAATCCCAAAGAAAGGAAATTAATATATCAAATAGATATCTGCCCTCCCATGTTTATTGCAGCACTATTCACAATAGCCAAAATACAGAATTAACCTAAGTGTCCATCAATGGATGAATGAATAAAGAAAATATAGTATATATACATAATGGAATATTATTCAGCCATAAACAGTGAAATCTTGTCATTCTCAGCAACAGAAAGACAAATATTGCATAGTCTCATTCATATGTGGGAGCTACAAAAAAGTGGATCTCATGAAGATATAGAGTAGATTGGTGATTACTACAGTCTGGGAAGGGTAGAGGGAAGGGGAGAATGAAGAAAGGTTGATTAATGGGGACAAATATACAATTTGTTAGAATAAATAAAACCTAGTGATTGATAGATCAGTAGGGTTAGCATAGTTATAATAATCTATTAAATATTCCAAAATAGTCAGAAGGGAATAATTTGAATGTTTCTAGCATAAAGAAAAGAACAATATTTAAGGTGATGGATATTCCAGTTACAGTGATTTTATCTTTACAAATTATATGAAGGTATTAAGTTAGCAGATATAGCCCCCAAAATTTATATTTATTTGGATAAATTTTAAAATTTTAAAGATAAAAGCCATAAATTTTAATTGCACTAATGTGTTTTTTGGGAAAACAAGGGAAACTTACACCTACATATTGGTCTTACACCTTAGTGAATTATATTACAGTGTCTGCTTTTGATCTGTAAACTTCTGCCCAATTTATAAACTTAATTTCTTGTGTATTCAAATTCTATGGATGCTATAAGAGAATTATCGTTTTCTTCAGTCAAATGAATTTTGGAAAAACTTTCTTAAATTTTAATTTTGAAAAGTTTTTTTTCACGGTGGAGTCATAGATGCTATGAAAGACTTGAAAAACTCTTAAGTTATGAGGTATGAGTTTTTCAGAGATTTCATAAAAATCACATTTTACAATAAGCTCCAGCAAATTGAAATACTGGGTTTCGATGTTTTTTCTTTTCTTCAGGTATAATAGTTTTCAAACATCTCTGCAACAGAAGAAATTCCCCTAAGATATTTTCACCAGAAAATTCATCATAAGTTTGTATTATACCAGGTGAAAGCTTCTAAAATTTTTCTTCTCTGCTAAAAGAATATGGGAAAATGGGCTAATATTAACGAACTTGAGAATGTTTCATCCACTGCTTTAGAACTATCTAGTTCCTAGTGGAAATAATCAAAATATTCAACACATCCTGCAATTCCTTCTGCTACTGCAAGGCCAGGCATTGCTGTTCTTTCCCCTAATATTCTTCTCAGGAATTGAATTTGATTCTTCTTTTTTCTGTTTAAATGTCATTGACTTTTTTGTTGTTTTGCATAGTTAATAATTTTCTACACAATTTTGTGTGCTGCTCTTCAAGGAACAATTTAAAATCTTGAGTTTCACTACATCATTTTTAGAGCTGATTTTGGCTGTTTGCAAATATTTTTATATCTGACTTACTTGATTGACAATTTCATACCAGAAAAGAAGATAACTCAAAAAATACTGCAGCAGAGGAGGAAAACTGAGAAGAAACTCTTGTGTCCACATTAACTTTCAGAATTCACTGCCCTTGAAGTTGAGACAGACTTTCCAACATTTGTCTGTAGTGCATGCAAAGCTTCATCGTCAGCATATCATAACATCAGGGATGGTCTTTTCACAGTTATAACCATATTCTGAAGCATTTTTCATCTATGAGGTGAGACTGAAAGAAATAAACGTTTTCCAAATGTTTAAACAAAAGTCATCATGAGGAAATACTCAAGTGGTCACATACACAGTAACAGAACTAAAGTAACTCCATTTGTATTTCTTTGTGTTGTTTATAATTTCTATGCTATCATTTTAATTTTGAATCTACTGGTTTAAACGCACAGGGACTGGAGACATGGACTGCACCAAAGCAAATTCTAACAATTCTGAACTCTTAAAAATGTCTCTCAAAAACAAATCCATGAACTCTCATTCTTTGTTCATGGGAATGTAAAATGAGACAGCTACTTTAGAATTTGACAGTTTCTTAAAAATTAAAAGAAAACTTAGCATATGACCCAAAAATCCCACTCTGATGTATTTATCCAAGTAAATTAAAAATTTACGTCCATGCAGAAATCTGTACGCAAATGTTTACAGCAGCTTAATCATAATCGTCATAAACTGGAGGCAACCAAGGTTTCCCTCAATAAATGAATGGATAAACCACTGTACATCCATACAACAGAATAGTAATGAGCAATAAAAAGGAACCAGATATCAACTCACACAACATGGGTTAACCTTAAATATATTTCACTAAGCGAAATAAGCCTGACACAAAAGGCCCAATGTTGTATAATTCCAGTTATATCACAGAGTCTGGAAAAGGCAAAACTATAGGCATGGAAAATAGCTAAGTGGTTGTCAGGGGTTCTCTGATATAAAGAATTATGACTTACTGGAGAAACGGTTGATTCTTAACACTGGGACAGGTAAAAAACAAGGGCAACCTGGAGCATTTTCGACTATCAAAAAAAAAAAAGTGCTGAAAAAATGAAACAAATTATACATATCTCAAAACATCATGTATAAACAACATTCATATATATGTGAAACTTAAAAAAAAACAAAACTAGTTCTGCAACTGCAAAGCCTTCAAGATTGTGGCCCAGCCAAGGATGTCAGATCTCACTGTCATCAGCGCTTCCTTGTCTCCCTTTCCATTCCCCTTAACAAAATGGCTTGGCCCTCCTCCCCAACAAAAAGGGAAAGCATGGCAAAGGAACACAACAGTCACCCTGAGAAACATCACATATGATCATCTGAGCAATAAAATAATACAGTATTATATTATAACCCAAAGTATTAAATAAATATCTATGAGTTCATACTTCCAGAAATACATGTTAAAATAAATAAATAAATTGGGAGAAGGAACAGCTTTTCCTTGCAGAAGAATTACAAATTATACATGTAGATCGTAACCCCTCCAGGAGCTGGAGCTTAATTCCTCTTCCTTTGAATGTGGGCCAAACTTAGTGACTCATTTCCAAACAATGTCATATGAAAAGGGAAACAGAGTAACCTCATAGTAGAGAAATTGGCAGATACCACCTTAACCAAGATATCAGGGTTGAGATCCCTAGTGATTAATCATATTATACCATATACTCCATGATATGAAACGCTGAGAAAAGAAAAAAAAAAAAACTGCTAGTGTGCTCTTCTCAAAACCCAGAAACCCAATGTAATCATGCGTAAACTTCAGACAAACCCAAATAGAGGAACCTCCTACAAAATACCTGATCAGGGCTCTTCAAGGTCATGAAAAACAACAAAAGATGAGAAACTATCACAGACTGGAGAAAACTAAGGAGGTGAAAGAATGAAAGGCAATGTGATATCCTGGATGAAATTCTGGAACAGAAAAATGTTGGTGGGAAAAGTGAAGTAGGAATAAAGTCTAGGGTTTAACTTTTAAAAATCCCATCAAAATTAGTTCTACAATAATATCATTATTGTGTGGTTTAGTAAATTATTTATTATTTGATAAATCGGCTAAATTATTGTGATTAATCTTATTTAAATCACATTTTCAAACTAGATTTTCAAATTCAATAAACTCATTTTTTAAATTTTGAAAAAGTAACTTAGGAATCAGAAAACAAATTGTGTTTGCAATAGTAAAATTAACAAAAGATGTGCAAACCCTGTGTGGATAAGACTGTAAAATCTTATTAGAGGACACTACAAAAGATTTAATGAAATGGAGAGCAATACTGTTTTCATGGATAGCAAGCCACAATATTTCAAAGATTTCCATTCTTCCAGGTCTATTGATTCCAGGCAATTCCAACTTAAAAATCTCATCAGAATGCTTTAACAAACTTGAAAAGTTGACTCTAAAATGTATAAAAAATAATGACAACCCAAGATAATCGACATACTCCATACTACTCAAAGTAATCTACGGAATCAATGCAATCTGAATACTGACGAAATTATTCACAGAAATAGAAAAAAAAAAATCCTAAAACTTATATAAAACCATAAAAAATGCCA
Organism: Rhinopithecus bieti; assembly: GCF_001698545.2. Lineage (NCBI taxonomy): Eukaryota > Metazoa > Chordata > Mammalia > Primates > Cercopithecidae > Rhinopithecus > Rhinopithecus bieti. The sequence goes on from NW_016807891.1 coordinate 1,288,151, forward strand.
GATAGCCAAAGCAATCCTCAGTAAAAAGAACAAAAGCTCAAAGCATCACACTGCCTGACTTCAAAATACATTACAAAGCTATAGTAACCAAAATAGCATGACACTGGCATAAAAACAGACACAGAGACCAATCAAAAAGAATAGGAAACCCAGAAATAAATTCACACGTTTACAGACAACTCGTTTCTGACAAAGGCACCCAGAACATACACTGGGGAAAGGACAGTCTCTTTAATAAATAGTGCTGGGAAAACAGGGACATCCATTTGCAGAAGAATGAAATTAGACCCACTCTCACCATATACAAAAATCAAATCAACATGAATTAAAGACTTGAATCTAAGACCAGAAACTACGAAACTACTAGAAAAAAACATTGGGGAAATGCTCCAGGACACTGATCTGGGCAAAGATTTTTTTGTGAAAGACCTCAAAAGCACAGGCATCTAAAGTGAAAATAGACAAATGGGAGGGATTACATCAAGGTAAAAAGCTTCTGCGCAGCAAGGGAAACAATCAGCAGAGTGAAGAGACAACCCGCAGAATGGGAGAAAATACTTACAAACTAGCCCTCCAACAAGGTATTAATAACCAGAAGATACAAGGAACTCAAAGAACTCAGCAACACAAAAAATAAATAATCCAATTTAAAATGAGCAAATGATTTGAATAGATTTCTTAAAAGAAGACATACAAATGACCAACGGGTATATGAAAAATGTTCAACTATCATTAACCATCAGGGAAATGCAAATCAAAACCATAGTAAGATATCATTTCACCCCAATTAAAATGGGTTTTATCAAAAAGAAAATAAGAGCTGCTGCTGAGGACATGGAGATCTCCTACACTGTTAGGGGAAATAAATTAGTACAGCCACTATGAAAATTGCGTAAAAGTTGACAACTGTGTAAAGTTTCCTACAAGAAACATCTGCCCTCCCACGTTTATTGCAGTGCTATTCACAATAGCCAAAATACAGAATCAACCTAAGTGTCTATCAGGGGATGATTGGATAAGGAAAATGTGGTACATATATATCAGACATAAAAAAGGATGATATTCTGTCACTTGCAGCAACATGGATGGGACTGGAAGACATTACGTTAAGTGAAAAAAGCCAGGCACCGAAAGACAAATACCGCATAGCATGTACTCTCTTACATGTGGTAGCTAAAAAAGTTGATCTCCAGGAAGTAGAGAGTAGAATGGTGTTTATAAGAATAGCCAAGACACTCCTTCAGAAGAAAAATAAGGCTCTGTAAGTTTATGGTGTCATTTTACTATTGAGTCATAACTAACATTTGTTACGTGTATTTAACAATGTGTATTTACACATACCTATTTTGTGAATAAAATACTATGATATGGCCAGGTGCCATGGCTCATGTCTGTAATCCCAGCACTTTGGGAGGCCATGGCAGGTGAATCACCTGAGGTCAGGAAGTCGAGATCAACCTGGCCAACATGGTGAAACCCTGTGTCTACTAAAAATACAAAAACAGGCCGGGCGTGGTGGCAGACGCCTGTAATCCAACTACTTGGGAGGCTGGGGCAGGAGAATCGCTTGAAATGGGGAGGTGGAGGTTCGAGTGAACTGAGATCATGCCCCTGCTCTCCAGCCTGGACAATACAGCAAGACTCCCTCTCAAAAAAATTTAAAAAAAAAATAAGTATGACACTTTTTAAAAATAAAAGGTAATGGACTTGGGATTCCAACAGATCTGGATTTGAAAGTCTGGCTATGACATTTACTACCCCGACCTTGGAAAAGACAGTTAAACCTTCTAAGCCCCAACTGCCTCATCTGCAAACTAAGAGTAATGACATATCTCATGGAATTTCAGTTATGACTCTATCAGACCTGCAAAAGTTTTCTGACATTGTGTTTAACACAGGGTAGTTAACTCCTTTGATAAGGAATGAGCGTGGTGGAAGTGGGCAGACCCAATGAACTCCTTGGTTCTGAACTGACCTTGTTATTTGACCATACGACTCCTTAGAATAGTGAGTTACATGCACTAGAACACTCGACATAATAAATAAAAGCTGGAAGAGAAACTGATCAGACAATAAAATACATCAATCTACTTCATTGAAATGCAGTTTCACATTCTCTCTCACACTAAAATAATATTTTATAAATAAAAACTGTCCTAACCTAAAAAAAAACAAAACACATCACAACCTCTAGTCACAAAAATTTAAGGGATGCCAAAATCAGTATTTGGATTTCCATCAAATGTAAGCCTACCACATTTAAAAAGCAAAATGTTAGCATTAAATAAAACATACATGAAAGCCTAGAATTGATTTCATGTCAGTATAAGTAATGCTAAATTAAATTTATTTACTAAATTTATTTACTCTCCATCGCTATACAGAAAGTTCATTACCCATGATTTAAAGGATATTTTTTCTCTTTATTCTGTAAATGTGTATTATTACATTGATTGATTTTTAAATGTTAAATCAACCTTGCATACCAAGAAAACCTCACTTAACGTGCAATATCTTTTATATATTATTTGATTGAATTTGCTAATATCTAGATTAGAATTTTGCATTTCTGTTTATAAGAAATAGTAAATGACCCATATTTTATTTTCTTGTAATGTCTAAGTTTTTTTTAATGACAAGTAAAAATCGTTTATATTTATGGTATACAACATAATGCTTTGATATATGTATAGATTGTGGTACCTCATCTGTAAGTTTTGATATCATGGTTATGCTAGCCTCATTAAAATTAGTTTGGAATTTAAAAAATATATATATATGTTTAATGGAAGTGTTTAACAAGGCAAGTTCTCTTTCTTTCCTAAATATTTGGAGACCACCAGTGAAGCCATCTGTCCTAGGGCTTTCTTTGGAAGGTTTTAAATTCAAGATCTAATTTTTAAATAGGCATGAAAATTAAAAGTATTGGTTTTCTGTTTTGCCTGTCAGTTTTGCTAAGGTGAATTTTTCAGAGAATTTGTCCAATTCATCTAGATTTTCAAATAATTGACATAAGGAAGTTGATTATATTTTCTCCTGATTTTTAGTAAGTCTGCAGGATGTGTCATAATGTTCCTTATTTCATTCCAGATATTGGAAATAGGCCCTTTTGTTCTGGCTTATTTTTTGCTAGGAGTATATCAATTGTATTAATCTTAACCAACTTTTATTTTGCTGGTTTTCTCTATTGTACTTTGCGTTTTTTTGTATTTTATTGGATTCTTCTCTCATCTTTTTCTACTTCTCTATCCGTGGTGCTTAATTTGCTGGTCCTTTTCTAACTTCTCAAGATGGGACCTTCAATCATTGACTTTTAAGCATTTTTAAATTTTATAATATAAGCATGTAGCCCCATAAGTCTCCCTTAAAGCACTGCTTTAGCTGCATAATTCAATTTTGGTATGTCCTTTTATTCTTCATCAAAATAATTTCTAACTTCCCTCGTGACTTTTCTTTGACTCATGGAAAATTGTTTTGTGTGTTGCTTCTTTTCAAAATATTTGAGGATTATTCTAGTTCCATTTAGTTACGGACTTCTGGTTTAATTCTCAGAAACCACGCACGGTAGAGTTGTTATCTATCTTTTTGAAAGTTGGTCTGACCGGTTGCGGTGGCTCACGCGTGTAATCCCAGCACTTTGGGAGGCGGAGGCGGGCGGATCACGAGGTCAGGAGATTGAGACCATCCTGGCTAAGATGGTGAAATCCCATCTCTACTGAAAATACAAAAAACTAGCCGGGCGTGGTGGCGGGCACCTGTAGTCCCAGCTACTCGGGAGGCTGAGGCAGGAGAATGGCGTGAACCCGGGAGGCGGAGCTTGCAATGAACCGAGATCACACCACTGCACTCCAGCCTGGGCGACAGAGCGAGACTCCATCTCAAAAAAAAAAAAAAAAAGAAAGAAAGTTGGTCTATTCTGGTGATTACTCAGTATAAACTAGATGATAATTTCCATTCTGAACTTGTTGAGTTTAGAGTTGTCATTTAGGTCCAACTGGCTAATTACATTGTTAAAAACCTTCTTTTGAAGGTTTCCAGAGTATTTTATCTGCTTCTTCTTCCTGCTACTAAGAGTGGTATGTTAAATTTCCCAGTTTTAATTTGGGTTTGCTTTTTTGTCCTTTTAGTACTGACAACTTCTGCTTTATATATTTTGAAACTTTGTTATTAATGGCATACATAGAATTTGCATGTCTTCAATTGGCTTACAGTCACTGTGAAAATATCTCTAGTACTATTTCTTTCTGTGAGTCTCCTTTCTGTGATAACTACACCTACTTTCTTGTTTGCGTGGCATATGCTTTTCCAAATTTGCAAACTTTCTGTGTCTTAAAATGTGTCTCTTCTCAACATATTGGTAGGTTTGCTTAATAAACTTTCACTTGAGTTGTTTAGTACAATTACATTTAACATAATTACTGAATGCTTTTAGCAATATGTACTTGACTTGTATAGGGTGCTCCCTGTAAATAAACCTGAGAGGTACAGATTGATGGGATATGGCTGTCCAGAAAATGTTGTATTAGCTGCCTAATTTTTGGCATATAATGCAGACAATATTTGGCATACAATATAGACATCTCATGACCTAAATAGCTCCTTTTTAAAATAAGTGATACCGCATAAGCAATGCAGGAGTCACATGGTAAATCTTAGTTAGGAAGGACCTAATGCAGCAAGGAAGAACTTAGGGAATGGGATAGGCAGTCCTCTAAAATTTCCTGTACCTTTGATATTAGTCAAGCTTGAGAATGGCTAACATTTCTGACTCATAAGTCTGGTTTAATAATCTGATCTTTTGTATTATCTCAATTCTTTAAGTGGTTGCCTGCTTCAACCACAACAACCACAATAATCCCTTTAGAAGGTAAGCTAGCCATGTTACTCCTCTTGTTACAGGTAGTTAAGACAGGCATGAGCAGCGCAGAAGAGGGCTCTCCCACACACTAGGAATGCTGGGTAATGGTTCAGCAAGTATCACAATGCCTCTCTAAAAGTGATAGATTGTGTTTCCTGATGATCTGCACCTGTTGCACTAAAGTGTTAATTGCAGACACCAGGGAGAAGCAACTTCCTGGGCATGCACATTAAGAGACAAAATTACAGCGAATGACCTTCAGGGGCACTCCACAGGAAAAGGGAAGAAAGCCTCAGATGGGCATGTGGACAGCTTCCTAAACACACTGCGGGTGCTCACCTCCCAAGAGTAAGGGGGGCACTGCATGTGCGGGCAGCCCACCCTAAAGGAAGAATCATGGGAAAAGTGCCAGCCTATAAAGTCCTAGCATCACTGTTAAACAGGGCACTTGACCTTGGTACCGGGTTGGGTCTCTTCCAAGCATACCCTCCTTTCCTTTCTTCCCTGCTCTAAAGCCTTTTAAATAAACTTCCACTCCTGCTCTGAAACTTGCCTTGGTCTTTTTCTGCCTTATGTCCCTCAGTTGAATTCTTTCTTCAGAGGTGGTAAGAACTGAGGTTGCCGCAGACCCGTACAGATTCGCTGCTGGTAACTCAAATACCTTCCACCCTTAACACTCTGACCAAATGGATTTGTATTCATTTAGAGTAAAAACCAAAATGCTATGATGATCTGAAACCATTATCAGACCTCCCCATTTGTCTTCTGTAGTCATCACTTATTAGTTTCCCCCTTTGTCACTCTGCTCAATACCCAATGCCCTCCTTGCTGTTCCAACTTGCCTGGCAGTTCTGTCACAGGTGTTTTAACTAGAGAGACTCCATCTTGAATAGGGCCAGGGCAAAATGAGGCTGAGGCCTGCTGGGCTGCATTCCCAGGAGGTTAGGCATTCCTAATCGCAGGATGGGAGGTCAGTGGGATTGGTATCACAAGATACGGGCTGTAAAGACCCTGCCGATAAAACAGGATGCTGTAAATAAGCCAGCCAAAACCTGCCAAAATCAAGATGGCAACAAGTGACCTCTGGTAGTCCTTACTGCTCACCATACACTAATTATAATGGATTAGCAGCACCACGACAGTTTACAAATGCCCTGGCAACATCCAGAAGTTACCGTATAAGGTCTAAAAGTGGGAGGAACCCTTAGTTCTGGGGAAATCCCCACTTCTTCTTGGGAAAACTCATGAATAATCCACCCTAGCATATTATCAAGAAATAACCGCAAAAATAGCCAACCAGCAGCCTCGGGGCTGCTCTATGGAGTTGTCCTTCTTTTGTTTCTTTACTTCTCTAATAAACTTATTTTCACTTTACGGACTCGCCCCAAATTCTTTCTTGCGAGAGATTCAAGAACTCTCTCTTGGGGTCTGGATTAAGACACATTTCCTGCAACCATTCTATCTCAGGGCCTTCCTTCTGACTTTTCCCTCCACAAGATGCTCACGATGGCCAGCTCCTTTGTCTTTTTCAAGTTTTTACCTTCACAGACACCCTACAAAGTCACCCCAACCCTGCAAGACTGCAGGCCACACATCCCGTTTACTCTGACTTGTCATCCTCCATAGCCTTTATCACCTTCTCAGACCCCATGCAATTCACAGATTATTTATGTCTCTCCTCAACGTGATGTCAAGCTCCCTGAAAACAGGTGTTTTAACTATTTTGGTCACTGGGTACACAGTACTTTGTGAAATAGATGAATGAATCCTCCCACTGGGTATTGCTTCACCTGAATTCCATGTGTACATTTAATAATTTAAGCTATGAATCATCTGCACGTGTTTACAATGTTTCATTGTGGCCTTGGTGGGTTTTTTCGTAGTTCTTTGTATTACGTTAGTCAGTAAACAAGGCTTTATGAGATTTGTTGAGTTTTCCTTTATGGCTTAGTTCATGGTCAGTGCTTTAAAATGGTTCAAGAGTATTTGAAATCAACAAGGGTGCCCAGTTTGTTGGGTGTGGCATATATTATCATATAGTTTGCTGTGAAATCCAAATGCTTTTTATTTTTTATCGGGTAATGTATGACTCAATAGAACGATTGTTTCAGTTTAAAGTGTAACTCACTTTAGAATAACCCACAAACACTGTAAGTCTGAACCACAGAACGGAACTGTCTAGGTGCAGTGAGCGTTCTAATCAGAAAAGTCACATTGCAGAACTGCCTACCACAAGCTCTTTTGTTAATTTTATCACTGATCCGTACGAAGACTGGCTATTAAAAATAATGAGTGCAATAGTGGCTTGTTAGAGTAACAGGTTAGAAAAGGTCCCTCACTGCTAACTTCTCCCTACCCCGACATAAACAAGGTTAAAGACTTTATCCAGCAAGGCCCTAGGCTGGTGCCTGAGGCTTACCTCTGAAATAGTATGTCCAGTCACTAGGTTAGAGGATGGTTCGTGGTAAGGACTAAATTTTGCCCCTGGAGTAGTCACATCCACATTGTGATGCACCTTGAGTGAACTCTTCCTGCAAGATGTGGTGGAGTGCCTGAAGAGACAGTCGGAACTTCATTAAGCTTAGAAACTAGGTGAGTACAACTGTGTGCCCGATTACTAATAAATCACAGATAATAATACATTTAAAAAATGATAATACATATCTGTATGTACAGCAGCATTTATAATGAAATGTATTTTCACTATCACTAGCTGGTAAGGCTGCAGGGAGCAGCTGAACGATACCCACCTAAAACGTAGATAATCTAGCAGTTTCTAGACATAACTTGGATGCTGTGTATAAGCAAATTGGCTTAGGTCAGTTTCCAACACCAAGTTATGATTGACTATTTGTCAGTTTCTTTTTACACATAAAAGTTTTGGGTCATGTAATTATAGACAGTATTGGTAGGTGGACACAAGTTCTTGATTGTTGTATCTTATTAATAAGGAATATTGTTGTCTCTTTTAATGTTTTCACCTTAAGTGTATCTTGGCTGATACAAACAACTTACACAAATAATTATGCATGTTACACAGTACTTGCTTAGTATATGTTCCTATCCCATATTTTTAGATTGGCTTCTATTATAAAATATATAATAATGAAAAGAAGAGATTAAACAGCCATAAAAATTTACATTTTAAGATTATGCTGTTTCTTTCAGATCTTTATTTCTCAAAAGGATCAAAAGCCTTCAACAGAAATTTTTTAAATGCCAAGCTATCAAATAAAAATACAATATATACTAGAACAGTGGAAAAAGGTTATCATAATCCTTTGTTATTTTGTTTTGTTTGGGCAAATTATAACAGAGAATTAGATACTGGGAATCTAAAAGTACAAGGATACTACTCAAGTCAGTATTTTAGGTACAGGACACAGCTCGAGTGGTATAAAGATGAAGAGTGTGGGAAAACCCAAAAATGTGCCAAGCAGCAGAAATAAAAGGAGTTTGAAAAGAGAAGAAAAAGGCTGTATATTTTACTAAACTATGTACGTACTGGTACCTGTAAATTGAATGCAAATGTTCGCAAATTCTGAAATTGTGACTTAAAAAAAAGTAATGGTGATAGATAAATCATATGTCAGAGTGAAATTTCAAAATACATTTCATATTTCCAGCATCATGAAAATAAATCCCTTTGTAGGCAATTATCCTAAAATATTTTTTATCAGAAATATAGCTCTAGTAACAAATAACCATTTGATAGTTACATAAACATGTAACAGATATGCTCTACATGTGTAATTTAAGTACATTAATATGAGCATTCTTTATGGGTATACATCATACAAAAATAAATCATTTTCATATTTTTTTAAATGTTGGCACTGTAAGTTCACACGAATGAGCTACTCAGTCAGTCTCCCTATTTCAGGAAGCCTTTGCATGGAAGGACAGAGTCTCTGTGAAGTTCTCCGGGAAGTCAAGGAGGCACTGATGGAGACTGAAGGCTGCCTCAGCCCAGGAGAGCCCACAGGCAACAGGGCAGTTCGGGGAGAGTCACAGGCACAGGAAGGGTGTAGATGGAAGACATGTAAAATCAAATCAGGAAGTTTTGTTATATTGTTAAATGATCCAATCCCCGCTCCATCTCCTCTAAGAAATGCTAAAAGAAAATTTTCTTTTGAAAATTTAAAGTCCCGGCACTAGTAAAACTGACTTCTAGTACTTCCAGTCAAACAAGCTTAATTCTCTTTAATTTCTGGTTTTATGACCAAATATCCTGAAGATAGCGTTTTTCTTCTTTTAAAGTGGCCAGGGTTTTCATTGCTTCTAGTTTTTCAACTCCAATCTCTTTGCTTATTATTTCCACAAGGGCATCATGTACATCCTTGGCCATATTCTTAGCATCTCTAAAAAAGGAAATAATAAGATGATTGTTTACAAGCAGGCATTTTTACTAAATCCTCCTTAATTCACAAGTCTAATTCCCTTTGACTGTACCAGCATAGTTCTTCCCTCCCTCTTCTCGGAACATCTCACACAGATCTCCCAGCCTCACTCGTGCCCAGGCCAGGCCTTCATCTACGGTGACTGTTGTAAGAGGCACAGCTGACCACACGGTTCTACAGATCCCAATCCTCCACAGGCTCCAGGTCCCGACAGTAGGCCAAGAATTTCCTAGGTGTCAGAGAAGCATCTGAGGCCCCACCTGGCTCCAGCCCACCTGCTGGCTCGTCCCTCATTCCCTGCCTTCAAGCACTCTCAAAGCACACAGTAGACTCGTACTCCTGAAGGGAACCAGATCTCTTGCACACTTCTAGGTCTTTATGCACATACAATTAGTAACAGACACCTTTATTGAATACTTAGTATGTGCCAGGTCCTTTTGAAGTGCTTCTACATCTTAACTCTTCAGTTCACAAGACAGGGGAGGTACCCCTCCTGGGCGCTCTTGCAGTGCTCTCTGAAACACTTCCGACGTTAGCAACGTCTGTTTATGTGCAGCTTTCTCACCAGGGAGTAAGCTGTTTGAGGGTAGGAAGTGTAACTCACTTATCCTCTGATACAGTTTGGATGTGTGCTCTCTCCAAATCTTTATGCTAAAATGTGGTTCCCAGTGTTAGAAGTGGGGCTTGGTGGGAGGCGTCTGGGTCATGGGGGCGGATCCCTCATGAATGGCTTGTTGCTATGCTCGCTGTAACGAGTGAGTTCTCCCTCTGCGTTCCTGAGAGATCAGCTGAGAGTGTGGCACCTCTCCCTACCTCTTGCTTCCTCTCTTGCCATGTGAGGTGCCTGCTCCCCCTTTGCCTTCTGTCAGAGTGGAAGCTTCCTGGGGTCTTCACCAGAAGCAGGTGCTGGCACCGTTTCCTGTACAGCCTAAACCATGAGCCCATTAAATCTTTTTTCTTTAGTCTCAGGTATTCCTCTATAGCAACACAAAACCCGATACATCCTCATATCTATCGACATCTGAATGTGCCCAAGCACTCAGCCAGCACTCGGGTGTTTGCTGAATGAAGCCAAGTGTCAGACAAGATTCCACTATGTTAGGAACTGAAAATGTCCTGGCCCCTCACAGTGAAATTTCTTGAGAGGTGTCTGTGGTGCGTGTCTCACCTTTCTCAAGAGGTTCTCCCCTCCACTAATCCCAGGAACTTATACCCCACGAGCCTGCTCCGCTGTCTTCTCACTTGACACATCAGCAGCACAGGCTCCCTCCCTGAGACAGCGCCCTCTTGGCTTTGGGACAATTTTGCTTCTTTGGTGGCTGTTCCTTCTGTCTACTTCATTCCCGCTTCCCTGATGGGCCGTCAATGTTCAAGTGACCCAGGGTTTCCTTCTGAGCCCTCTGACCACTGCTATTAATGCTTCCCAGTGCATTTCACCAATGTGAAAAGTAAAGCACCAGTGATTGGGAGGAGTTATTTCTGGAATAATGTTTTAAAAGAGTCTGGACATTTAAGATATTCTCCAAGTTCTCAATTACCAGTTATCTGTGATCTGTACAACTGACTCTGCCTCTACTATTTAGAGGTGCATCTCTAAAACTGTATTTGACCACTGATGGCACTGTCCTCGCCAAACAAAACGCAGACTAAATACCTCATTAAAAGCTAAGGAAAATGTAAACCAAAACAATGTCTAGAAGTTTTGCCCTTTGTCGACCTAAAGCAATGTTTTTCAATTAGGAGTCAAAATCTATTGAAAGGACATGAAATCAACTTAGTAGCCAAAGCTAGCTTTTAAAGCAAACTAAATAAAATGGAAGAGAAATGATCAGAATGTGTTATAAAAACTAAACAGAAAATGTTAAGTTTTGTTTCATGAAACTTGTTTCAATTGTATTTATACATATGTTCTGGGTCATGATGCCAGTATTTTGTCTCCTGCATTACAGTTGAAAAAAACAAAAGAACCTGACTCAGAGAATGTGTTGAATCCCAGGAACGTGTTTGGATGAAAAGTGAATTTCTTACTTCAAAATTCTTTTCACTAGCAGAAATTTTTTGAGTCTCATTAAAATAAGGAAATAAGTGTTAAACAATTTTTCTATGGCAATTATGGGTTTCTGTAACAGATCTTGCCTCAGAAAGTAGATCAAATTTAGTAACACAGAATGTTTCTGGGTTTTTGTCAACTTTATCACCACAAATTATGCCTAGAAGAAAAAGAATCCTAGTATCCACATTCTCAGGGTCAAAATCATACTTTTTCTTTCTTAGTTATTAATAGTTCACAACAGCACAAATCACCTAGTCTTACATACAACAAAATCAATCTTGAGATTTCAATTCACGATTAATTTTATAACATAAGTGTAATTTTCAGAGGCGAAAAACAGGTATGTAAATGGTACCAAGAATGTACAATGCAAGCATTAACTTTCACCACTATTTCCCTGATAGTAACAACTTCTGGGCTAGCAAATATGTCAAAATCATTTCAGAACTGTTATTTCTATTCCTGTACTTAAGAATCAAATGTCTTATCCCTACATATCTAGATTATTGGCTTCTCAGTCCTTTGTTTCTTCTACAGACATCACCGATGGCCCTTTCCTACCCGACTTAGGCATGATAACGACTCACCCACACACATAAATACGGCCGTTCTCGTGGAGGAGGATTCTCACCACCTCCTGGCCATGAAGCTGGATGTTGTCTTGCACATACTTTGCTGTGGCTTCCTCCTCCCCAACAGGAACATCTCTTGAGAAGGAAACCTTTAGATGAGTTAAGATCCCATGCTTAAGGAAATGTCTGAGCTCTTTTCTGAAATATAATATATAATGGATCACTAAAAGGTTGTCAAGTTGAAAAAGTCTGAGAATTAGAATTGTACACTCAGTGGTTGAGTACAATACTAGAATTGTACAATACCTGAATAGATAATCCCTATCCTTATGCCTGCAGCCAAAAAACAACCACACTGCTCCAAAATTTCCATCTGGGTGTTGTTCTTGGAGTTTCTCTCTAAGTAGGAAAAAAAAAAGTTTAGGTGTGTGATATAAGGAATATGTAAAACCAATCTCTTTCATTAGGAACTACCACCAACAAACTCAGATTTGTAAAATCCACCTCTGCAGTTGAACATTCAGTCATTTAATTAGCATTTTACTCTCCACAGGCTGTCATGGCCACTCCAGCAGACACCACGCTACGCAAGTGTGTGGAGAAGCGGCTATGCAAGTGTGTGGAGAAGCGACGTACACAAAATGAAGACAATTCAAAGTATCACACTGTGAGATCCAGAAAGAGTTCTACATTCAATAATATTAAAAGCAATTTTATGAATAAATGAACTCTTACTATGGAAAAGTGGCATAGGGCTATGAAAGGTAGAATGTGTAAAGTGTCCATGAAATGATGAACACACTGATGAGACAGAGGCATCCGTGATTACGCTTTTGCTTCCTTAAGGAAAAACTTAAAGTGAAGTAAAATAACTGTCCAGAAGACAGAACTCTACTGAGGAATTGTACCCAAGACTTGCGCATTAGTTCACAAATATAAGCAGAAGTACAATTTTATTTTACTTATTTCATATCAAATAATTCTGTTCTGATATAAAGTTACACTTATTAATATTCTGTTGAAAATTACTGTTGAAAGTTTGAGTTTAATGTTGAAACTTTTACTATAATTGGATCTGTTACTACCAATTTTATCCAATTAAGGGATAGATACAACAGCTGTATATCATCACAGTACGAAGGTGGCCCACTATTTGTCCCCAACCACATATGCTATAAACCACCCTGTAGCTGAGGAAGGAAATACTAAAAGTGCCACAGTCAAAAAAGGAAGCTCTAGCACAAAGCAAAATCTCTACTACACTGTGTGTTTCCTTTTCCCGTGCTGACAAATTATGTTATCACACATTGAATAATAATTTTTTAAATAAAAATTTTACAATCAAAGTCCAATTATCCTTAAAATGACTGAAGAATCCAAAACGGTTCCTCAGGAATACATTTTCCCATTAGCCAAAAAGAAAAAAACATACCTATGTTGTAGGAACCCAATAAACGGTGCTATGCCAGTTCCTGGACCCACCATTATGATGGGGATTGAGGGGTCATTTGGTAAGTGGAAATAATTTGTTATTCGAGGAGAGATGGATATCTGAAATATCAAACCAAATGTGGTGAGCATGAAAGAAAACCTAGGAAAGCGTATATAACCAACACGACCTTTGCTAAACAAATCAGAAAGGGAAAATTCCCATCAAAGAAACATCACTAAATAGCAGCATTAGATTTTACTGAAACCATGAGCACATTTGTCACTACAGAAAGAGTTTGTCTTGCAAATTTTTCTTTTCTATTGAAATAAAAAATGTTTTTAAAAATGATAGGCATTGTGTCTTTGAGGTAGAACACTAAATAGACAATGATCAAATCATGTTTCTTGGTCCATGGATAAGATCTGCTTTCTGGTGGGTAGACAACAGTATATATTATGGAGAAAGGTACCCTAAATATGAAGACAATAAAGATTAGCATCACGATGAGGTTGAGAAATTTTAAATAAAAGTCAGGCACCTTAAAAATAAATTAAGGGGCTGCTCCAAATATTCTAGATAATGGTGCTGTATTTGCTATTCTGGGTCCAATACTACCCAGAATTATTTTTGTCATAACTAAACAAATTATATAATTAACAAAATCTTTTTGTTAAAATTTCAAAAATATATTTCTGAATCAATCTGAGTATGTTTCACTTCCAGTTTCACTGACATATGCAAAAGTCATAGTGAGTGGTACCGAGGTTTAAGAATGACAGGATTCCCCTCCACCTTGCTTGGTGGTGTAATTGTACACATTGTAACTTTTAACTCAAGGACAACTAACTGTAGAAGTAATGAAGAGCCTGAACACCGTACCTTTTAAATGAAGGAATGGCAGAGCTGTATCTCATTACTGCTCTTACTTGGGAATGAAACTAGTTTACATTACATTTGCCTTATTCGCTTCATTCATTTAACAGATTTACTGAAAGTATTCACTATGACAGGCATTAGGGATACAGAAATGAACAAAACAACACCCCTGTCTTTATGGAACTGACATTCTAGTGAGAGGAAAAGAAAATAAACACACACATTACCACATATATCCACAGAATGATGGGTAATGACTTCCTAATGTCTTAGGAAGCAAAATTACACAGGGTAAGGAAATGATGGGTGTGGCAGTGAGCTTGTAATTCAAACACCAATGCCAAAGAAGGCCCATGTCTACAGTGAGACCTTTGACCACGATCTGAATCAAGCTAGTTAGCCATGCCACAGCATATTCCTGGCAGAAAAGACAACACATGTGCAAAGATCCTGTGACAACAGCATACTTTCTATGTTTTGGGGCTCTCTTCCTCGAAGGCTGTGGTGCTGCTTCACTTGGGGGTCTATGTGGAGAGAGTATCACGGCAGATGGGAAGAAGAGAGACAATCTATGCCACACCCACAGGCTTAGTGCTCCTGCTTAGATGTGGCAGATGTCTTTCACACAGCCAGGCTGAACACCACTGGCAGGGTTAATCTGTGAACAACTGTACTATCTGCCATAGGAAGGCAGGGCATGTGATAGGTCTTGCAAAGGTCAACATTCTCTCTAATTTGTAATAAAACATGGCACAAGCACAGGGAATTTCAGATAGTTTTAAATTACATCCTTCACATCTGCACTTCTACTGCATATAGATTGGATAGTCAATAAAAATCTGTTAAAATGGGGAAGGAAGGAGGAAGACAGGGAGGGAGAAAAGGAGGAGTAGGTGAAAGGCACTCATGCTTAGTGTTTATGATACGTGATGGATACACATTGTTTTTAACGTTCTGGAGATCATCTGCTATGTTTATACAATCACCATGTGACATATACTTGTATATCAGTACTATAATATTTCTCCTCAAAAAATAAAGTTTCTATAAGGTTCCTAATATTTTGATGTATAATGAATATATGATGTATAGTGAACACAGTAAAGCGCCTCTCTGTTCCAGAGAGCAGACTGAAAAATATCAAGTTAAAGGGCAACTTCAAGCAGCAATCATCCCTCATCCTCTCAAGTATATCCCAGGAAGTCCTAATTCCCCCTAAGGTCTATGAACATTTCAGCTCTAATAACTTAAAGAAACCAAACTTGTCCTAAGACAACACTCCAAGTGAATCACTGATTTCTTGATTACCATGAAGAAAGAGGACTTCATGATAAAGCCTGAAATGTTGCTTTATTTCAACTGTTCTTGTGGACAATTTTAAATTGTTCCCTACACACACGGTCTCGAAATTCTGCAGAGTGCCATATCAAAACATAAAAACAGGTGTCACTAAGTCCAGGTGTAAAGTGTCCACAATCTGTTGAGAAAATCACATAACCTTTTACTCCTAGGTGTGGTAAAAGTATTTACCGCCATGTCTTGTCAATAATGGCACAAATTCAGATGTCAGACACCACAGATAACAAAAGGAGAGAAACAGGGATGCGGGGATCCCACTAGCCAAAATTGGACAATATAAAATTAATCCTTAGTTGCCCTCAGACTCCCAATGTAAAACTACTTATTTGAGAGGCAGTATACAGCTTAAACATAAAATGAGACTGTCTCTCATCATCCCCCCTTAAATACTTCTAGACTCTTCTCCACCCCTCCCTAGGCCAATGTACCAAGAATATCAACATAAAAGGTCTTCTTTTCCATGAATAGGACAAGCAAAGACCATACTATATAAAATTCATGCTTGACACATTCAGAAAATACACACACTAGTTAGAGAGTAAATGGAAGTAAACAGTTTCTGCTCTTGCAATACAGATTTTAAAATTCAAGAACAGCATAAATGTTCTTATGATAGTAATGAATGATGTGGGCGAGACATTGTTTGTTTCTAATCAAACAAAGAGTATGAGTTAACAATGTTGAGGTGAAGGTACTAATTTCTTACCTTAGGAGCCAGGGCTATCCTGCTGTCTTCATGGGATGCGTATGTGTTTGGCTGAAGAACAGAAGCAACCAACAAGGCCAGCCAGCCTGTGCACACTCCCTTCCGCAGAACCTCTGTTGGGGCAGTAGACAGAAATTCCACAACGTTGAAGACAAAATGGAGCTTCCCTGGGTGAAATAAACTTGAGCTGCAAAGATACACAGACAAGTTTTGAACTCGGTATCAGTACGACTACACACATGGGTCAAACCAATCCTTTTTTCACTCAGTTTAGAAATATTTCCTTATAGGCTCTAATCTACCTTCCAAATCCTCATAGAGGAAAGCTATTATTACATAATTAAAAACTGCCCCCAACCCTCACACTCTCACACCCTACATTTTGTGTTATTCAAGAAAGTTTCCAATTTTATTTGCTTGCACTAGGACTAGATGAGATTTATAAAAAGTAATGTGCCCTAAGGATCTTCATGTAAAAGACTCATTCAGTCAATATTATAAAGACATTTTACCATGTGAAGAAATGGGGATAAATTCTAACAAATATCTATACATTATCTACCGGTAAGATGATAAAACTTAAAAGTGACTGAAGTATACACCCAGAAAAGAGAAAACTAAAATTCAAAGTAAAACATCTTTAAAAGACATCCCTACAAAAACAGATTCCTTTTCACATTACAGGGTATATAATGCAAAAGAACTTGAGTTCATTCTTAATTCCTTTTTCACCCAAAAGAATGGTGCACTTTCTTGTATTATTATTAATGAAAGGCAAAACAGAGAGCCAGACGGGAAAACGGCAGAGGCTGTGCAATGGAACGAAGGCCAGAGGCAGAATGCTACAAGCCAGTGCTCATCAGATGTTTTTTTTGGTTTTGTTTTTTGAGACGGGGTCTCACGCTGTTGCCCAGGCTCAAGTGCAGTGGCGTGATCTCGGCTCACTGCAATCTCCACCTCCTGGGTTCACGCCACTCTCCCACCTCAGCCTCCCGAGTAGCTGGCGCCCACCACCATGCCCGGCTAATTTTGCTTTTGTATTTTTAGTACAGACGGAGTTTCACAGTATTAGCCAGGATGGTCTTCATCTCCTGACCTCATGATCTGCCAGCCTCGGCCTCCCAAAGTGCTGGGATTACAGGCGTGAGCCACCACGCCCAACCTCATCAAATGTTTTATAGTGGAACTTTTCTGTCTCCCCTACCTTCTGCTGCCATTCAGTGAAGGGCACACCAACAGAGGAAGCATGTGGAGGAGCCTGAGACTCCTAAGTGGGGAAACAGTGCTGGGTCGTTAGGAGCCACCCAAGATGCTAAATTCTATGAAGTCCCAGAGGACAGGAGCTCTGTGATTCTTCTTCTGCTTTATTATGCCTGGTACTGTCTTCCATACATCAGCTAAGTTTTCACTGAATAAATTAGTAAACTTTAAGGATTTGGAAGTCTGAGTGCCATAAGATTTTGGAGAATGATGCTATATATTATGTGAATGAATATTAGTACCTTGCACACGAATATGGTCTGGGTTGGAGTTTAGGAAGATGTTCTAGAAAAAAATAAAAACAAGCAATTATTAATTCACCACTACTGAAAATAACCTTACTTTTATAAAAAATCCACATCTTATTTAGAATACTCAAAATAAATCATGTTCTAGTTTTAAATCACAGTTAAGAGCATGTATAAATTCTTCGTGTTCAAGTAAAATATTACTAACTTTTTCCTCAATTCGTAAAGTTAAAACCAGATAAGATGCATTTCCTTCCTCTTAAGTCAGTATTTCTATTCAAATGCTCAATTTTGAAAGCAAAGGCTCCTAGGAATGGGTCCATGAGTTGGCTTCAGAGGCAAGAAGCTAAGCAAACTCTTACTAGGTATGTGCAGTTTTCTGCAGGGAGGTGTCCAGTTTTCAGAGGTAAAATAAAGTCATGATCACAGAAAGATTAAAGGCTACTCTTTTAAGAATTACTGAAAATACTTAGGCTTGAAGGTTTTCCATCTTACATTTAAAATANTCTATTCAAATGCTCAATTTTGAAAGCAAAGGCTCCTAGGAATGGGTCCATGAGTTGGCTTCAGAGGCAAGAAGCTAAGCAAACTCTTACTAGGTATGTGCAGTTTTCTGCAGGGAGGTGTCCAGTTTTCAGAGGTAAAATAAAGTCATGATCACAGAAAGATTAAAGGCTACTCTTTTAAGAATTACTGAAAATACTTAGGCTTGAAGATTTTCCATCTTACATTTAAAATAATTAAAGTGTTTGGTTTTAAAAAAATTATCAGAAAAATTTAGTGATTTCAAAATACATAGAATACTTCCAAAAGCAGGTTAAATAAGCTGTATTTAAATATTGAACTATCCACTAATAAACTTTGAAATGTTTTATGTTTTGGTATGTTTTATTTTTAGCAGTTACTTAATTGAAAATTTGAAAAGGTCTATGTATAATGGCTTAGAGTTTTAAATATCAAAATAAAGTTTAGTAGGGTGTTCAACTTAATATTAAGCTTTAGATATTTTAATTTTTCTTAAGGAAATTAGAAAATAGTATAATTTTTTATAAGTCCCAATGACTTTAATTTATTTATATAACTATGTAATATGTGGTATTGTTACAAACATTCTAAAAGGTAACAAAAAATCTACGAAAAGAATTGAAATAAATTAGTATATGATAAGAGAACTTTCCAGTACTACTTAGAACTCCCCACCCTGTGTTCTGTCATCCTAATCCTGTGATGGTTCCAAAGACTTCACTGGAGACGGTGAGAGGGCCAGCCTAGGACAGGATGGCGAGAAGAGCAGCCTCATTCAGTAACATGGTCTTACCATTTTGGGGAGGTCCTAAGTGGAAAGAACACTAAGAAAAAGGAGGAGAAATCAGGCCCTGACTTGCAGAGGAGGGTGCCTTTAATTGTACTGGGCATCGAAAAGGATCTTGCTGGCCTAAGAGTAAAAAGGACAATACACATTTTGGTGTCACCAAAGAAAAATGCAAATGCTAAAGGCATGACTACTTACCACTACGGGAAAGGAGATGAGAAAATTATAAGCACAGGAAAGTAATAAAGGGTTTGAAGTCCTATAAAGCACCTAGTCTTCACCCCAGTAAGCATTTTCAATCCCTTCCTGAGAGCCACAGAGAGGTCCCCTGGACATCGACTGCTCAGGGGAAACGCTTAGGTCTCTTCTGTTGGAGTATGAGGACTAGAAGAGTCACTCTGGGCAAAAAAATGGGTTACCTTTCATCTGAAATGGGATGGTTCTCTGCCTGGCAGTATCACGAATATGTCGACTTGCACTGGTATGACACAGTCCCCTTTTGCTCTTGAAGGACCCTCGATCTGGACTGGCTCAGATGGGGGCATTTCTGCATTCTGCACACAGCACAGACTGCATCAACTTGCTCTATCAATTAAATATGATGTTCATTAGCTTTGAAAAGATAACTTTTAATAAAAGTTCATTTTAGACATTTAGCTAAATAACCTTTCTGAAAAAAGTTAAATTAGAAAAGCTACTCAATTCTGAGGCAAAAAAAGAGAGTAACAAGTGACTCTACTAAGAGAGAAAATGATAGTGACACTGCTGGAAGGAAAAAAAAGAAAAACCAAAAGTTTGGAAGGGGAATTCTGTGACTTCTGGAAGGGCACACAGATGTCACAGCACCCTGAGAACAAGATATAAGATGTTTACTTACCAATCACCACCATTCATTTAGATGTATTCTTTATGCATAGAATAAAAAGGGTAAGAGAAGAGCAGCAAATTTTCTTTACTACAGAAAGGTGGCCCGCCTATCAGTGCACGAACAGCCACCACGGTGCTTGTGAAAGCGACTACTCACCAAGCAGGAGACTGAGCGGTGGCTGGCAAGAAGGGAAAGCGAGGAGGAGATCCAACAAGCAGGCACAGGCATCTCGTACAAAGCGGCTATAATCGGATGCCCCTTGTTTACTGCACAGCTCCTGTAGCCTGCGCTTTTCAGCACTGTCACTGGTATAGTCCACAAGGGCTCGCAAAAATGCCTACAAAAAGGAGCCCGTCTTAAATTATGACACAATTTGTGGGTAGAGCTATTAGAATACTCAGTTCAGTGTCTGCCTGGGGATGCACCCAATTACCCAAGAAAAAATGAGAAAGCCACTAGGAGCTATTGTCAGGAGGAGGGAATTTAATTTACCATTTGCTTTAATGTTGATCTGTTAGAAAAATTTCACAATGTAAATAAATAAAAAAAATAAAATTCTGAATCCCAATTTTCAAAGTCTAAACTCCCGAACAAAACATCAAACTTGCTAATAAGAATTTTTTATTTCAATGCAATTACAAGCTATTAATTACATGCAGACATAGCTTATTTTTCAAGGGTTCTTTAGGAACAAAGCACTTCAGTCATTATTCGCTCAAATGTTATGTGAAATGCTAATGGGTACTGCTACTTTAAATTCCATGGCTCAAGATGATTGTGTCCTGGACTTCCTCAACAGGGAGGACAAAATCACTGTTCCCAAAGGAGTCACAGGTTTCCAAAGGTTTAGCTGAAGAATCTCTGTCTAAAATACCAAGACACTAACAAATTACACCAAATGCCAAACTCAGTGTCCAACAAAAACAAGGACTCAGGAAACGCTGCTGAATGGACACCCCAAATCTCTGCTCAGACTTTTTGGAAGATAATAAAAAAATCTACCAATAACAGTTTGTAAATTCTAAAGCCAATACAATCTTCTAAATTAAAAGCTAAAACAGTGACAATTTTAAATCCTTTAACATACTTTTTTCACTTTAGAACTATAAAAACTTTATGGTACTAAAACAGGAAATGCTGCACTGTTTTGGAGAACAAGCTGACAAACCTGACAAACATTGTTACAATTTAAAATGTAAATATTTTAAAACAGCAATTCTACTCCAAGGAATTTGTTTCACAAATATACTTCAAGTTAAGTGTCCAAAAATTAATACAAGAAAGTTTGCCTTTCTTTTTTAATAGTGAAAAAGCGAAAATGACTCAATTGCCCATAATTATATCAACAAATAATGGTGTATCCATAGTATCCATTAAAACTCTTTCCAGGGCCGGGCACGGTGGCTCACGCCTGTAATCCCAGCACTTTGGGAGGCTGAGGCGAGTGGATCACGAGGTCAGGAGATCGAGACTATCCTGGCTAACACCAGTGAAATCCCGTCTCTACTAAAAAATACAAAAAATTAGCCGGGCGGGGTGGCGGCGCCTGTGGTCCCAGCTACTAGGGAGGCTGAGGCGGGAGAATGGCGTGAACCCGGGAGGCGGAGCTTGCAGTGAGCCAAGATCGCGCCACTGCACTCCAGCCTGGGTGACAGAGCGAGACTCCGTCTCAAAAAAAAAAAAACTCTTTCCATCCTGAAATACACAGATTCTTGATTTAAGTTAAAAAGGCAAGTTATAGAACAGCACATATAATATGGATCCCCATATTTTCCTCAGGAAAGCAAAATTCAAGTATTAACTCTGAGGGTTTGATTATAAAATACTTTGGTTTCCTAGGTTATTTCTGTATCCAGAATTTTCCAATGAGCATACTATTTTGAAAAAAAAAAAAACTCAGATATACATATATATACACACAAATATATATACACACATATATATACACACACATATATATACACACACATACACACACACACTTTACACATATTTTAAAAGCAGTAGAGCTGAACCAAAATTGTGACTTAATCGGTAAGCTTTCATCACAGTAAATTAATTCTAAACTTATTTAAATTGCATCTCGAGCTGATTACCAGGAAAGGAAGATGGAAATATATATATACACACACACACACACACACACACACATACACACACACACATATATATTTAGAGACAGCTGAGCCTCTCTCTAAAGTAGTTTACTCATCCAAGACTAGAAATGCGATAAACACATTAATAAAATGACACGAAAACCACACTGGGGAGGTGGTGGCCTAATTACAACACTCTCTATGCTCACTGACGATACAAGTGTGGCAAGGGAGATGTGAAAAATTTTAGCCATTAATGGCCACTTCAGGGAACTGGTTAGAAGAAATCAGTTACAAGCAGTTATAAAAAAACAGTTCCTGGTACAATACTGACATCTAGTGGATTGTTCTACCTCCAAGTTCATCTAAAAATTGATTATTACCTACCAAAACTCTTCTATTTTTCCTGAAGCATTCTGTTACAGCAATAAATAGTTACATAGTATTACACAAAGGAGGTCTGAACAACTGTAGGAAGTTGCAAGTGGTGGTGGTGGGGAATCCTAAGCTCTCATTAGCTTTCTGTCACCAATTAAAGCAGCAGCAGCAATGAATGTGTAGCTGGGTAACACAAGGTCAACTGCAGTCACTTCCATCACTGTGGAATGCGCTACACAGTTAATGACAAGTAAAAGTAAGACTAAGAAAAAGCCCTATTTAAACAACTTCATTTCAAACAAAAACTTAAATGCAAATACAACATAAAAGATTTGTATATGATAGTTATGATGATAGCACACACCTTTGGGAACTAATATTAAAAACACGCTATCAAGATCATATTTTTTAAGACTGCAAAAGGCAGATTCTAGATTTGTTTAATCAATCCTAAACAAAGCTAAGCATTATTTTAAAATAGTTACCTGAAGAAGAGAGAAAAAAATACCTTTTTAGGAATTGCTCGGATTTCAAGACACCAGGTAAAAATGAACTGGAGAGAACATCTCGCAGGTATATGCTGGGGTAAGGCAGCTCCTTTTCAGGTAAAGACGAGAAAGGGGTTCATGACATAGAAGATAAAGAATAAAATGTTTTTACACATTCCCCAAAACACAATTACTGTAGTACTTTACAGCACATCAAAGTGCAATATGACTTGTGGCAATGTTTATTCAGTCAAAAAAATTCCCCAAAATGAATACAGTAAACAAAACTCCATCTTACAAAAAAATAAAAATAAAAGACTATAAATTCAAGATAGGCCATATAAAAGAAAGGAAAATTATTTAAAATTAAGAAACAAAGGCCGGCGTGGTGGGCTCAAGCCCTGTAATCCCAGCACTTTGGGAGCCAAGAGCCGGGCGGAGTCAACGAAGGTCCAGGAGATCTGAGACATCCTGGCTATACGGTGAAACCGTCTCTACTGAAAAAATACAAGAAACCTAAGCCGGGCGACGAGGCGGGCCCCGCCTGGTAGTCCCCAGCTACTCGGGAAGGCTGAGACAGGAGAAATGGCGCCGTGAAACCCCGGGGGCCGGGAGCCCTTGCCAGTGAGCTGAGGATCCTGGCCCACTGCACTCGCGCCCTGGGCGGCAGAAGCAAGACTCCGTCCAAAAAAACAAAAAAAAAAAAAGAAAACAAAAAGCCTTAAAAAGATAGCAGTAACCATTGCATTATTATTCTCAAAAAAATCAATTTAGGACTAATTCGAGATTCTAAGTAAATAATATATTTATATTTTGAAAAATAAATAATTATGGATAAAGCAACTATTTTATATAATAAATGAGCAAAACAAACATACTATGGGAAGTAAATAAGAAAAGAATTTTTTAAAAAAACCTAGGCCAATGCTTCTCAAAACTACATTTACCACTCATTTTCATGTCCACAAATGTCCAATAATCAGAACATCCATTATCTTCTTATTCAATGTAATTAACATGAAAGTTAAGAAACTAGCAATACCAGTGTATGCCTGTGTTCCCGGACCCTGATGCACAGCTGAGCCACAGGCATCTGTGCGGTCACCACATACGACACTGAACCTCAGAGCCACACTCTCACCATCAGCTCCAGTCCACTGGCCCACAACACCCTAACGTCACAGCAGCAGGGCTGTACCTTTCTTCTTTGTGTCTGTCTTTATTTTCAAAAGGACGTAGTGCTCTCTTTTATCTTCAAGCTGCAGTCTTTGGAGTAGGCTTTGTACCTCAGAATCACTGTTAGGACAGATTACGCTGAAGGCATCTCCAGGCTGATAGGAAAAGTCTGTTTTCTAGAGAAGAGCCAAAATGAAAAACAAAAAAAATCCCTTATATGTGTTACATAGTTTAAGCTATAGGGTAACAAAATGTATTTTCAGTATTATGATTTTAATATATGAACTCAAAAGAAAATAGAATTTTAAAAAAAAAAAAACACACAATTTTAAAAGCCCAACTAACCAAATAAACATACTTTCATTATTATCAGTTACTATTAAAAGAAATCTGGTAGTTATCCAGTGTTTTGCCTTTTATCATTGCATACTTAAAGAATCGAAGTCAGACCTTCTTTGTTCTCTACAAAGTAAGGTCCTATGGCGTTTTCAATAACCCATGTAAATATAAAATCCCCTTACAAAACATACATGTACACACACACGAAAACATACATTATGACCAAAAGAAATTAATTATGATCAAAAGCATTGGTTTTCAATTTTCTTCTCCTTACTTCACTCTTTTCCTTTAGGGGACAGGAAAGGGTACTTTATTTCCTTAAGTATAAAACATTACACCATCTGGCTTGATACTGGCTGTGAGCAAACATGGGCTGAAAAAGCCACCACTTCCCAAGTCAAGTCTATTACTAGGCCCATTGCCTCTAAGCTCTAGAGTGATATAGATGCAGGCTACGGCTCTGGGAAGGAGCCTCTCACAACGACACAAGCTCACATTTCTTGCCAACAAGGGAGACAGACTGGATTAAGCACAGACCAACCCTTGCCTCTTTATGACAAAAATGTAAAATACCAGAACAAAAAATATTTCGGTGTACATAGTATTATTATTTATAGATGCAAAACCATTTAGTTTTGACACATTATATTTCTTTTTTTCTGTTAGGAAGTTCAATTAAATCTACACAGACAGCCTTAATGTGCTCTTGCTTTTCTGAAAGAACCCACTTAACCTCTCAAAGACTTTCATAAAATAAAGGGTTGAGCTAAATGACTTTGAAGAGGTACTCAAGCACTTATTTTAGGACTGTCAGTTTCTTAACCTAAGGACAATGGATTCCAGCAGGGTGTGGAGGGTGGGCAGGGGGCCCATGGACAGGGTGCATAGAGGCACATCTCAGACTAAAACTGTATGTAAATGTTTCTATATACAGTGGGCCCTCCATATCCTCAAGTTCTCCATCCTCAGAATCAACCAACCCTGGATGGAAAATATTTGGGAGGAAAAAAACAAGAAAAAATAACAGTAAAAATAATGTAAACTTAAAAACACAGTATAGCAACTACTAATATTGTGGTTACTGTAAGTAATCTACAGATGACTTAAAGTATAGGGGAGGATGTGCACAGATTACATACAAATACTATAACATTTTACATAAGGGATTTGAGCTTTGAGGATCTGGATATCTGAAAGGGGTCCTGGAACAAATCCTTCAAAGATACTAAGGGACAAGTGTAATCATTTTTCGGGAGACCTCTCGTTAATATAACCAAGCACCACGCAGCTCGGCGTACGTAACCAAGCACCACGCAGCTCGGCGTACGTAACCAAGCACCACGCAGCTCGGCGTACGTAACCAAGCACGACGCAGCTCGGCGTACCTAACCAAGCACCACACAAGTCTTTCTGCACATCTTGACAATATTACTGTGCTGAGAAATAAATTTTGCAACTTACTGAAATGTCCAATTCTACCAGCAGAGTGGTTTTTATGGCATCATTCGTAGTAAGTTGAACTGCCTTTGAAATTGGAACTTGAAAAATTGGATCTGCTGAAGTCACAGATGCTTGGCTTTCCTCCTTTAGAAACAAATGGGACAAAATGTAAGTGCAATTTTCAATTATACCCTTCTTTCACTTAGTGACTATGCAGGATCCATAGGGACTTGCAAAACTTCCTGGCTACTTAGTATTCATTTCCAAGGTAAATGAGTGCAGACATATGGAGCTAGCTTTTCAGAAGAGAAGCTCGATTCTATTTCAAACTCTCTATCTATTAGACATTAGAATTTCTGAAATACACATAGAAAATACAAAATACTGGCATTTTCACATAAAGACCTAGTAGTTTTCCTAATAAACTATGTAAAGGGAAACAGTATGTATGCAAATGTTTCAGGAGAGGAGATCTTAAAGGATGTGAAAGATGTTTAAGAATGTAACGTGTGTGTGTGTGTGTGTGTGTGTGTGTGTGTGTAGATGGTCACAGGAACCTCCTAGTGTGGGGTAATGCTGTTCATATGGCTGCTGAAATATGGCTTGTGAAATATGGCTAGTGTCACTAAGAAACAGAATTAATTTTAACAAATGTTCATTAATTTAAATTTAAGTAGCTATATGTGGCTAGCAGCTCTTGTACCAGACATAGTAGGTCTTGGAAAACTGCAAAAAATCCCAATTCTTTATAATACTCCCTACTCCTTTTCTATATTCCTAAGTTTAAAAACAAAATATTTTAACCGTACTAGTCAATTAATCATGGATAAGTGGCTATATGGGAAAGCTGCGATGAAGGTCCGTTCTGGGTGTCTGGAGTGTGGGGGTACTGAGATGTACCCCTAAGAAAACTGCCTTCTGCAAAGGCTATGGCAGTGCTGACAATGACTATCTCTGCCACTTGCAAGAACCACTTCAGCATTCTCAGGTCACACCTTGCCCCTGCCCACACCTCCTTTCAGAGGCAGCCCACATCCAATGTCTAATCAATGACTACAAAGGTCCAGCCTCTTTGTTCCAACTCAGGACAACTCTGAAGACCCACCAGCTCCAGAGAACCCTATGGGATTGGCTGAGGCCTTTGCAGAGACTGCACAGCAGCTCAGCTTCTTTCTGTGCCCAATCCTGCTTCCATCCCTCCATGCCCAAAGATGATGCTGTCAAGAGGATGCCCTAAAAACATCTCATTTTTTGACTCCTGGAACCAGCCTGTGACAGTCAGTGCCAGGGTAGCCTACGAAAGATGCTAAAATGGAGTCTGGAGCTGGATCATCTACCTGGTTGACAATGAGAACACCACACTAGTGAGAGAGCAGACAGACGGCACCGGCACACAGCAACAATGCAACCGTAAGTAGCAGGGAGCGCCAGTGGAAGCAAATGCATTACGTTGCAAGATCCATCAGGTGCTTGAGAACTATGGAGAAATAGTAGAAGAGAAGACTGGTGGGACTTGGGGGGCTACTGCTAAACTTCACTCACACTTGAAAAAAATGCAAAAAGCTTAAATGATGAACCAACAATTAAGAACTAAGTATAAAAGCCAGGGGACATCCACAGGAGCTTAGAAAGACACAGTCATTTCATACAGCTCATGACAGCAAAGGCAGAGAAAGCCAAGGACTAACTGGGAAAAAAAATCTTGAATACCCAGATTCCCTTTAAAATCTTGACTACCCGGAATCCCTTAAAATCTTAACTACAAAGAATCCCTTAAAATCTTGACTACCTAGATTCCCTGAAAAATCTTACTATCCAGATTCCCCTGAACTCTTTGAGCCTGCAGATGTGGCCACTCCTTCCCACGAAGAGTAAGAACTCCCTTCTCACATCTGGATGGTGTAGGGACCTCTGCCCACAACATATGCCTGTGCCCCCACTACCACACTCCATCCCCTCTCCTGGTTGCTAGACCAATAACTGGGGTTGTTGTGACACACTCAGCCACTAAAGCACTGGGCCAGTTAAGGAAGGTAAGGGACTAACCCCTAAGAAAGTATAGGACAGAGCACTATGCCCCCACAGGAGCCAGGAGAGTATGCACACGACAGACAGCTGAGGTTCTAAATTGAGGAGGGCAGAACACAGATGCAAAAAATGAGCAGCTCTAAAAGGCACTGGATCAATCCTTACAATGAAAAGAAATCAAGGAGACATGTAAAGGGAGCTGTAGGCAGCTGCTCCAATAAAAACGACCCTTTGCCCTGTTTCCAGACCAGCAACCCACTGACTGTAGGAGAGAAGAGGTCCCTAGGAGGAGGGACTGTGCGATACTATAGAAACTGTACTTGGCAATGGCTTCTGCAGTCCTTCTCCCAAAGGGGAAATGTACACTGGGCTAAGGGGAATATGCAGGCATTCCAGGGTCTGTGAAGAGGGGGTTCAAATGAATGTTGTTACCCAGGGACTCAAAGCGTCAGCACAGCTCTTCTATGACAGCAAGGCACATGGGGGGCAGGCGGTAAATGGAGTCCTGGCCCAGGACCCCCAGTGGCCACTCAGCAGCTGGCACAGGGCAACACTGAATTCTTGGCCTCTGACATAAGATCTATCATCATGGGGAAGGCCAAGAAGAAGTCTCTGAATTTGACGCCATCCTCCTCCCTAAACACCGAGATAGAACAAGGGAAACAAAAGAGCATCCTGAGAGAAATGACATCCTTAAAAAGCTGATGGACACAGGGGATGGTCTCTCCTAGCTCCATTTAATTCACCAGTGTGACCACTGCAAAAACCACACAAATCCTGGGGGATGACACTGAACTACTGGAAACTCAAACAAGTAACAGGTCCACTGTAGCCTCTCTGCAAGCTGGTTTTCCTTGACAGAGTACACTAGCATGGCCTCAGGTACAGGGGCAATGATTTAGTCAAAGTGCTCCTTCCAAACCCTATCACTAAAGAGGATCAGAAACAGTTCACTTTGAGTTGGAACAATGTATACATTTACAATTACGCCCCAGGGCTCTCATAAGTCTGCCTGCTGTTATGAGTCTGAATAAATGTGGAACACCTGCAAAGCACCACACTAACCAGCTTACTCTATCAGGGGCATTGTGCTATCAGACTGAATGAGCAACGAGAAGTGGTCAGAATACTAGAATCCTTGGTAAGACCCATGCCCTATGCAATTTAAGGGCCTGCAGTGTCAGCACAATTTTTAGGGTTCTAACAGTTTGGTGCATGTCAGGACATCCCCTCCCAAGTAAAGGCCACACTAGTGCACCTTGTACCTCACTTCTCCTAGAGAGAAACAGAACCACTGCTAAGTCTTTAGGATCTGCGGATAGCACATCCCATACCTGAGAGGACTGAGACCCAAATACCAGGTGACAGAAAAGGTCACCAGCTTTGCATGGGGCCCAGAGCAGGAGAGGGCTCTACAGCAGGTCCAAGTGACGGTGCTTGTTAACAGGTCCTGCCGCTCTACCACACAACCCAGAAGACCCTCTGATTATAAGAGGTAATACTTCCGCATGGGAGAAAGGTACCATATAGGGCTGACTGAGGCCTCTGTTGAGACTGCATCGCAGCTCAGCTCCTCACTGTGCCAAATCCTGCTTCCAACCCCTCTGTGCCTCAAGGCAATGGTCCCAAGAGGATGCCTACAAAACATTCTTTTTTTTCCCAAGTCTTTACTCTCTCAGTATATTATTTCATATTTATATTGTCTCCCTTCAATACTTGAGATTTGTTATGTTAAATCTTTTAACTACATTATTAACAACTCAAGTCTATTTAATGACACTTTCTATTAAGAAAAAACCTAGAAACCATTTTTGTTTTTGAGACGGAGTCTCACCCCGTCGCCCAGGCTAGAGTGTGGTAGTGTGATCTCAGCTCACTGCAACCTCCGCCTCCTGGAAAAAACCCACAAACTCTTAACAGATCTTCCTCCTAACTTAAAAAAAAGGCATACATTGTGTCTGTTCCCAAACCAGACTGAGATACACTTACTGCAATTACCTCACTAAACAATTCACAAAATAATGAAGTACAAGTGCAAAAACAATAGCCCATAGTTGTTTATACACAAAATCATACTTGTATGAAAGTTTTAGAAAGACACTATAAAAGATGCTAAAAAAAATTGCTATCATACGAGGTGTCTACAAATAGTGCTAATATACAAGACAGATGCTGCATCCAGATTATTTCTTAAATGTCTACATCTGTCTTCATTAAAAAACGAGAACAAGAAACTAAAACTGGTAATAACTGCAGTAAGGCTGTGGTTTTTGTAAGAAAAGTCCATGTGGAACTCCAAACAGCCACTCAACAGAAAGAGGACTTAGCTCTGGAAACTTATTTTAAGCAGGATAGAAAAAACTTCAGGGTACCATACACTGACTATGGCGAGAAATTAGCTATTATGCAACGTGATACTCAACTAACTGCCCATACAACTTACCTCTGTTTGACTCATCTAAAATGAGAAACCAAGTTGTTAGTTCTCCAAAATAATGACGAAACTGAGTTCTTAACTATTTACTTCTTTAAATATAGAAGTAATAATACAAGACCTTTTGTAATACCTGGGTGGGAAAACTTTTACTGGAAGGGGCCAAATGCTTTAGGCTTTGCAGGCCCCTGTGGTAACCACTAACTCTGCCATTGTAGCTCAGAAGCTGTCACAGACACTACCTAAATGAATAGGCATGGCTGTGTTCCAGTAAAATCTACTTACAAAAGAAACATGCTGGGCCACATTTGGCCAGTAAGCCATAGTTTGTTGACCTCTCTTCTAATGTAATAATTTAAAAGCCCAAAGCAAACATCCATGATTAAAAAGCATCCATAGCATAAAGAAAAACTTGCTTACCTGGCCAAGAGACTCCTGCAGATGTACCTGCAAATATTCTGGGGGTAAAGCAGGAACATTCAGAGAGGCTTGCGAGAGTGGGGGTACTGAACGGGTAAGTGAGGACTCAAAGTCTTCAATTAAAACATTGGATTGGTTGCTGTTCACTGCATTTTGCTTCAAAACCTCAGAATCCTTTCCTCCTGAATCATCGAATCTCAGAAGCTCGACTTGTGATTCAATGTGTAGCAACTCTGACTTCACAAGGTCTGTCCTTGAGGACGCAGGTGATGCCACCGGGGGTGTGCCACTTATCTCCTCTTGTCCTCTGCTTGACCTAAAATGCTCTCTGAGGGCCGGCCAGAGTCCAGCAATCCATGGCTCAACCACAAGTTCTAAACTGGACAGTAAAAACAAAGGAAAAACAAAACAAATGCCTAAGTTCTCCATCTGAATGCAGAACAGGATAATGACAGTCTGTCCATGTGGCAAAGTACGCACTTGTTAGAAACACTATGAAGACCATTCGGAGTACAAAAAATGCTTCACGATTAAGTTTTAAAGCAGGATATATTATGTGTTCATTAGCACTGCAGCTAAAAACATGAATATGTATAAAGGTAAAAGAAATGAAGAGGGATAGGAAGATATTCTAGTAATAGGAATGATAGGAATAGAATTCCTCTTAATGTCCCAGAATTGGTAAACTTTATTTTAAGAAGATATAATTTTAAATAGGCATGCTAATGCTAACAGAACTTAACCAAAATTCAAGCCCACCATAATGCTGCAAATGCTCATTCCATCAATCAAATGCACCTTTTCTTCTTCTGCCTAGCCAATTTACTGATCTTTTTCCTACAGATTAAAATATCACCAAGATATCACTACAGATTAATGCCAAGTCCTTAGACTAAATAAATAAAGCCTTTCCTTAGACTAAATAAATAAAGCCTTTCTCTCAGTCCTGAACTATTTTATTTATTTATTTATTTTATTTTAGTAAAATTCCCAGGGAAGCTGACAACAGGAGAAAAAAAAAAGCAACCATCCTTTGGGAAAGCTGAATTCATCATAGATTGTTTTAAATGTGGCAGTCCACCTACTATTAACAAATGATGGTAACAACAGCCATTCCCTGAATAGAGAAGTAGAGTCAGTGGATAAGACCGTGTCAGGGCTGTGGAAATAACACCACTTTCAATCACAACTCAAACGAGGTTCGATGAAATTCTAATTCCTAAAGCGAAATGAATATTAAGAGGATGCACATTTCAGGCCTGTGTCTCATCATGACTCAGGCTGTCATTTCACTGTGCTCGGTAAGTGCTCATGTAGTACACTGCTCAAAATGTGGTTATACATTAGATCTGCCCTGAGGAGCCTTTGTGAAAACAAGTTTATAAAATTACAGGTTCAATAATAACAGCTACATTTAAAATATCACTTTCATAACTCAGAAATATTAAGGTGATAATATGCATAACCATGAAGAGAGCTAACGTTCACTAAGTGTTTACTACATGATGACAGGCACTCTTCTAAGAGGACAACATGTATTAATCCGTTTGATTCTACCACAAAGCTTACACAGTAAATAGCTTACTGTTATCTACTGCATAGAGGGAAAAACCAAGGAACAAAAAGTTTAAGTAATTTGACCAAGTTCTCAGTCGGGAAGTGGGGGATCAAGGATTTGAACCCAGGTATTGGACTCAAGCGTGCATTCGTAACCCCATTTATTGTGGTGGTATGTACATCAAGCAAGAATGTCTTGAAAATATCTTTGTTTCAGAAAAAGGAAAAATTGAAGTAAGGTAGTTAGGTTGAAAAATCTAAGCAGTGTAGTCTACTGAAATATACAGTCAAGCATTTTAATACTTACACCAATAAATCAACAGAGAAAATGAAAGCCTTTGAAGAGAAGTGAAATATATATGAGTGATGGGCCTAATGGTAATGGATGACACAAGTGTTACATTAACAGTTAAACACAGCCCATACAAGACTGAGCATTTAATGTCAATGAACTTCTGGCAAAAGACAAACACTCAACATAAAGGTACAGAGCTAAAAGTGAATTCGCAAAGAAATGTCACAAAGCTTTGTCACAATCAGGAACAATATGTGTACTGGGGATGTGGAAAAAACCCACAGCATCACAGCTGAAGGGAAAGATGGAAGAAGTGGGCACGAGGGTGAGTTCAGCAGAAATACAGTATGCCGAAAAGCAAGACATTTGCTGAATTTGTCATTTTCTCATAAACAGATTATTCAGTAACATAGTGAGAGAAAATTAAATTAGCCGACCGAGCGCGGTGGCTCAAGCCTGTAATCCCAGCACTTTGGGAGGCCGAGACGGGCAGATCACGAGGTCAGGAGATCGAGACCATCCTGGCTCACACAGTGAAACCCCATCTCTACTAAAACTACAAAAAACTAGCCGGGCGAGGTGGCAGCGCCTGTAGTCCCAGCTACCCGGGAGGCTGAGGCAGGAGAATGGCATGAACCCGGGAGGCGGAGCTTGCAGTGAGCTGAGATCCGGCCACTGCACTCCAGCCTGGGTGACAGAGTGAGACTCTATCTCAAAAAAAAAAAAAAGAAAAGAAAATTAAATTAATACATGGACGTAGTAGAAAAAAATCAAGGGTGTGTGCTATTATCTGGCTAAAATATTTAAAGGCTAAGTAAGTTATAGGACAGTATCTGTAAGACCACTGAATAAACACATCAGGATGATTTGGAAGGTGCCACACTGGGTGAAATACTGACTTGTAAAAACAAGAACAAAAGTAATGAAAAGATAAAGTATGTGTCTGTAAACGTTTGATTGGCATGGTGGCAAATGGCCATTCAGAGGGTAAGAGCACGCCAAGCAACGCAGCCTACAGTGAAGGCCCACAGACCCATGTTCTCTAACGGCAAAGTGTGGCTCCCCAGGCTCCCTCGATGTAACGAGCCCGATCCAAAGGCTCCATGTGCACGGCAAGGAGAAGGGCATGCACGATTCAAGTTGCTAAAGAACAGGCTGATTTCTGCAAATACCTATACTGTTTAAAGATATCTGTACTGGGGTACCTTTTCTAACTCTTGCCATTAGCATACACTGAGAAGGATGAGACAGACACCAAAGAAAATCAGCAAAACAGGTAAATCAAGCTCTGGCTGACCCTCTTGGGTCCCAAAGCTATAAAAGCTAACGAAAGTAAAACATGAGGAAAAGTTCAGTGTTAAATGAAAAGCCAACACGTTTTATAAGTGAACTTTCATCACGTACAGAGGGCTTATTGGAATAAACAGAGAACACTGCCCTTACCCTACACAGTCATCTGCATGTCCAGTGTCATAGAAATGCCGGGCTCCAAGCTCTTGAAGTCGTTTATCAATTATTTTCCCCCCATTGCAAAAGTAGGTGTATTCTGAATCACCGAGACCTAAAGAGCCCGAATACATAATTAATGCACAATAAGGTTTAAATTTAAGGACATAAAGAATAGGTAAATAAAATATCTAAAATAATACTATTCCATGCTCTTCTGAACGGATTAATAATGCACAGCCTCACATCTTATTCTCCCTGAGTAATACTATGCATGCAGGCAGTTTTCTTCTATTTTACAATATAAAAAGTACCAGATATAATGAAACAAAATATTTATTGGCCACTGGTAAAAGAAAAGACTTCACATTTTCATCTCCTTGACTATGTGTAAAAATACAGAAATCTTAAAACAAGGATCAGATGGGTTGCAAAACCACAATATCTGTTATCTGTACATTTTTTCTGATACTGAGCAGGGGTCAGCCAACCATAGCTTCTGGGCTGAATACCACCCACCGCCTTTCTTTGTAAATAAAGTTTTATTAGAAGACAGTCAAGTCCATCTGTGTACATATTATTTATAACAGCAAGAGTTGAGTAGGCCTGCAAAGCCTAAAATACTTACTATCTGGCCCTTTATAGACAGAGTTTGCTGACTCCTGATAATAGAAAGGTACACCTGCCGTATAAATAACCACAATAACGATGTGGTATAAATGTTTCTGTGTTGGGGAAATTAAGAATCGCTTCTATGTCTCACGGTAAAAAAAAAAAAAAAAAAAAAAAGCTTCAATTCCTCAGCTGAGTAGTCATCTCCATGTTCTTTCTCTACAAAAGGGTGAGAAATCAGTGGTTCCACGCTCGGGCCTAACATTGACTAGAACAATGGGATCGGCTTCTGCTCCTGTCTTTTCTGGATTTTTAAACAAGTGCGTGTTCTCTCTCTGAAAATACAGAAAGTATAAAACTTGAGGTAAAAAAAAATCATAAATACTGTGAAATACTCTCTTGAACATGTTATATATGACAGATCATTGCCAGGGTTACAATCTCAAATTTCTAATCGGTTATTTATTATACTCAACCCATCCTTTCCAGATACCCTCTCCAAAAAATAATCCTCAAAAAAAAACCAATATAGGTCACAAGTCAGGAATATGGACCCTCAATTCCCCTCTGGTATCATGTATGAGGTGATCTGGTCCTTCTGATCCTTTTTAACATTTTAAAACTATGGTTCACAGAGTCCTAGGTCAGTTTTTCTTAACCTGGGATACACATTAGAATCACCTGGAAGCTTTTAAAAATAACGATGCTAGGGCCCTACCTTGGAATAATTACATCAGAATCACTGGAGGTGGGCCTAAGTCATAGAATTTAATAAAAACTCCCCTAGCGAGTCCTGATGTGTAGCTGGGGCATGAAAATCATTTATTCTAGGAGAACTGTTCCTAGAGAAGTTATCAAAATCACTGGGAGTGTTTTGTTTTGCTTTGCTTTTCTAAACAGAGGAATGGCCTGAGAAGTTGCTTGTTCAGGGACTGTTTCAGTAGGTTTAGGATGAGGCCCAGCCGCTGCTATTCTGCAAATGTGTCATGGCTGCATCTGAGGTGCACCCTTAATTAAAATGCTACTCAAGAGGTTCTGCAGAGGTGTGGCTCTGGGTTAAGTCTGGGGAAGATTTAGAAAAGTAGCACATTACATACATTTATATATACATACATATAATATTTACATAAAAAAGACAAAACCTCTATGATCACACTTCATAGTTCTGAAAGATAACTCAGATACCAGAGATAACAACAGTATACTATAGTAAGATCAGAAGAGAGAGTCCATTACCCAGTAACCCATACCGCAGGTGAGCAAAGAAATCAACCGGCAGTGTCTGGTTCTGTATTTCCTTAACAAACTTGCGGGCTGTGTCGGGTGGGTCTCCGGTGCCCGTGGTAGAAACCACAACAACAAGAGGAGCTGTTTCGGTTTTTAGATCATACTACAAAACAAGGACATCAAGTCAGGGACTTAACACTGCATGCATTTTTTATTTAACACAGCAGCAAAGCAATCAGCTTAGTTTCCTGTCTTGTATTTCAATTTTCCTCCTTGCCAGGTTTTTTGAGATGACCAGTCCAGTGACTACGTGCTCTCAGCTTAATCAAGTTGCCTAATGCAGGATGTCATTCAAGGAAACCACGTGTCTGTTTTGTTGATGCTCATCAAGAGGTTGGGGGATTAACATGTCTTTCTCTTCACGTGGTGTACGTACGAGAGGCAGGGACCAGAAAGGCACAGACAGGACCCATCCCAGGTTTCCATCTAGTCTGGTCCTTCATTTTTAGAAAAATCAGAGGAAATAGGATATAGTCAACTCTTTGCCACCGAGTCATGGGCCAAACATTAACATGAGCTCTAATCTGCAAGGCAAATCAGCACTGCTAAGAGCCAAAACGAGGCACCGTGATGAGCTGCCAAGGAGGAACAGCAGCTAACTGGGTGGAAACGTCTTTTCATAAGAAAGTAAAAAAAAAAGCAAGGAAAGAGGTGTTAAAATGGGGATGGGGAGACTCAGAAATAGAGAGAACTGATACATAAACACTCAGGATTAGAATGGCAAGACAAGGAAGCAACAAGTAGAATACTGTGGTAAAGAAAGACAGCAATAAAAACAGCACAGCTCTGAAATCTTCAGCAAAATATAAAACCAGCCATGTGTACTGCATGTGACACTAAGGCAGAGGGACAACAGGGCATTTTAAAACTGGGAAATTAAAAGTGTTACCCCTTCTAAATCAGGGAGCTGGCTATCAAGAACCGCTCCTCATTCCCTCAGGTTTCCCGAGAGCTGAGAATATCATTAGCTATAAGCTGAGCTATAAACTGTTACAAATCAAGTTTATTCTTATACTCACGTAAGTTTAAATATTTCAAATAGAGCATTTCACTGTCTTAGCTCTGAGAATATCATTAGCTATAAGCTGAGCTATAAACTCTTACAAATCAAGTTTCTTCTCATTCTCGTGTAAATTTAAATATTTCAAATAGAGCGCTTCTTTGTCTTACTTATAAGGACTCCACAAGCTCTACTGCCCATGAACACCATCTAATTTGGCTCCAAATAATTCACCTTATTTTTCATGCTGATAAAAGAGGTAATGACTTGAGCTAACTTTTTACCAAGGCATTTAATGCTTCCAAAACTCTATATAAGTTGTGTGTTAAACTCTGCATACAAAGTTGTATAAGTAAAGTCATCTTGAAAAGGACTATGTGAACTAGGAAGGAGATTAGATTATGAACAGCTAGAGGAAACCATCAGCCAGGGAGGACAAACAGCATGACTAACTTGGTGTTAAAAAAAAAAAAAAAAATTCACCATTCATCTGACTGTCAAAACACCTGCTGATCACCTTACTGAGGTCAACCACAAGGGGCCAAATCAGGACTAGTTTTATGATACTGATGGCTTTGGCTTTGTCCAAAGTAACAGATTCAGGTATTTCATCATGTGGCACTGCAATGTGAACTGAAGTTATTGCAGAATGACAAAGTCTGCGGACTGGCGGTCTTCTCCAAGAAGCTCCCTTTTCTCTGGTGTCCAGAGTCACCATGGCAGGGTTGCATAAAGGAACTACGTGAGTCTCCTTCCATGAGCTGGGTTTATAATTGACTTGAGCTGCACACAGTCTAGTGTTCTGAACTAGAGTCTCAGGAAAGGTCAGAGGGGGGTGTGCACTTGAGTGAGAGAGCACTGGCAGGGCAGTCTCTGAAGTGTTGAAGTGACCTTTAACCGCTTAGTGGCTGGCAAATCACCTTGTGGTATAAAGCCCCTGCCAACTGCTATCACCTGAATTGTCTGAAATAGTATAATCTGGAGGCAGCAAACTAAATAAAAGAACACAAGATTGTAAAGTTGCAAATACCCTAAGGTAGTAACTTCTGCAGAGACTGAACGTAAACAACTAGTCCCTGACGAAGCAGCGAGTGTTTTCCAGATCCTTACACTACTACTTTAAATTCTATTTCACAAAAGAATCTAAGCAGTCCTTGATCAGGAGGAACTCTGACACGAATGGCAAGGCCTTTCTTTTGGGGAAAAAAAAGGGGCACTGAGATTCAACAGACGGAAAGCACACCTGAGCAGGCAAACACACATCTAGCTTGTCTCACAGCCACCCTGTGAAATAGACACAGCATATGCTACTTCTGTCATTTACAGTTAAGGAGTTGTTACTTGTTTCCATTTTTGAGACCATTTAGTCCAATTCAACTGCACACTTCTGTATTAAAAAAAAAAATGCTGGTGATATCTTACCATACCACTGAACAAATAAATTTCTGTTAAAAAACAAGGACTATCTGGTGGTATTTAGTGTCCTTTATTTTTTCATAAACATCACTTCCCAACCAAAATTCTTCAAAGCACAAAACAGTAAAAATCCATTGTAACAGCTCTAACCTTACTGGATTCACTAATACAGTGCAGATCTGCAGAAAATCCATGGACCACAGCTTGCTCACATATTTCTTCTGCGATGGCCTTTGCCTGTCCCTGCTGTGTAGCATATAGTAACAGAAACCTCCTCATCACTTCAAGACATGTAACAGTAAAACTGAAAAATGGGGGAAAAAAGAGAGATCTTGTTTTTAATGAAATAGTAACAACCTAAAGGTATTGATTCTCCCTCAATCTTTAAGAAACAATGCAACAACACCCAAACGTAATATGAAATAGCCTTTTCTAAATTTGTTTTTAGCACTAATCTTAAACAAACTTAAGAATTCATCAAATTAAGAAGAGTGTAGGAATGAAACTCTAATTCCATGGCTCAGAAATCAGATTATCGGCTCGGAACTACTTGGGCTTGAATCTGTGGTTCCTAAGTGCAATCCCGTAGGCAATCTCCCCAAATGACCTGTACCACAGCTCCTTTATCCTAAAAATGAGACTATTAACCACCTACCTGGAAAAGGATGTGGCACAAGAAAAGAACCTGAACAAACCTGAGGCACAGTATCATTCCCAACAGTCTTAAATATCTTTTGGTGTCCTCTTTTTTAAAAAATAAAGAAGCAAAAATTATATTAAAATGATAGGATTCTTGGTTCCTACTTGATCCTAATGCTAAACAAACTAATCATAGTACTAAAGGTAACTGAAGCACATCAGTTACCTTTTTTGTATTTAATGGAAATCAAAAATATGTGAGTATATGGGCATATTACATACAGGTGCATATAAAGAAAAAATATTTCCAATCCACTTAACACATTTTACTAACACATGTTTTTCCTGAAGAGATAAGCAGTAGTAAAACAAACGGCACTCACAGATTTTTTTTCCATACTCATCTAATGGCTAAAACTGGTGGGCTGTCAATTTGTGGAGACAGATTTAAACTGAAACCCAAACCAAAATACTGGCTTTTGGCGAATGAACCGCCCAGAACGGCACCTGGCACAAAACAGGTACTCGACAAGTTATCTGAAAAAGTAAATGAACAATACGAAAACACTACACATTTACAGCTCACAGAAAACGGTGGAAACGATGATGAAAATCTTACTACAGCTAAAATTTCTATCACTTCCCATTAAACACACACATTCTGAGGACTCCCCAGGATCAATCAACCCCTCAGCCCTGCTACTGCCCCACAACCCAGCACCACGTTCCCACGACTCTCAAAGGAGGCCCGGGCCCCAGGAGCCCCAGGGGCGGCGCGGAGGCGGTGGGCAGAGCTCACTGCCGCGTCCCGCCAGGTGGGCGCTCGGAAAATCCCCGGTTCCCCGGAGCGCGCCGCCCCAACCCGACACGTTCCCCCGTTCCCCGCGTGCGGTTTCCCTAGTCCTAGAAAGTGCCTAGAACCAAAGGCAGAACAGGCGCAGAGGCCCCACACCCCCCAGGAGCCCCCCGCGCAGAGATCGACGCCGAGCTCCGGGACGCGCTTCCGGGGAAACCAAGGCCAAGACCAAGCCCGAGCCCGAAGCCAAGACTGAGGCCGAGCCCGCCCCCGCGGCGACCCCCGGAGCTCGAGGGGCGTGGGAACCATGGGCGCAAGCCGGCTGCCTCCCCCCGCCCCCGGCCCCGGGCCGCCTCTCCCTCGGGATTAGTGCGGGGCTAGCGGCCGGAATCCAGACACCGTAGCCACCAGCGCGCTTACCTGCGCCGCGCCAGCCGAGGACACACCTGCACAGCGCGCCTTCCACCAACGCTGCACCCGTGCGCACTGCCGTAGTGCCCATGCTCGGTACCTAGGACCAATAGGAAGTTCCGAAGGGGACCTGGGCCAATCACATTGCGCGGCTGTGAGTCGTGCTCCCGCCCCGCCCCGCCCCGCGTTTACTACGGAGGCCCACGACGCCCAGGCGCTTCCGCGGCCACCCGGAGTGATTGGCGGGCAGAGGTCGGTAGGTGTCCACGCGGGCTCTCCGGGTGGGTGTCACAGACCTTATCGGCTTTCTCCTCAAGCTGCGCCGCCCTGCCCGTGTCTCAGCGCAGGTCCCCGGGGCGCCGAGTTTGGGGGTGCTCGGCCCGCGGGTCCCTTTCATTCCTGGGAAGACGCGCCCAGGGGCATCACGCCTGTCTGTCCTGCACACTCCTGTTCCTAAATGCCCCCGCGGCGTATTTAGATCTGGACTGGCCGCCACACCTTCTCCCTTCATTGATCTATGTTGTGCTTTTTCTTTTCCTACCTTGTTTCCATTGCCGAAGTAGACCCTTTCCTTCAACCCTATCTCCTGACACCGAGGGGAAACCAACAGCTTAGGGCCTTTCCAGCGCGTTTTTACCCTTGCCTTGCTCTAACCTCGCGTAATTTCATCCACTTTACCTCTTGTTTGATTTCTATTCAAATGCAATTTCTTCCTTCAACCAACATTTAAGGGCTACCCTTAAAGAGCTACATTGCCTGAGTTTGAACCCTAGCTCTGCCACTTAACCACCTGCATAAACTGGGCAAAGTAACTTTGTTCTTCAACTTCTACCTCATGTAAAATGATGGTAAAGGTACTTAATCTGTGTAAGTTAATAAAAGTGTTTAGCAAGTAGTAGCGATTGTTATTGTTGGATGTCAGCCACTTTTCTAACTCTAGGATGCGGAGACCTTGCTCCTCTGGTGTTTATATGTTATCCATCCTTTTTTTTTTTTTCCTGGTACTCGTTTGTAGTTTCAACATTGATGTTGGGTCAATCATGTTCTCAATGTGTTTAACCTTGTCTTTTTAAATGTTTTAATTTAGTTATCAAATTGAGAATCTGATGGCATGGCATTAATCACCTTGAGGAAGAACCTTTATCGTTTACCTGATTTTCGGATGCATGGAGCTCTGGCCGCTTTGAAAAATCAACCTCTAAATCATGTTCACAAGGTAGTCAAGGAGCGTCTGTGCCCCTGGTTCTGTTCACGACAATCTGAGCCTTTCAGGATCAGGTTCCATCATGCCCATTGTAAAAAGTTTAATTCGAAAAATGGAAATGACCTTCATCCACTCAGTGGGCCAGTGTTCTCTCAAGTATCTGACTGGGTCAGGCTTGAACAAAATGTTAAAAATGGGGAGAGTCAGACGTTTTACAAGAGACTGAGCAACTTGACTTCATCAGAAGAAGTGCTAAGTTTTATAAGCACGATGGAAACCCTGCCTGACACTATGGCAGCAGGAGCTTTACAACGAATTTGTGAAGTGGAAAAAAAGGATGGTGATCAAGGGTTGCCAAAAGAAATACTGGAGAATAGCATCTTTCAAGCTTTATGCTTTCAGTTGGAAAAGGAGCCCTCACAGCTGTCAAACACTAGTTTGGTGACTGCTTTGCAAGCTCTGATTCTGTTGCATGTGGATCCTCAAAGTAGCCTGTTACTGAACCTGGTGGCAGAATGCCAAAATCGTCTCAAAAAAGGTGGCCTGGAAGTTCGCAATCTTTGTATTCTTGGGGAGAGTCTGATTAGACTGCACAGTTCAGGTTGTGTGACACTAGAACTGATTATAAATCAACTGCAAGGTGAAAAATTGGAAACATTTACCCCAGAGGATATTGTGGCCCTTTATAGAATCTTGCAGGCATGTGCTGAAAAGTGCATGAACACCAAACATTTTAAATAAGATAAACAACTTTTCCCTTTCAATAGTTTCCAACCTGAGTCCTAAATTGATTAGCCAAATGCTCACTGCCCTGGTGGTTCTTGATCAAAGTCAAGCATTTCCTCTGATTATAAAATTGGGCAGATATGTCGTGAGGCATGTCCCACATTTCACTAACGAGGAGCTTAGGAGAGTCTTGGAGGCATTCATATATTTTGGGTACCATGACAGATTTTTTACAAAAGCCCTAGAGTATCGTGTAGCTGCGGCGTGCCTCACGTTGAATCCTGAAGTTGTCTGCAGAGTCATGGAGTACTGCAGTAGAAAACAGATTCTTTCAAAACCCATCCTCAATGCAGTGGCAGAAACTTTTGTTTGCCAATCAGAAAAATTTTCACCGAGTCAGATTTCTGCATTAATGGAACCATTTGGGAAACTCCATTATTTGCCACCAAATGCCTCTGCTTTATTTAGAACGCTGGAAAATGTGCTATTCACTCATTTCAATCATTTTCCACCTGAAACATTATTGAAACTTCTTCATTCATGTTCACTTAATGAATGCCATCCAGTCAACTTTATGGCAAAAATATTCAACCCTTTTTTCCTTCAACAGCTGCAAGGTGAGTTGGTTATAAATTCTGACAGTTGGAAAAAGTTAACCTTTGAATTGGCAGTGGTTTCAAGTCACATATAAAGGCAGTGTGTTGCCTTTAGTTTTTCTTCCATAGTGATCTGAAGATGAGACCTGAAGTTGACAGATACTGGCATAAACACAGAGTTAAAGCATGCTAGGAAATTGTATAAAGGGAGGAAAGCTGTCTCAGATAAACTGACTTTTGCCTTATCTGAGAAACTGCAGCATTCTAAGGAGATACGGTGATGGTAGTGGAAATAGCCACATTAACATGTTGGAACTTTTGATGAGTGAGCAACTGTATCTGTTTTTTTTTTTTTTTTTGAGAGGATGGCATTGTTCATCTCGATTCAAGGCCACCCACATATTTCCGGAACTCCATAGTTAAAGGAAATTTCCACTAATTCTGTGAACATATTTTCTTTCTTTTAATTGTACTCAGTAGCTAGGAGCTTGGGTTCTTGGAAGCCAATTTCATTGGTGGCAAGAGAAGGGCAGAATTAATTCTAACAAGTTCATTTCATAGTGTCATTTAAAAGTACAATACTTCTGTCTGGAGTGTGTAAATTGATGTTGAATGTTCATGATGTTCTCTCATACATACCTCAATTCAGACATAACCGTGACCGGGATGCTTTCTGTTTTAGGTGAAGAATCGCATTTGGACAGATTGAGTCGGGCACGACTGACCCAACTTTTCTTAACCTCAGTCCTAGAATGCCCTTTCTATAAGGTAAAAGCATGAACTGTATGTGGCTGTATTTCCCTATGGGTAGCTTCCTATTAAGTTCCTTTGCTTTTGATCTGTCTCAATAACCTCCTGAAAAAGCAGAATTTCATTTACTTGGAGTTAGTTGCCACCAGATAGGCTTTTCTTTGATAAATTGACCCCATTTTCGTGTTCTTGCTCTTGAAGGAACAATTTCCTGCTGTGTAAGATTTCTTAGGAGGTTTTATTAAGTGCTGCAGGCATGTGAGTTACAGTATTTCTCCATTCTCTCTGAAGGTTTTACAGGGTTTTACTACTAGGTTTACTACTAGGTTTCCCATAGCTGTTTGTTATCAAAGTGTGAATGTCTGGACTGCACAAATAAATTATTTGCAAGTACAGTACATTGTTAAGCCAAGCCAGAAATTTCACTTTTAGTTTGTTTACCTAGAGTTTAGTTTACCTAGAGTTTGCTCTTCCCATAAAGACCTATAAAGATTTATCCTATTATCTATCACATTCCTTATGTAGAATCAGAAATAGTGCACCAGACCATAATATTCTCTCTCTGCTTCTCTCTACTTGACTCTGAATCTTAGTTTAGAGTATCTGATTTTTGAAATAAGGTAATGAGAATGGAAAAATACCCCTTTTTTAAAACAGCTTAGATGGTACTAAGTTATATAAAGATAAGTAATAGTTAACCCCAATCTCTTACCATTTCTAAAGGAATAGTATTAAAAGCAGTTTCTGTGCCCAAATGTATACAGATACATAAACACTGTCTGTTTTTTTTTCTCTTTTCAAGGAATGAGACTGACTAATCAAAGTATACTTTGCTTTTATGCCCAGTATATCATGGCCATCCCTTGAGGCCAGTGCATACAGATCACATGCATTCTTTTTAGAAAGACATGATATTTCATGGTGTTTATTCTACTATTCTACTATCGATGCACTTGGAGGTTTTTTGCAACTTTTGTCTATCAAGAATGCTATAATAAACATTCTTGCAAATCCTGTCATACTAGAGCCTTTTTGGTTTTTTAAATATATAAACTAGATTCCTAAAAATGTGATCACTGGATTAATTTTTGATGGATAATGGCAGAATTTTTTTCCCTAATAGTTACAGATACCACATTTCCCCAGTAATGAATGAAGATGGCCGTGTCTCCTCCACTTCTGTTGCAGTGTGTTAGTAGTCTCTTTAATTTGTGTTACTCAGCTACATGAAAGAGGGCATCATATCATATATTTAAGTTGCATATTAATCAGCATTAATGAAGTTTAGCATATTTCCAAATATGTGTTGGCCATTTACATTTCTT
The DNA here is from genome assembly GCF_001698545.2 of Rhinopithecus bieti. Lineage (NCBI taxonomy): Eukaryota > Metazoa > Chordata > Mammalia > Primates > Cercopithecidae > Rhinopithecus > Rhinopithecus bieti. The sequence continues at coordinate 1,332,957 of NW_016807891.1, forward strand.
TTGAATTGCTTTCTACACCTTAATTTATTTCTGTTGGGTGGTTTGTCTTTAAGGACTCATTGTAAAACAGATATTAACTATTGTGAATGTTGTACATATTTTCCCCTGATTTGTACTCTTTCATTACTTTTTAATATTACTTATGATGTATTTTTAAATGTTCTGCAGTCGAATCTGTCTGTCTTTTATGACTTCCAAGTTACCCGTCTAACTTAAGAGCATGAATATTTTACAACATTTTAAAAAATAATATCTTTTAAATTTTATTTAGATCTTTGATCTAAAAGCAAAATTGAATTTTTATTTATTTGTATATGTATTCTAATTAACAAGTAAAAGTTGTATATACTTATTGTGTTCGTGTTGTTTTGAAATATGTATACATTGTTAAATGGCTAAATCAAACCAGTTAACGTGCGTATTACCTCCATACCTATCATTTTATTTTGTGGTGAGAATATTTAAAATGTACTCTTGCCGGGCACAGTGTCTCGTGCCTGTAATCACAGCACTTTTGGAGGCTAAGGCGGTTGGATGACCTGAGGTCAGGAGTTCGAGACCAGCCCTTGCTAACATGGTGAAACCCTGTCTCTACTAAAAATATGGAAAATTAGCCAGGCATGGTGGCACACGACTATAGTCCCAGCTACTCTGGAGGCTGAGGCAGGAGAATTGCTGGAACCCGGGAGGCGGAGGTTGCAGTGAGCCGAGGTCGCGTCATTGTACTCCATCCTGGGCAATAAGAGTGAAACTCTGTCTCAAAAAAAAAAGAAAAAATAAAAAGTACTCTCAGCCATTTGCAAGCATACAATCATTCTTATTAACTATAGTCAGCATGTTGTACCACTTGGAATTTATTAGAGTGTGTAATGGATGACAGAAGTTTAGTTATTTTCCAAATAAATAACCATTTTTCCATCATCGTTTATTATATTGCTATCCTTTGCTTCCTAAATTGGAATGTCACTTATGTCACATTTTCCATTACAGACTGAGTATCCCTTATCCAAAATGCTCCGGACCAGAAGTGTCTCAGCTTTCAGATTGTTTCACATTTTAAAGTATCCTCATTATATTTACCAGTTCAGCATCCCTAATACAAAAATTTGAAATCCAGAATGCTTCATGAGCATTTTCTTTAAGCAGCCTGTGCTCAAAAGGTTTCAGATTTTGGAGCATTTTGGATTATGGATTTCCAGATGAGAGAAATTAAACCTGTGTTGAAAACTTTAGTTGTGTGTACTTAAGACCCTCGGGACAATTCTTAGTTCTAAAAATGTTTCTTGAGCTTTATTATGTTAGCATTATTATGTTTCTTCTCACTCCCTCCTCACTCTTTTTTACCTTCCTTCTTTACTTTTCTTTCTGTTTATGGTAACCAGTGACTACTGTAAAAACACATATAAAAGACATTTTGAACTATTAGACTCGTACTACAACAATAGAAGTTTGCATTGTCATTTTGAAAGAGATGCCTGTCCCAATTCCTGGAAAAGTATCATGCCTATAAAGTAGTGTTATGTCAAACTTTTCTACCTAGGTAACCTTCAATTTATTCTCAGTTTTATATCTTATTTTCTTTCTCATGTTTGCACTTACGATTTCTTAGGGTCCAAAACTCCTTCGTAAATATCAAGTGAAGTCATTTGTTACCCCATGCTGTTCCCTGGAGACCCCTATGGATTCTCAGCTTTATAAATCTGTGAAGATTGGGCTGATTGACCTTTTAGGAGCAAGATTATATTTTGCTTCAAAAGTGTTGACACCCTATTATTATACAATAGGTAAGTAGTATAAGGAGTTTTGTTGTTTTAAACCTAAGTATCCTGTTCGATTTTGGAGATATACGGGACTTAGAAGTAATAGAAGGTCTCTGGAAATGCAAAATGGAATGGTCCCTTCCCTGAAGGCAAGTTGAAACAGGTGGTTAGCAGCAGAGCTGTTGCGTCAAGACTGTCTGGGTTTAAGTCACACATATTAGCCACGTATGTCCTGGGCAGAGTATTTAACCTTTTTCTGCTTGCTTCTTCCTCTGTAAAATGATAGTAATAGTGACCTCAAAGACTTATTTAAGCACTAAATAAAATAGTACCTGGAACATAGGAAATGCTCACTAATTGTTAGCTACTACTATAACCTAGGCTTGCACTGTCCAAATATAGTAGCCACTAGACCATGTGGCTGTTTAAATTTAAATTATTAAACGTTTAAGAAAATTCCTCAGTCACATTTCAAGTGCTCGGTAGCCACATGTGGCTCATGGCTGCCAAATTGGACAGTGCCTTTATAACGATTTCCACATCACAGAGATTTCTCCTGGGTGGCACTGACTAGAGACTCCAAGTCCTCTGTCCTTACAGTTCTTCTAACTTGATGAGGAGAAGAAAGCCTTCTCATAAAGGACAGCAGTTCATAGGCTTCAGATGGTCACTTCTCTTTACGAAAGGAACTGCAGTTTACCAGAGGGGAAGGACAGCGAAGCCTTCTGTGCTCGCAGACCAGGTGTCTGGGTGCAGCATGCTTTCTTTACTTATCATGGAGGCGCTGCAAGTTTGAATGATGGAAGTTATGAGTTGCATAGATGTCTAACGGCTTAACTCAAAGGTTTTCTTCAGTCTGGATTGAAGGATCTCTGCCACCTGTTATAAGGGGAAAGAGAAAGCATGCGTGGTTCTTGTCATACCCCAGATAACTTCAGAACCCATTCTGTGGTTTAGTGTTGTTGAGCTTTCTTAATTTAAGGCTGACTTGATTGATCATAAAGCCAATTGAATTAAAATTCTCACCATTGTCTGGTTGTGGTCATTACTTTGCAGCCTTCAGTCCAATTGATCAGTGCAATATGGAAGGAATCAAAGCAGAGCAAAGGAATGAATACAGGAAGATAGTGTTTGTGAGGATATCACACGAGGAATTTTTCCTTTCTTCTCTCACCAGATGTTGAAATTAAATTAGATGAAGAAGGATTTGTATTGCCATTCACAGTTAATGAAGATATCCATGAAAGGTACAGAAAAATATTGTGTTTTTTTGCATTACAAGACTTGTTGAGGCTAATAAGCAGTGGTATCTTTTTCTCAAGAAGGTGAAAGAAATAGATATGATTCTGGAAATTAAAACACTACATTTCAGAATACTATGTTGGGAAATTCCTTGTAATATTTTATAAGCATTAATATTCATAAGATCAAATTCATGATTCATTTGAAAATAATATTGGCACATAGTAATAGCCAAATCCCAAATAAACTTTGGCAACTAAAATATATAATAAATATTTCAGATTATTTTAAAATTAAGTTTTTTTTCTCCTTTTTTATTTTCAGGATAGCACTGTGTATTGATGGTCCAAAAAGGTTTTGCTCCAATAGCAAACACTTACTGGGAAAAGAAGCTATTAAACAAAGACACCTACACTTACTTGGTTATCAAGTTGTTCAGGTAGAGTTTCACCTATTTTTTTTGTTTCCCAAAAGCAAATCCTAATTCGAATTTTTTTTCCAGGTTACTGTTAAAAAGTAATCTGAGGCACAGTAAAATTCTAAAGAATTTGATCAAACAGCAGTTATTGAATTGGACAGCACAGAACCCAAAATGACTTGGGAACACAAGAGGGAGGCCTTTATAGGAAGAATGCAAGTACACAAAGAATCTACTTGATTGGTTACAGTTATATATTCTTGCTGCCTTGTTTGAACTATTCTGTGGAAGATTCCTAGTTATATAATTATTAGTTTGTGAGATGCTTCTGACTGGTTGAGCTTAAGTTCTGTTTTTCTCCAGTAGAAGCTTTTACAAGAAATAGCCCAAGTTAAATTTTGCTTAACATTTGTACTTTAAGCAAAGTTAAGGTTATTTTCAAGGCCTAACTAGCTTGGTCTGCTCAGGGATTTTTCAGGCACAGGCTCCATTTTAATTTACTTTTACAGTGCTCACTGGTCTGCCAGCCCGGTCAGTGGACCACCGATCTTATGTCTAGTTTAAATCCCAATGTTGTTAATTCGGCTTAAATCTCTTGACTTATATTTTGAAATACAGAATTTTCAGAGCTTTGATTTTTCAAAAGTGGGGCATACCTATATTCATTATAAGCTCTGCTTAACTCTGCTGTTAGACTTACTCAATTGTTGGAATATATATTCTGTTTTAATTTCTTCTTGATTTAATAAATAAAAATGGACAAGATAATCCATTAAAATAAAGAGCTTCACCAACACTTAATATTTAAGACCTTTTCTTAAATATTAGACCTTTATCTACTTTTCACCGTAGATAATGTAAGAATGTCTTATGTGAGGGCTCAGCGGTGCATGAGAAGGAGAGCTGCCCTAATTCTCTAAGCTGTCTGTACTAGGCAGCACTATGGTTTCATATCTGCTGACTTTTTTCTCCATTTTGCACATCCCCAGCTGAATATTCCTAAAACTAATCATGCCAGTGTGTACTCAGAAGCCTTCATTGTTTCTTTACTGCTTACAAAATAAAGTAAAAACTTCTCTACATCTTAACATTCAAGACCCTCCATGGTTGGCCTGCAGCCAGGCTCCTGGCACGTGATTACTACCTGGCCCCTCTGCTCCCAGCTGAGCAGGCTCTCTCCTTCGCTGAGCCTCCTGCTGTCTCTCTTCATTCCCTCTTTGTCCCTGCTGCGTCTTCTAGCTCTCTGAATACCTACTTTCCAGCAGTTTGTCGGCATCCCCACCCTTATCTAATGAAATGCCCACTCCCTCTCAGCACTAGATCACCAACCTACAGCTTGTTTTTTATATTTATTGTGTAATTTAACTTGCCACCCAAGTTGTGAGCTCCTGGAGAACAAGAGATCATGTTTAATTCTTATTTACATATTCTACATATTAATTCCTCAAATATTTGCCAAGCCCCTTCTCAGTGCCAGGCGCTGTTCTAGACATTGGGGATCCAAGATGAAGAAACTGGTTGGGATATTTGCCTTCCAGGAGCTTACATTCTGCTGTGGGGAAGTGTGTAAGAAACAAACAAGGTAACCAACAGCCAGAGGAACCTCAGATTTTGAAGGATCTTGACCAGTTTTACTTTTCTATCTTTATAGATCCCCTATCATGAGATTGAGATGCTGAAATCAAGACGTGAATTGGTGGAATATTTACAAAGAAAACTGTTTTCTGAAAACACTGTTCATTGGTGACAAGAACGAATACTGGCTTCAGAACCCAAACCATGAAAGAACTTGCATTTTTTTTTTTTTTTTTTTTTTTTTTTTTTTTTTGAGACGGAGTCTTGCTCTGTCACCCAGGCTGGAGTGCAGTGGCCAGATCTCAGCTCACTGCAAGCTCCGCCTCCTGGGTTCACGCCATTCTCCTGCCTCAGCCTCCTGAGTAGCTGGGACTACAGGCGCCGCCACCTCGCCCGGCTAGTTTTTTGTATTTTAGTAGAGACGGGGTTTCACCGTGTTAGCCAGGATGGTCTCGATCTCCTGACCTCGTGATCCGCCCGTCTCGGCCTCCCAAAGTGCTGGGATTACAGGCTTGAGCCACTGCGCCCGGCAGTATTAAAAGAAGAATACAATGTGAATTAGCCACTTCGCAGAATATGTTCTAGACTGGTGATCTGGAAGCATCTATAGTTTTCCTTACATTATGTATACATTTATTGTGGTAAAATTTAAAATTAATTTTAATTTAATACTAGTGTCATAGATACTTTTTATACATCAAACAAATGATCATGTGCAGTAAAGGAATTCAATGAATAAATGTTATTTTTAAGTATTTTGTCGTTGTTATCTGCTAAATGAAAGTATTTTGCTCTTTAGAGACCTTTTGTTTTCCAACAGATGGAAGGAAGAAATTTTATCTCTCTTCTGTGAATGGAAATGAGATGTACCGTAAGGAAAAGGAGCAATGAGAAATAGAGTACAGTGCTTTGGATATAAACATAGAATTATGCAGAAACAATCCTTTAGTTAATAAGATGTATCAGTATGGGAACTTTTTTTAAATAAACATTTCGAGAAATGGAAAAGCAATTTAGGTAGGTTTTTGGGGGAGGTGTTTGGAGGGAGGATCTTCTAAATTGTATATCAAGAATGAATTAAATCGTCATAGTTCATTGCAGATCCTTCATTGCCTCATCACAGGTTACAGTTTCAAGGGAGAAGAGGACAAGAGGGCCAACTGGAGTAGCAGAGCTTTGGGGTTGGACACTCAGACTTTACCACCAAGTAGTGCTGTGACCTTGAACAGGGACAGCTGCTGTGTATCGTTCACTGACTGCTGAGCCCATGCTGAGCATGTTAGCATGATGCTTGTGTGGATCTCACATGCCTTCGGATTTAGGTATTGTTCCTATTTTACAGAGAATTAGGCTAGCTCAGGATGAATGTTCTACCTGATATTTCATTCATCACTAGTGATGAATGTCAGGTTTGAATCTGTCCCTAAGAAGCAATAAAATGTAGTGGCTAAAAATTTAGGTTCAGGAATCCTACAGCTTGGATTTGAGTTCTAACTAACTGTGACCTCAAGCTTTGGTTTCCTCAGAGCTACTCTTACATTATAATGGGATTTCTGTCTTTGTCCCTTTGGCTGCTGCAGCAAAGTACAAACTGGGTGACTTAAAACAACAGAGATTTACTCTCACATTGCTGGAGGCTGAAAATCCAAAATCAAGGTGTCAGCAGGCTGTGCTCCCTATGAAACCTCTAGGGGAGATCCTTTCTTGCTGCTTCCAGCTTCTGGTGGTGACAGACATTCATTAGTTTGTGGCAGCGTAACTTACCTGCTTCCATCTTCACATGCCATCTTCCCTTCGTGTCTGTGTGGCCTGTGTCTTCTCATGGCCATTAATGTGCATGTGTCTCTGTCTTCACATGGCGTTCTCCTGGTTTGACTGTGTCCAAATTTCCCTTTTACAGGGATGCCAGCCATATTGGATGAAGGCTTACTCTAATGACCTTGTCTTGATTAAATCTCTAAGGTCCCTATGTCCAACTAAGGTCACATTCTCACAGACTGGGTCAGGACTACAATATGTCTTTTTTGAAGGAGGGAGGAGGGACACAATTGAACCTGTAACAGGTTAAAATGATAATTATATAAAGCACTTAGAAAAGTGTCTTGCACAGAGTAAGCACACAGTGGAAGTTAGCTAGTATCAGTCTGAATGTCCACCCCATCATGCTTTTTACTTCACTTTACTTATCTTTAGAATAGGAAATGGAAACTAGATGAGCTAAGATCACTTTTTGTCTCCAATTACAAAGAAAGAGACAATGGAAGCAAATGGAGATTGAGCGGGAGATAGGCACGATAGATTTTGATGTATCTGTGTACCCAGCTGACCTTGCCGGTTATTTGGGACCCGGCTTGAAAGGATTCTCACATCTCTCTGAAATCTGGGTAATTAGCTGATTTACACTTTTTCACAGCTCTTAGATGACTTAAAACAGGCATTCCTGACACTGAGCCTAAGATCTGTTCCAGACCACATCAGACCTCAGAAACCCCTTTCACACCTCCTTGCAGCTAATATCCAGTCCTGTGTCTTTTTCTGCCTTTTGTGAACTCAGATTCCCTCCCTGGCCTCTGGTGCACCCTGACTGTGCTATACACCTCTCCTCATGACTCAGCTAATTCTTGGTGCAAAACTCAACCCAGAAATGTGGTGTGAGGTTAAAAGCATACAGCTTAAGGAGCAGAGAGGGACTTAACCAATTAAAGAGCCACATGAAGAGGTAATGACGGTCTGTTATCAATGCTTTGAAGAAAAATACGGCCTGAGTATTCTTCACCTGTGCTGTTGATGTAAGTCCATCTCTTCCATTGCAAGCTTTTCCCTCTTTACTCATCAGAATCAGATGCTCTTCCTGCAGTTTTCACTTGCAGCCTCGGCTGAGCCTGTCTCATTTGGCTCTCCCCTACCGTCTTCACGTACGCATTCAGCAGACACTCACAGATCTGATCATGCTGGGGGCACTCAGTGCTCCAGCTCCAGCGCCAAGTAGGAAAAAGCGCCTGCCCTGGCAGGGCTTGAAGCAGGTGAAATTAACGGGTTAGTGAGCAGGCGATGGGAGTGGTGAGGACTCTGGCACCCCAACACACAGGCAAGGCTCTGGGAACACAGAGACTTCATGCCCACCTGGGCAGTGAGAGAGAGCCTCAGAGTGATTTGTAAGCTGAGTTTTAGAAGGAAGAGAGCAGGGTCTGGGGACGCAGTTGTCATGGCTGGAACATCCAGTGTAAAGCACACAAGATTGGCCCAGGGAGGGAAGCTAGACCTGCCTCTGGCTCTGTTCAGATTTTAATCCTAAAGTACATGAAAATAATTTAGGCTAATAGAGAAATATAAGGTTGCTGGTTTCACTAACGAGCGAATTTGACAAGCTTTGTCAAATCATAAAGCTAAGTCTGAATTATCAGAGTTTGTCAAATCATAAAACTAAACTGAATTCTCATGCTGATGAATTAATTTGTATGTCTCTACCTGTACAAGCAAAAGTGATGTGAATGTGTCAGTTGCAATTACGTATTCAATATGATAGCTCTTGCAACTATATATTTGATAATATTTTTAATAATTGCATAACCATGCTATATTTGTTTTCAAAAGTAAAGCAAAACAAGAAAAATGAGTGAAAAAAATTGTTTTACTTGCTAGCACAACCCTTGCAGCAACAGTGATATTCTTTGGGCCTATCAATAGGGGGCAGCAAAGTTCAGGACTTTGGGCTGCCGCAGTTGAAACTAGAGGATCTCTGTAGGAGAGAGTGGATTCTCTGAATGTGTGCTGTGAGTGTGTGTGTAGATGGCAGGCAGGCAGGAGCTGTGGAAGAGTGTGGTAACAGTTCTGCCTGAACAACACAGACAGTTTTCTTTACCTTTCCTTACCTTCCTCTATGTAAGGAATGTGCTTCGCTTGGGTACATGTGGACCCTTGCTAAATATTTGTTAGGCGGAAGAAAATACAGGAAGGAGAAAAATTCATCAATTTGATAGAATTCTGGGAAAACAAAGAAGCAGTCAATTCCTTCTTAAAAAAGGAAAAAAGGTATACCTACTAGAATATGTGTGCAAATCCAGAGAGGGGTCTTGGCTCTGAGGAACCAGGCAAATTATCCCCTTAGGGCTGAGATCTCTGAAACTGGGAATATACCCAGCTCCATTTGGAGTCTAAATACTTAGTGTAGATAGTGAAATGAGACACATCTTGTAAGCTGTTTAGCCCAGTTCCTGGAAAACAGTAAACACTCAGTGAGCATTGGGTGCGATTATTGTTATTGGTACACATGTGTTCATTCATTCTCAGTTAAACTTTATTGTACAGCTTGCGGTGAGGGTTCATATAAGGCATGGTCTATAAGAAGGAACATGACTGACTTGATGATCAGGACTTCCAGTGCCAAGTAGGAAAAAGCCCCTGCCCTGGCGGGGCTTGAAGCAGGTGAGATTAACGGGTTAGTGAGCAGGCGATGGGAGTGGTGAGGACTCTGGCACCCCAACACACAGGCAAGGCTCTGGGAACACAGAGACCTCATGCCCGCCTGGGCAGTGAGAGAGAGCCTCAGAGTGATTTGTAAGTTTTAGAAGGAAGAGAGCAGGGTCTGGGGATGCAATTGTCATGGCTGTATTGTACCACTGTGAGCCTTTGACAATTGCCTTTGTTAATTATCATCAAGGACGTAGTGCTAAGAAACTTTGTTCTTTAAAGCTTTGGTTGTTTGAAATCAGTTCAGTAAAATGGAACATCTAACTGTTGTCTATATGAGCTGAGCCACATGGGCCAATCTGACCAATGGAGAAGTAGCTTCAATATCCCCCTCAATTGCAGAGCTCTAGACGTGGGAATTTTGCACACAACATTCCACATTTGTCTTCCCTTTGAGGGACCTGAATCGGCTTCTTAGGCCAGGGTTACTGTTAACTCTTTTGCACACAAACTTGCTGTGCTTGAGTCTCTCCAGCTCAGCTTCATTAAATTTTACCTACTCTGTCTAGTCCTGTGTTTGACTCGATGTCTCTTGACTCCTGTGGTGTGCACTCTCCCGTGCTGCACGAGTCAGGAAACCTGATTTTATGTTGATGTTCTCCCCCTGTTGGGCTCCATCAGAAGAAATTTTGCCTTCTTCCAGTACTTGTAATCCCACCCCAGAAAAAGCAAACATCTCCCTCCCACTCCCACGGTCTCCGATACAGAGTGCTTACGGTGTGTGGGTGGAGCTGATATTTTGGGTTCTAATGTTTACAAGAAACAATCTCTTTTAGTAACCCTGCTGTTTTTGCTTGTAGTATAGGAAATTTTGAACACACATAGGAACTGAAAGAAAAGTATAACAATGGAAAGAAACCTGGCTCAGTGGCTCATGTTGTAATCCCACTGCTTTGGAGGCCACGGTAGGAGGATTACTTGAGGCCGGGAGCTATGATCATGCCACTGCTCTCCATGAGTGACAGAGCAAAACTCCATCTCTGAAAAAAAAAAGTGTAATAAGTTCGCAAGTCCCTCTATTCAGCATGAAAAATTACCATAATTTTCCAATCATGTTTCATCCATTCTTTAACTTTTTCTTTTCCTTTTTTTTTCACTGGAGTGTTTCTAGGGAAGTCCAAGCTATCATATTATTTTAGCCTAAATACTTCAGTATTCACATATAACTGATAAGCATTTCTTTCTTTTTTTAATCTAACCGTTCAGCCATTGTTACAAATAACAAAATTAATAGTTATTCCCTGTCATCATTTAATGTCTAGTCCATATTCTAAATTTCCTGTACTATCTCAAAAATATTTTTTAACTGTTGATGTTTTAAAATCAGGATCCAAAGTCCGCAAACGACTTTTAGAGATTCTACCACTGAAGTCTCTTACGTGTCTAACTGCCACTCTTTCTCACCGAGTTTTCATGTCATTCGGTTATTGACAAAATTAGATCAATTGCCCTGTAGAAAGTCCCACACTGCTGATTTGCTGTTGTCTAATTTGTTTCTCTATCTATCTGCCATCTTTCCTATTAAACCAAAGGGCAGATCCAGAGACTTGCTTCAGTTTGGCTTGAATGCTTTGGGAATGATGTTTCAGAGGGGCTGCTGTGGATTTCCTCAGCACTGTGCTATCATTTCATGTTACTGATGGTCATTAAGATTTATGTGTGAGTTCCTGTGTTGTCAGCTTGGTCCCTCCACTGTGTTGTCCCCGCAGCCTCTCACGGGACATTTATTGCCACGATCCGTTATTTGACTAGGTGCTGCAAAATGAAACAAAAGGAAGCAAAACCAAATCATTTCCTAATTCTATCATTCCTCTACTTTTATTAGCTTGTAGTCTTCTATAAAGAAGGAATTTCTCCTGTTAACTATTTGCATGCCCTCAAATAAAAGTTTATTCAGAAAAAAAATTCCTTCCTTGTATCAATTTTTAGAATAAAGGGTTGGTGGTCTAGTCAGCTTTGTGTTTGTTCTAGGATGTTTATGAACTCAGGGATGTCTGTGTATTTGTCATGCCCCAATCCTTGGCAGTCTTCTAACTGACGCTTAGATTATTCCGTTTTAGGAGAGTGGGATCCACTTCAGGTTGGCCCCTGTGTCCTTTTGACCTTGTCATCTTAGTTTTTGGTATTTTCTTTGCGGAACAGGATGTCCCAGCTCACATTATCCATTTCTGGTCTCAGACTTGGGATCAGGCCTCTCTCTAAGGAACCCTGGTTCCTGCAGGCCAGTGGTGCTCATTGCTAGAGATGTCAGTATTTTTTGATTTATAATTTTGGTCATTTTTATTTCAAAATCAACAAAGTAAAAAAATTAAATTTTTATTTATAAGTCTCAATTCATAAACTTGATCGTTAAAGTTACTAACCATAGGGACTTTATCAATTGACTGAGTTGGCCTCTAGGACAAACTCGATGCTAAACATGCTTTCTAAGTCTCCTAACAATATGTATGTCTTTTTACCAGGGAGGAGGCATGAAATAAAGGCCTTGTTTAATCCCACCACAGACCACTAACACAGTGAAACCCCGTCTCTACTAAAAAATACGAAAAATTAGCTGGGTGTGATGGTGGGCGCCTGTAGTCCCAGCTACTCGGGAGGCTGAGGCAGGAGAATGGCGTGAACCCGGGAGTTGGAGCTTGCAGTGAGCCGAGATCACGCCACTGCACTCCAGCCTGGGCGACAGAGCGAGACTCCATCTCAAAAAGAAAAAAAAAACAAAAGACAGTTTTGCAGGATGGACAACGGCTTCCTTGCTGTAGGAGCTAAGGTCATGCTATTAGTCTCACTGTTAAATAGTACCGACAGAGTTTGGAGACTAATGCCAGCAGGTTATTTGGGCTTGTGCCTTTGAGTCCATAATGTGTAAAATTTTCTGGGATACTGTATTAGTCAGGGTTCTCTAGAGGGACAGAATGAATATTATATATATGTATATATAAAAAATATATACATACATAGTTTATATATATATACAATAAACTCCCCTTTATAGATATCTATGTATCTATCTATAATATATAATATATAAATATATCTAGATATATATCTATAAAGGGGAGTTTATTAAGTATTAACTTACAGGATCACAAGGTCCCACAATAGGCTGTCTGCAAGCTTGAGGAGCAAGGAAAGCTAGTTGGAATCTCAAAACTGAGTCTGATGTTCAAGGGCAGGAAACATCCAGCACAGGAGAAAGATGTAGGCTGGAAGTAGGCCAGTCTCACCTTTTCACATTTTTCTGCCTGTTTTATATTCGCTGGCAGCTGATTAGATGGTGCCCGCCAGATTAAGGATGGGTCTGCCTTCCCCAGCCCACTGACTCAAATGTTGATCTCCTTTGGCAACACCCTCACAGACACACCCAGGATCAATACTTTGTGTCCTTCAATCAAGTTGACACTCAGTATTAACCATCACAGACATATAGATGGACAGTCATCCTCCTAGTTAGTTACAAACCTGTGTTTATGTGTCTCTCTTCCTCCGCGCCATCATGTAACATACCAGATGTAGAGGAATTCTTACTCCAATTAATTTTAAGATATTTTAGATCCTATGATTTAAAGTCCAATCACGTTGGACCCCTTAAATGAGTTTACAGTGCAATTTTAAAATGGAATAATTGTAAAAGCTTTTAAGTGTAAAATGAGACATTGACCCTATGTTTAAAACCTCTGCATTATCAACAGAAGAGTTAAAGAGAGAGGAGGGGAGGGAGTGAGATGGTGGTGTTTTAATGTGTTCACGGGTTACTTTCCCTCCCGATTCCACCACAGCTAACAGAGGTTTACAAGGTGGGTTGGAGGAAACCTGGATGTCGCTGTGTTTCCCAGCTAGCTAGGTGCCTGGCTGAGAGTCATTGGCTAAAGCATCCTGTCGTCCAGGCCATGGTTCCGCCTCAGAGTGGTTGAGAGCCTCATACCAGCCCTTTCTTTCGAGATATTTGTACATCTTTCAGGAAGAGCACCCATGTTACCTGTGCCAAGTCACTTAACCTCCCTTCATGTCGGTTTTCTCAACAGCATAAAGAACTAGATAGGTCTTCCCAGCTTAAAAAGTCCATAGGTTTAGATCAACTCAAGATGAACATAACATACATGCCATGCAAGGTGTAGTGAAGCCACATCTAATGGGACATGACAGCTGCCTTCACTGGTTTCTTCTTCCCTGCCTCACATTCATAGAAAAAGCACTTCAAAATCTTCCGTTTTGTTCCGATGTCAAGAGAAATGGCAGGGGATTTCAGTCGCAGGGTGGCCTCTGCAGCTCCTGAACTCTTGTGAACTGCCTATTTTCCTTCACTGATAGGCTAGGGTCCCTTCAAGGGATTTGCTCACAAGACCTTTTGGGGAGATGCAGGCAGCAGCAGTTCCGGCAGGCGGGTATCACCGTGCTGTGTACACAGTCAGGGTGCACTCAATCAGCCTAGGCCAGAGCAGCGCCAAATGGTGCAGAGATTGTCAGCTCTGAGACCCTCTGTAAATTTGTGATGCTGGAATGGGATCTGGAATGGGATTTGGAGGTTGCACAACCCATAATCCTAAGGTTGTCATTAGAAACACTGAGGTGAGACCGGGTGCAATGGCTTATGCCTATAATCCCAGCACTTTGGGAGGCCGAGCTGGGTGGATCACTTGAGGTCACGAGTTCCAAACCAGCCTGGCCAACATGCTGAAACCCTGTCTCTACTAAAAATACAATATTAGCCAGGCCTGGTGGCACGCACCTGTAATCCCAGCTACTTGGGAGGCTGAAGCAGGAGGATTGATTGAACCTGGGAGGCAGAGGTTGCAGTGAGCCAAGACCATGCCACTGTACTCCAGCCTGGGCAGCAGAATGAGACTCTGCCTCAAAAAAAAAAAAAAAAAAAAAAAAAAAAAAAAAAAAAAAAAAAAAAAAGAAAAGAAAAGAAAAAGAAAAGAAACACTGAGGTGGAGCTGATCCTCTGTATGTGTGATGGTTAATGCTGAATGTCAGCTTGTTTGTACTGAAGGATACAAAGTATTGTTCCCGGGTGTGTCTGTGAGGGTGTTGCCAAAGGAGATTAATGTTTGAGTCAGTGGGTTGGAAAAGGCAGACCCACCCTCAATCTGGGTGGACACCATCTAATCAGCTGCCAGCATGGCCACAATATAAAAGCAGGCAGAAAAACGTGAAAAGACTAGACTGGCTTAGCCTCCCAGCCTACATCTTTCTCCCGTGCTGGATGCTTCCTGCCCTTGAATATCAAACTCCAAGTTCTTCAGCTTTGGGACTCAGACTGGCCTCCTTGCTCCTCAGCTTGCAGATGGCCGATTGTGGGACTGATACGGTTTGGCTCTATGTTCCCACCCAAATCTCCATAATTCCCATGTGTTGGGGAGGGACCTGGAGGAAGACAGCTTGAATCATGGGGGTAGTTTCCCCCATATTGTTCCCGTGGTAGTGAATAAGTCTCATGAGAGCTGATAGTTTTATCAGGGGTTTCTGCTTTTGCATCTTTCTCATTTTCTCTTGCTGCTGCCATGTAAGAAATGCCTTTCACCTCCTGCTGTGATTCTGAGACCTCCCTAGCCATGTGGAACTGTAAGTCCAATTAAACCTCTTTTCATCCCAGTCTTGGGTATGTCTTTATCAACAGAGTGAAAACGGACAGGTAACTTGTGATCATGTGAGTTAATACTCCTCAATAAACTCCCATATAAAAAAATATATCGTTATATAGATATATATACATCCTATTAGTTCTGTCCCTTGAGGGAACCCTAACTAATACAGTATGTTTAACCCAGCTCCAGTGTGTGTCCTTACCCTATTAATTTGCCTCCTTTGAGAGGAGGGTTTTCATGCTTCTTTCATCCTCCCCTTCTCCTGCACAGAACTTTTGAGTACAAGTACAGACATGAAGAGCCCAAATGTATCAGACTCTGTGACCTTGTATTCCACTCATGTACCTGGGAATACATAATAAGATCATATAGGAAAATACATTTTTAAAAATTTTGATTATTTTAATAATCAAAATTACCAAAGTCTGTCTTGCCCATGGTTTCATCTGTCTCTGGTACCCTGCCCTGTATCCTCAGGGTCTCACATCTCATTCCATCCTCATCTCTGGTGGACCATTCCGTGGGGCTATGACTCACCTCATGAAAGTAGCATCTCACCTCCAGTACATGCCCCTGTCTTTTGCTGTCAGCCCCAGGGCTCCTCGGACACCAAGGAGGCAAGATACTGCAGGGGAGCCTGTGAGGCCCTGGGGCAGGGGTCGTAAAAGTTCAGGAGTCAACAATTAAAGGAGCAAGCCTCCACTAAGCAGACAGGAGCAAGCGATGGAACAAGCCTCCATGTTGATCCTCTGGGACAATTCTTCAAGGCCTTTCCAGGCCCCTCAGAAAGGTTCATGGCCATGCACCAGTTGCCCTCAGCAGTGACCTGGGTAGTGCATCCTTGGTGTCTCTCCTGCTTCTCGCTCCTCTTGGTCCCTCTCTCCTGTTTCCTGGAATTACTTCCCAAATAAACTCAGGCCCTTGTCTCAGACTCAAATATTTGAGTTCCTACTATACACCAGACTTGAGCCACCTGTGTAATGTTCTCATGCTGCTATAAAGAAATACCTGAGACTGGGTAATTCATTAATTGACTCACAGTTCAGCATGGCTGATGTGGCCTCAGGAAACTTACAATCATGGCAGAAAGCAAAGGGGAAGCAAGGCATCTTCTTCACAAGGTGGCAGGAAGGAGACACGCCGAGTAAAGGGGGAGGAGCCCCTTATAAAACCATCAGATCCTGTGAGAGCTCATTAACACAAGAACAGCATGGGGGAACGGCCCCCATGATTCAAGTATCTCCACTTGATCACTCCTTTGACGTGGGGATTATGGGAATTACAATTCAAGATGAGATTAAGGTGGGGACACAAAGCCTAACCATATCACCATGCAAGAAAAAGATGCAGGTAACCTTTCCCTCAAGAGCTCTTGGTCTAGGACATGACAAAATGTCACCTACTGAAATTGAAGTTAGCTGATTCACATCTGTATAACTGCGTAAACTTTACTAGTTTCTTTTATTAAGCAATTATCTCAGTCTCAGTTTCAGCTGAATTCCCAAGATAATTGGTTTCAACTACATTCACTTTCCAAAGTATGATACCGGGTCACCGATGCAAAGCTTACAAAGTCTTGTGACCGTTAGTTGACCTTTTTTGTGTCTTTGGAGACATCGCGAGAGGTTGAGAGAGGTAATAGATTATAAGGGCTTAAAAAAAAACCATATTTGGCTGATGCTTTAAGTATGAGTCATGCCTTTTGTGACTTCAGCCCATGGGAGAAAAATAAGAGCCCTCTTTTCTTCACTTCACATGTAGGAGAGATGGTGCTCCATCTCCAAGCACCAGGGATATGTCATCCGCACCAAGTGGCTCCAATGAGGGTGATAGGTCCCCCGGGGCTTAGAGACACGGTGGGCAGGGGTCTGACCCTTGACTCAGGGCTGCCTCATGTTCTGCCTGCCCATGGAGCAAGAAGATGTGTTAATGGGAAAAAAAGGCACATGAGTTTCTCAGGAAGCTCATGGGGACCCACGATAGAGAGAGACAAAAAAAATAAAAGAGAGAGAGAGAAAAAAAAAGCATGGTGGCACCAGGGTGTCTTAAATCCTGCCCAGAAGGATCTCTAGGACTCTGGAGACCTCTACAGAGTGAATCACCAGGTGCCTTGGAATGAGAGAGGCATCTTAAGCCACCAGCCTGCATCACAGAATGGCAGACAAGAGATTCCTACCTAGTTGCAGTGGTGGGGAAGAAGGCAGGGCACTGCTCCTTCCATGGTCGGCAAGACCTCTCCATCAGGCCCCTGCTTATCTGTTCACCTTCACTTCCTACCAGTTTCTGGCTTCATGAGGCCACACCACCCCACTTCCTGCTGCCATTCAAACACAAGATTGCTTCTGCCTCAGAGGACCAAGTCGGCCTGGAAGGGATTTCCAGACTCCCAGAACTGGCTTCTCATTATTGCTATGCTTCATCTCAAACACCACCTCCTCAGCGAGGCTGGCCTTCCCAGGCACCCCGGCTAAAGCATTTCCCAAGACTTGGCCATCATGTAACTTTTTTTTTTTTTTTTTAACTTTTCTTGGCTATACACCCACTAATCACGAGTATACAGCTCAATACATTTTCAACAAACGGAACGCAGGTATTGACCCAGCATTCAGATCAAGGGCCAACATAACCACATTGACAAAGGATTTGCAAGAACCCTGTCCACAGCAACTGAGTTTGCCAGAATCTGTAAATTCATGCAGCTTTACACCTGCACTGGCCAATACCGTAATTGCTAGCCACACGTGGCCACTGAGCGCTTGAAAGGCAGCTGGTGTCATTTGTTGAAATGATAACGTTTTGGACATATTGAGTCAAATAAGAAATGACACACATGGCTCTCATCATGTTTCTATTGGACAGCGCTGCCTGAGGCCTCAGCAAGTCATTTGGCTTCTTCATGTCTTTCATCTGTCTTCTCCAGCCGACTGTAAGCTCCCTGTAGACAAGGCCTGCTCCGTTCAAGGCTCGATCTCCAGCTCCTGACACACCACACGCTAGGTGCTCAGTCATTAATGGTCAGGCGAACGAGTGATCAGTGGGTGAAGCAGGGACTGCTGCCTGGGAAAGGTGAGCAGGCTGGAAATGGGAGGTCCCCGCGGCGTTTCCCAGCCGGGCTCCTCCCGAGGCGGAAGGAAGGAGAGATCCCGGATGTAGTCGAAGGGCCCGGAAGGAGGAGAGGAGGGTCGCCTCACCCTGGAGCGGGAATGCTCCAGGGCAGCTCCGGGTCGCCAGGCGGCGGTTTCCAGGCAACGGCTGAACACAGACGCGGGCTGGAGGCCGGCGCTGAGCAACCTGAGGCCGGCAGACTCCGACTGGGCCCCTGGGCGGGCGGGACGGACCGCGGCCAAGGCGGGGCGCTGGACGGGGGCGGCATGGAGGACGACGAGGACGAGACCACCGCGTCCACGCTGCGGGGCAAGCCCAGGCCGCCGCCCGTCTCGGCGCAGTCCGCCTTCAGCTACATCCCGCCGCGGCGCCTAGACCCCAAAGAGCACAGCTACTACTACCGCCAGGCGCGGGTGAGGACCGCGGGCGGGGCACGGAGGCGGGAAGGGTGGGCGACTGGGCAGAGGCGGGCGGCCGGCCGCGGAGGGGTGGGGGAGAGGGGATCACCCCAGCAGAAGGGTCTTGGGGCAGGGGTCTCCCTCGGGGAGAGGGAGTGGGAGGTGGGGCTCACCTCAAGGGAGGAGGCCTGGGGCGGGGGCTC
>NW_016807891.1:1352263-1487669 GCF_001698545.2 Rhinopithecus bieti
TTAAGGACTGGGGCCTGGGGCGGGGTTCACCTTAGTGGAGGAGTCCTGGGGCGGGGTGCGCCACCCGGGACAGGAGCAGGAGCGCACAGCGTGGAGGGTCCCTGGGAGGGGCTGCACCGCTAGGGATGGTGACAGAGCTCACAGCGTGGAGGGGCCCTAGAGGAGGAGAGCGCCTTCGGGCAGGGATCCTGGGGGCAGGGCTTCACTACCAGGGGTGGGTTCCGAGGGGCGGGGCTGGACAGCCTGTGGAGGGGGCTGGGTGGGAGCGTGCGGGGATGAAGGGGGTGCGGCAGGGTCAGCTGGGGGGACAGGGAGGGTGAGCTCCCGCCAAGGCGCCTGGACCCCAAGGAGTACAGCTAAGGCGACCACCAGTGTCAGCTGAACGCCCCGGGAACGAGGATGTGGGTGGAGCCGGGTGCGCGAATGGGTGTCTCAGCTGCCACCAGTGGCTGGAGGTCGCGGGAATGCTCAGCTGGGACCCAGTGCTCTTCGGAGAAGGGAGCGGGAGCCACTAGGTGTCAGGATCCCTGAAAAGCACAGTGGCTTTGTCGGGACAGCAGGGCGCTCTTTCTGCCCAGGGTCTGGAGGGGGTCGCAGGAAGCAAGGACCGCCCAACGGGCTGATCGCGGCTCCCTCTGGGGCCTGTCA
This sequence comes from Rhinopithecus bieti, assembly GCF_001698545.2. NCBI lineage: Eukaryota > Metazoa > Chordata > Mammalia > Primates > Cercopithecidae > Rhinopithecus > Rhinopithecus bieti. The sequence continues at coordinate 1,352,912 of NW_016807891.1, forward strand.
GCGGCAGGCCCAGGGTGACAAGGAAACATGGCCTTGCCACCGGGACTAGGCCTGGATGGTCCAGGGAGCGGGAAACCCTCTGCCCTCCTGCAAACAGAAGACCAGAAGGAATATCTGGCGAACCGCCTGCAGGGAGGGCTGGACTGAGAGTGGTCCCTCTGTTCTTCTGTCCTGGCCACACTGGCCCTTGCACTTCCTGGGATGGACTCTGAGGGTCTGCGAAGGCCACTGGGCACCCTGCATCTCCCACCAGCGGCCAAAGGCAGGAAAAGGAGCAAATTCGAAGTCAGTTGAGGGTCATCTACTCCTCTCTTCTCACCATTGTTCCTAAATGTCCCCAGTTTGTCTTGCTCAGAATGCAGAGGCAGGGGAGTCATTACTGAAAACGAGCATTCATTGAGGACCCTCAGCCTGCAGGCATAACTGGGGCAGGCCTTTCTAATTCTAGCTGTCCTGGTGGCTTGAGTGGCTAGAGAGGGATATAGATTAGCCAGGTGTCTAGGGGGAAGGAGATCGTTCCCTTATGGTGTATAAGGTGTTCCCAGAAAATGCATCCTTCCTCTCCCCCACTCTCACCCCAACAATCCTAGACCCTAAATAAATTCCGCTTCTGATTGGTTAGCACACACTGGCCTGCATGCCACCCATAAACTGTAAGCACTCATGGACAGCCTCACCAACAGAAGCAAGCGTGTTTCTAGTTTAGACAACTGCTATGGGTTGAATTGTGTCCCCTTGAAATTTAGGTTTTGGAGTCTTAATCCCCAGTACCTTAGAATGTGAACTTATTTGGAGACAGACTTTTACAGAGATAATCAAATTAAAATGAGGTCATTAGGATGAGCCCTATTCCAGTATGACTGGTTTCCTTGAGAAAATGGGAAATTTGGATACATACAGACTTGCATGTATTAGTCCTTTCTCACACTGCTAATAAAGACAAACCCAAGACTGGGTAATTTATAAAGGAAAGAGGTTTAACTGACTCACAGTTCAGCATGGCTGGGGAGGACTCAGGAAACTTAGAATCATGGCAGAAGGGGATACAAATATGTCCTTCTTCACGTGGCAGCCTCAAGAAGAATGAGTGCCCAGTGAAGAGGGAAGACCCTGATAAAACCGTCAGGTCCTGTGAGAGCTAACTCACTATCACGAGAACAGGATGGGAGAAACTGCCCCCATGATTCAATTGTCTGCAGATGGTCCCTCACAGGACATGTGGGAATTATGGGAACTACAATTCAAGATGAGATTTGGGTGGGGACACAGCCAAACCATATCAGGGAGGATGATGTAAAGGGACACAGGGAGAAGACAGCCGCCTGCAAGCCTCAGGAAAAGGCCTGGAACAGGACATTCCTTCACAGCCAACTGCTTGATTGCATACTTCTGGTGCCAGTACTGTGAGACAATGAATTCTGTTGGTTAAGCCACCTCATCCTTGGTACTTAGTTTGTGTAGCCCCGGCTGACAAATACGGCAGCCATAAACCTCAGCCTGTTCCCAGGAGGATCTTTGGTATCTGATAGCTCCTCTCTGCTTGGCTTTGAGCAATATGCAAGGACAGGGGGGAAAGGGACATTTGCAATCAGATCTGTCTCTGCAGCGCTGTTTGCCTGTTCTCCCAGGCTCGACTATCCACTGGATGTTAAGACGGGAGGGAAACACGAGGGAATGGTAGGTTCCCAATCTCATTGCCATCAGGGACTTCATTTTGTTTTCCTCCTGGGAGCAATATGTTTTGAAAGAACTGTTACCTATATATAATTTCACTTGTTAACTGAATTTTACATTTTAAGTATGCAATACTCATGTGACTGCCAATCAACTTATGATTAATGCATAGCAGTAATGCACTGAATGAGATAAACAGCCGAAAAAGTAAGGAGTCTTATTGTGTTAACTTGTTCTATGCTGTTTTGTTGAAAGGAAATAAAATTCATCTGGCTGTTGGACAGAATAAAAACATTGACAATAACGCCATTTGAGGGGTCCTGTAAATAAGATGGGGGCACCAGGAGAAAGAGCAGAGCCCCATACCCTGTGGGCCAGCCACTGCCTAGGGAAAAGTGGTGAAACTGAGCCTGGCAGGCACAGCTCATTCTTACATTTACCAGTCTAATAAACGGCTCCACCTTCCTGGGGCCAAACTAACCAAAGGGCAGAGAGATGCCTGAAGTGTGAAGTGACTGGGACTCTGTCACTTGGAAGGAGGTCCGCTGGGAGTGGGCCGGAAATCTGTCCCTTTAATGCAGGGGTCAGTAAACCGAGGCTCCTTGGCCGAGTCTGGCCAGCTGCCTATTTTAATAAATAAAATTTTCCTAGAACACAGTCTCACACCTATGTGTTTGCATGTCTGTGGTTACCCCAGAGAGTTGTGTAGATTTGGCAGAGACCGTGTGACCTGCAAAGCCTAAAACAGTTGCTACCTGGCCCTGTAGAGAAAAAGTTTCCCACCCCCTGCTCTAATGTATCACTGCCTTCTGGAAGGTAGGTATGGAACTTAGAACAAATTGATGCAAAGTGGATTTTTGAAAAAACAATCTTTTTCCATGCAGTTTGGATAACTGAGGTCACAAACAAATTCAAGTCCTGAGGCTTTTAGTACCATGCAAAAGAAAATGATGCAACATAAATGTTAACATCTAAATTGAAACAGCCTTGAAAGCAACAAAAATAACAAAAGCATTTAGAAGCCCATTTGTCAAATAGCTACCAATGGTAATAATCCACTCCTCAGGATGATATGAACTGGGGTTTAATGACCTGCAGGACCAAAGAAACTGATTCTCTGACCTGGAGATTATTTGGAATAAAGAGGGTAAATTCTGTATCACAGGTTTTCTAGAGAACTCAGTTACACCTAAATTTGCTGTAAATAATTTCAGGTTCTACTTTTGGAGGCCAAGGAGGGCGGATCACTTGAGATTAGGAGTTCAATTAAGAGCAGCCCAGCCAGCGTGGTGAAACCCCATCTTTACTTAAAATACAAAAATTAGCCAGGTGTGGTGGCCCATGCCTCTAGTCCCAGCTACTTGGGAGGCTAAGGCAGGAGAATCACTTGAGCCCAGGAGGTCGAGGTTGCAGGGAACTGAGACTGCACCACTGCACTCCGCTCTGGGTGACAGAGTGAGAATCTGTCTTCAAAAGATGATAATAATAGTAAGAAGAAGAATAATTTCAGGCCCTAATCAAGCTGAGCAGTAAAAGCAATATGGAATTAGTTCTTAAGCCAGTGCTATGGTCTGAATATCTGTGTTCCCCCCAAATACATACGTTGAAATCACAACCCGCAACATGACAGTATTAAGAGGCAGGCCTTTGCGAAGTGATGAGGACATGAAGGTGGAGCCCTCACAAACGGCGTTATCACCCTTGTTAAAGAGACTCCAGAGAGCTCCCTCACCGCTCCCAGCATGTGAGGACACAATGAGAATGTGCCGTGTAGCAACCAGAAAATGCTCCCTCACCAGACACCAAATCTGCCAGCGCCTTGATCTTGGACTGCCCAACCTCGAGAACCTCGAGAAATAAATGTATGTTGTTTATAAATCACCCAGTATATAGGTATTTTGTTATAGCAGCCTGATGGGACTATTCTGTTTAGTTTATTTCTGTGTGACACACAGTAGTGTGTATACCGATTAGTTGGTAGCACAGGCTGAGTAATCCTGGGTAAGAATGTTGGCTCCGTGTTGACCAGCCATGTGGACCTGCCACATTAACACATACTGTTTCACTCTACCCACCTTTGAGGCAAATGTTGCCAACTTCATAGAGCTCTTATATGAATGACTTTAATTAATCAATGCAAAGTGGCACATAGTAAGCCCAATGTAAGTATAGCTATTATTATTGTTTGCTTTTGTAAGTGATATTAGAGCTGCTCTTCACTAAGTCCTGGGTCCCGGTGGCAAACCTCACATCCCTGACTCTCGTTTGCTGTCAGAAATTAACACAGGTGAAGGCAAAATGTGAGTGTCAATCTGTGGCTTCTAATCCTCTGAAGCAGCTTACTTCAGGGAGCCCACAGAGTGGATGCACTGAAGGCTGCACACTTATTTAAAGCCTCAGTAATGCCTCTGAATTGTAAGACAAATTCGTCATCGAAAGCTGCCAGCAAAAATGTGATCGGCTCCTGTACTGCTCCCTAGGGAGTTCTAGTAGCGTAGGCTTTGCCTATAAAATACGGTTCCTGTGGCAGCAAAGCAGATTCCATTCAACAGTGTTTTTCAATTCTTTTTTTCTCCTTCTGCCTTGTGCAGCATTTCTGCTGTGGAAATGAAAAACCAGAATCAAAGGACAATGGTATTTTATGAAGGTTTGGATTAAACTCCTCAAAGTCTAAGAGCTGCATTTAAAGAAATTATAACTGGTTTCAGAATCCGCTTTCCCTCATGCCGAGGGGGCTTGTGGATAACTCTGTCTTGAGTGAGGCTTTGCTGTGAAGGCCCCACCTTAGGTTTGGTGGGATTAGCTGGCTTTTCTTCTCTGTGTATGTTGGGGACAGAAGCTGACTGTTTCTTTATGCATCGAGGACTCTACCTCCCTGAGCACTGAATTTCCATTTGCCAAGTGCGGCCAAGCACCTAATACAGATATATGTTGATATGGTAATAAGTCCCCTCCCAAATCTCATCTCCAATTGTAACCCCCACGTGTTGAGGCAGGGACCTGGTGGGAGGTGATTGGATCATGGGGGCAGTTTTCTCCTTGCTGTTCTTGTGATAGTGAGTGAGTCCTCAGGAGATCTGATGGTTTAAAAGTGGCGCTTCCCTCTTTGCTCTCTCTCTCTCTCGCTCCTGCCACCACGTGAAGGTCTTTGCTTCCCCTTTGCCTTCTGCCATGATTGTAAGTTTCCTGAGGCCTCCCCAGCCATGCAGAACTGTGAGTCAATTAAACCTTTTTTTCTTTATAAATTACCCAGTCTTAGGCAATTCTTTATAGCAGTGCGAAAATGGACTAATACACACGTTAACTGTCCAGAGGCACAAAGGGGAATCTCTGAAGGGCCTGACAGTATACAGACAGTGCTCAATATGAGCCTCCCTAGGTCCTCCCTCTGTGGAGCCTGTCTGCTTGGGAACTAAGCACCTTTACCACACAAACTCAGCCACTCCAAGGGGGCTGTGCAGGGAAGGTGAACTCAGTTCTGTTGCTGATCTGCCTGTCAATATCTAGGCAACTCTCCATTATCCAGCATACTCTTAAGCTCACATGCCTTTCCAAAAGAATTTGTACTAGCTCAATGAAATTATGACCTCTCTGCATGGATACCTCTTTCCCTCTCCCTGCTTGTTTTTCTCCTTTCACCTATTAGTATCTAACCTGCTAAGTATTTTGCTTAGTTATCATGTTTTCTCCCACTAAATGTGAGCTTTGTGAGGGCAATGATTTAGCTTTATCACAGCTATGTCTTCAGCATTCAAAAGAGTGCCTGTCTCAGAGTTGGAACTCCATAAATACCTGTTGCATGAATAAATGAGGAATGAATAATCGGAAAGCCAATTTTTAAAACAAAAGGATAAGTCACCGATTTTCCAAATTAGCTTCTTAGACTAAATAGGGGTTTCGGTTTGGATTGTCAGCTGCTTTGCTTATCCCTGTCCGCGTTCTCCTCCTCTGGTATCGTCAGTAGCAGTGGGTTATAGTTTCTTCTCTACTTCTCCAGTTGCATTTTCACTATCCAGTGACCTGCCCTTGGAGAACTCAGGGCTTCGGGGAATGGGGCTGAATATCTTCCTCCAGGGCAGGTAGCTCCTTAAAAAGGGGTTGGTCAGGGGGCTGAGCCCAAGGCCCAGTTTCCCTTGCAAACTCATTGGTGAGAGAGGAATGAGTGAAAGGGGAGGCAGGCATGTTCTAGTGGAGACCTTTCACATGGTATGAAACACCAAGAGTGAGGAATCCACGTTCCGATGAATCAAAACTCCTGTGTGAGCATGTCCTCTGTGTCTTTTCATTGAGTGCATGCTTGTCGTGATACGCATCTAATGTTTTTTATACAAGAACATATTCACACACAGATCACACAACTGTGGACACATATGTTTGCAGCTTGCCCTTTTCATTTAATAATACATCTTAGTTTTCAAAATCACCCCTTTTAAGGGGTACAAGCAAATGACACAAGAAAAGGACAACATTTTTCCCAATAACTTTGACCAAGAGGAATGTATAAGATTGAATTCGAGTTTCAGCCCCTTTGGATCGCTGTTTCTTCCTGAGTTGTGAATTGCTGGGCTGGGGGTGATGGGGTGAGTAGGGAGCTGGTATCAGTGGAAGAGGAAAGACGGTTGACTCCGCAATCACCGCATTTCCAACTGGTGACAAGTTGAGCACACAGATGAATGTAGAACTCTCTGAATCAGAACACTCTTAGAATTTGACGCAGACACAAGGTCAGAGGGAGGAATTATCTTGACTTCAATCCAATGGTAGAATATCCAGATTATTTGAAAATTTATAAGAATTTCTAAAACTTGTGACATTAATGTACCAAGAGAGGACGCAGAATCTTTTCCACAGGAAAAAACAAAAATCCAAAGAGAATAGTTGAGTATTGTCTTTTCAAAAAAACCTAACATTGTGTCCTTTGCCAGCAACAGTCCTCTGAGATACAGAATTTTGAATGCTGTTATAATTAATGAAAATGTCCTCATTAAGCTTCACACAATACCAAACCTCCAAGGAGATGCTCTGGATTTATAAGTAAATTGAGGCCCTTATGAATCAAAAGAAACTGTTTTGGATCACCTTGGGGGTTTTCAGTTTTAAAAGTAGGTCGTTTATCCTTGAACTAGCAAACTGACGGAAAGCCTCAAGATGAGGAAGTCATAGTGCTGTGGCTTCTGAGGACAGGAAGTAAGGTAGCCCAGTCATAGGCTGATTAGCATATTAAACAAGGTGGGCTAGGATGTGCTATGTAAATACACCTTAAACCCAAAGAGTCTTAACCCCCGATGTGCTGGAGCTGGCGTGTATGACTCACAAAAGCCAACTGTTAGCATTTCTTCTAAGCTCTGCGTTTAATTGGTAGCCTAAAATTGACCACGATCGAAGTATTTACACCACGGAAATCATCAAATACTACAAATCAGTTTTTTTTTTTCTCCAGAAAGTGCGTTGTTAAACATAGGTGCACCAATGGGCTTAACATAATAACCATGACATCACACATCACAGAGGCTTTTTTTTTTTTCTTGTTCATAGCCTAACATTTATGTTTCTCCCGGGAGGCTCTTAGTGCAATTGCTTGGAAATCCAGGTGCCTTCTTTTTTAATGGTTTCACTATTACTGGGGCCTAGGAGTTTTTAGGACTTTAGAGTCATGTATTGGATGCTCGGAGTTTATTAGCCTGTGAGTTAGGGGAGAGGGTTTGGAGGACTGCCTGGGAGTTTTTTACGGACCAGGACTAGAAGTAGAATGTATTGGAGTCACCCACATTCCTGGCCCCAGCCTAATTGTGAGGGAAACTGGGAAATGCATCTTTTGCTTGTTCTGGAAGTGGTAGTATGTTTGATGAGCACATAGCATTACCCCTGCCACAATTACATGACAAAAGGTATTAATTTTTTTCTCTTGTTTTTTTTTTTCTTTCTTTCTTATAGAACTTACTGGTTTAACCTTGTGTTGGATAGTGAATTAATGCTTTAAATAGTCTGAAAGGGAGGAGAAAATAAAGGACCAGGGTCCCAGTTTGCTCAAAAACTTACCCCAGTTATTTGTATGAGAGTGTGTGCAACTTCTGGGGAGTAAGAGTGCTTCTCAGGTTGGGAGGAGTCATGGGGCATGATGGCTACTTCCTGCCAAGTGTGTTTGCCTGAGCTACCATACAATGTACCACAGACTTGGTGGCTTAAAACAACAGAAATTTCTTCTCTTTTAGTTTTGGAGGTTAGAAGCCTGAAATCACGGTGTTACCAGGACTTTTTTTTCTAATTTCCAACTTCTAATTTGTGAAGGATATTCAGGTTTGTTACATATGTAAACATATGCCCTGATGGATTGTACAGATCATCCCATCATCCAGGTAATAAGCCCAGCATCCATTAACTATTCTTCCTGATCTTCTCCCTCCTCCCACGTCCCATCCTCTGACAGGCCCCAGTGTGTATTGCCCGCCCCCCATGTGTCCCTGTGTTTTTATCATTTAGTCCTCATTTATAAGTAAGAACATGTGGGACTTGGTTTTCTGTTCCTGTGTTAGTTTGCTAAGGATAATGGCCTCCAGCTCCATCCATGTCCCTGCAAAGGACATGACCTTGTTCCTTTTCATGGCTGCGTAGTATTCTATGGTGTATATGTACCACATTTTACTTATCCAGTCTATCATTGATGGGCATTTAGGTTGACTCCATATCTTTGCTATTGTGAGTAGTGCTGCATTGAACATGTGCATGTGTCTTTATAATAGAATGATTTCTATTCTTTTGGGTATATACTCAGTAATGGGATTGCTGGATTGAATGGTATTTCTGCCTCTCGGTCTTTGAGGAGTCACCACACTGTCTTTCACAGTGGTTGAATTCATTTACACTCCCACCAATGGTGTATAAGCATTCCTTTTTCTTCACAACCTTATCAACATCTGTTGTTTTTTTGACTTTTCAATATTCATTCTGACTGGTGTGAGATAGCATCTCATTGTGGTTTTGATTTGCATTTCTCTAATGATCAGTGATGTTGAGCTTTTTTTCATATGTTTCTTGGCTACTTGTATGTCTTTTGAGAAGTGTCTGATCATGTCCTTTGCCCAATTTTTAATGGGGTGTTCTTTTTTTCTTGTAAATTTAAGTTTCTTGTAGATGCTGGATATTAGACCTTTGTCAGATGCACTGCTTACAAAAATTTTCTCCCCTTCTGTAGGTTGTCTCTTTATTCTGTTCATAGTTTCTTTTGCTGTGCAGCGCTCTGAAGTTTAATTAGATACTATATGTCAGTTTTTGCTTTGTTGCAATTCAGCAGGATTGGTTCTTTCTAGGGGCTGGGAGGGAAGGCTCTGTTCCAGGCCTCTCTCCTTGGCTTGTTGATGGCCATCTTCTCCCAATGTGTCTTCACATCATCTTCCCTCGGTGCATGTCCATGTCCAAATTTCTCCTTTCAATAAGGACACCAGTCATATTAACTTGGGGGTCTACCCTACTCCAGTATGACCTCATCTTAATTAATTATATCCTCAATTACCTTATTCCAAATAAGGTCACATTCAGAGTTCCTGGGGGTTAGGACTTCAACATGTGAATGCTTGGAGGACATAAGTCAGCTGATCACATTCAGTGAGGTTGTTTGGCAGTGGTTCTAACCACAGCAGTGTGGTGCAGTCTCCCGTCTCACCTTCAGTCACCTGCACTTCCTCCCCCTGGCCCAAGCAATTGCCCATCATTCATTCTTTTCTGCTACTCTACTTTGTGCAGGCCTCTCTTATTCCATTTGTATTTTTCTGTGGTTCATAACTAATGGGTTGATTTCTTTTCTCAGTCTGTGGTCTCTTTAAGGTAGGGACTCCCCATTTCTCTCCTGGAGCCTGGCATAGTGTCTCACACAATGGTAGGCCTAATGTGCTGTGGAGGTTGAAAACTGGAGACCTCCACTCTACCCACATCATCTGCCCCAGTCTGTGGACCAGAGCAATTTTTCAGGATCGGGGTGGAGGTTATTGTGAAGTGCACTGAGGGCAGGTGATCAGGTGCCATGACCAGGCTCAGGTTGTGCTACGTTTTAACAATATTCAAAACACAAAGGGAGAGGTCACAAGGTAAAAAATGGATATTTTCTCTTTTGCTTTTTTTTTTTTTTTTTTTTTAAAGGAACATCATCTGTGAAATAGAGACAATTCCTTGAGGAATTTTGATGGCAAAATTTCAGTAATTTCAGAAGGTGTGTCTTGTGATGAGCATTTAAATCCCAATTGGTTTTTATTAGTATCATTTTGCTTCAAGCCATACGGGAATAAAATAAAAAAAGAAAGATTAATAATTAAAATCCAGGGAAACGACAGATTTTCAGTTTGATTAGTTATTGAAAATGGATAGTCACATTTCAAAGTAAGGCTGCCTGCCTGCTTACGATTTTTTTTTTTTTTTGGTCCTTTTTTTTCAATGATAGAAAATTCACTTGTACTCTGGAAAGTTCTGAATATGCAAAATCTGCACAAAAATAAGCTTCCTAAGATTCTGATCACTCCATACCCACAAGCAGTGAGATTCCTAGTAAACACTAAGACGTAGAAGACTGTTGGCAACTAATCCAGGGATTGTGAGGCAGGCATGGTTGCTCATAGTGGTTACTTTTATAGTGTTTTAGGAGACCTGAGTAGAATGAGAAGAAACAGGCATTTTCTCTGTAAAGTTGCATATTACACTGGGCTTCCTCAATATAGGGAACAAAATGAATGAACATATCCTTTCTCATTCTGATAATAGTAATTGCATTCTCATTCTATTCTGAAGTCCTTTCTTCAGAGTTTTTCTCCCAGGATAATCCAAGCACCCCAGTGGGGGCTCACTCAGTTCAGGAGGGTTGGACCTGATTACAGGCACTGTGCAGAAGAAAATACAAGACCAGGCAGTTCCTGGAGGATTTATTTTCCCTGCTGTTCGTGCCACCCACTCTGGAGGGCTGTCTCTCAGATCTGGGTGATATGGTTTGGCTGTGTCACCATCCAAATTTCATCTTGAATTGTAACTCCCACAATTCCCATGTGTTGTGGGAGGAACCCAGTAGGAGGTGATTGAATTATGGGGGTGGGTCTTTCCTGCACTGTTCTTGTGATAGTGAATGAATCTCATGAGATCTGATGGTTTTAAAAAGGGGAGTTTCCCAGCACAAGCTCTCTCTCTGGCTGCTGCCATGTAAGAAGTGCCTTTCACCTTCTGCCATGAGTGTGAAGCCTCCCTAGACACATGGAACTGTAAGCCCATTAAACCTCTTTCTTTTGTAAATTGCCCAGTCTTGGGTATGTCTTAATTAGCAGTATGAGAACAGACTAATACACTGGGTGAGGGTGGCTGCCCACATGCAGGGAGCATTATAGGGGTTGAAGGACCATCAGTCACCTCCACTTTGCCTCAAGGTTCTCAGGGTGCAGGAGGAGAGAGGGCCTCCTGGCCATGGGTGTAGCTTTCTTCCAGGGGTTCAGTTCTAGAGACTAGGTCTTCATGTTGTACACTGCAGCTATTCTCCCCAAAACCCATGGGACAGGGTCAGCCAGGTCAGGAGGGTTTCCAGAGGCAACAGAACACCTAGATGATGAGCAAGAGCCTGGCTAATATTGAATCCCTTAAAATATTGGGTGTATGTGTGGTGGCATGGGGGTGATGAAGATCAAGCCTTTGGCCAGCCAGTGGCTCTGAATCTCAAAGGAAAGGTCTGGATACTCTGGAGAATTTATCCTCCCTCATCCTTACAGAGTGTGTGTGCTGTACTTGGGCTTCATGTGTGTTACTAGGTGGCCCATCCCAAAAAGGTTTGCTTAGCCTCGCAGGCCAGCAGCAGATTGGCTTCTGCACCAACAGCTGTCTATGTTATGGATGTTAAAGATATTGAGATTTCTCTATCATGTCTTAAAATGGTTTTTTAAAGTTTTCATTTTATTTGCTAAGCAAATGTCTAATTTGTAGGTAGTCAAAGTGATTGATATTTTTGACATTTTACCTATTGTTTTCATGTGTACAAGTTTTCGAATGGATTTTCTTTTTCATTTTTCTTATCATCCAGAATTTACTTTTGGCTATAGTGTGATGTGAAGGCCCAAATAACTAGCCAATTGTCACAATACTAAATGTTGAATGGCTTATCAATTCTCCATTGATTCAGGCTTTTAAAAAATCCTGTGGGTACATAGCTATGCGGTAGGTTGCCATCAGGAGACATGAGGGCCAGGGTGGTTTGACGTGAACACATCCAGAAGTTGAGTGAGAGTGAAGACAATGGTAAGAGATGCTTGTGTCGGGTGACTCATAAAATGACCGCAGAGGCACAGAGGCAGAAGCCACTTTCCTCCTTCAAGCCGACTAGAGTAATTCTGAACTAAGACATACCAGGTTCCCTGCAGTGGCTGGCCAGGCACCTTACACATGTTGCTGTTGGAATTCTTACGAATCTTAAAGTAATAATTCTTAAAGACCATGTTGTTTCCTTACTAGATGGCTCATTGAGTAAGGACAGTAGCCATGTCTGAGTTATCTTCTAAATTCCCTCAGCAGGAGCACAGCATATTGCACATGACAGATGATCCGTGAATGATTTGCTAAGGATTGGCCAAAGCTACGTTATGATCTAGTTATTCCTATTACTGGCCAAAGTGCCGAGTTCCTGCAGTCACTGTGAGTGGGCATTACGTGTTTTCCAACATACTATATAGAAGTCTTGCATCCTTTTCAGTGCCTACTTCCACCTCTGTATCCTCCTGTTGGAGGGAGTCATTCTAGCATCACTAATGGGGAAAAACAAAACAAAACAAAACAAAACCAACCAAGCATAAGCTAGAGACCTAATGCTCCCAAATCCCATGGAGACATGTCTGAGTTTGCTGCTGGAAAATTTAAGGCAGCTGGAATAACGAATGGCATGACAAGGTGAAGATTAAAGACCAGCTAACACACGCATTCTTTTTTCTTTTACTAGATACCGAACAAGGAAGATTTTCTTTTGTATTCCGAAAAAGTTGGGATGATAAAATGGAGATAATACAGATGATAGCTTTGTTAATGGGTCATTTTCTAATACATCAGAGTGGTGTGTATATGTAAATTACATACATATGAGATATACGTGTATATTATATATAATATATGTATTCATATATTTATGGATTACCAAGTGTCACACTTATCACAAATGATTAAAGAAAAAATACTTTTATCTTTCAAGAGAGGGGTTTGCACATAGACAGCCTGACTCTTGGCTAGTGTTAGAGTTCAGGAACCAATACACCAAAATATGGCACTCTGACACTCTGGCCTCAAGAAAAGAAGGCTCACAGTCTCTCTGACCACCCCTACCCCCGGCCCTGGCTCCTGTCTCTCAATTGTTTGTCTCTCCCGAAGCACTTGATAAAGTTGATCTCTAAAGTTCACTTACTTGCCTAAAGTCTGGACTCACCAAAGAAGAAAACAATGACCCCTGGTACCTTCCCTGAGTTTTCATTAACTGCACTCACATCATGGGAAGACAGGTTGAAGTCTGCTAAGACACCTGGACAGACTTTCGTCACAGACCATCGTCTGCTCTGTGGGCCCAACAGACTTTCTCCCAGACCATTGTATCCCGCTAAAAATAACTTACTACCTCCCTAAAATCATCCACATTTCCCCATCTTCCTTTCTCATATGAAGAAGGCTGTGCAAGCATCTGTAGCCCATGGTGTGGTGGGGTAATCACCCTGAGATGTCCCCCATGCACATTAATAAAAATGTGTATACCCTTTCTTCTTTTAATCTCCCTTCTGTCAGTTGATTTTCAGGCAACCTTCAGAAGGCAAAGAAGATGTCTGCCCTTGGCTCCTGCACTAGTGACTTAAAAGATGACTTCTGTTAAGTTTCATTATCCGAGTATATAGGTATTGTTTGTTTTTCAAAGAAGCTCAAGCTTATTACAGAAAATTTGAGAAGACAAGACAAGTAGAAATGAAGGAAAAGTACACACATGTATAACCTTAGAGATGTGGTTTTGCTATGGTCTGAATGTTTGTGTCTCCCCACATTCATATGTTGAAGCCTCACCCTCAATGTGGTGGTATTGGGAGGCGGGACCTTTGGGAGGGGATTAGGCCTGAGGGTAGAGTTCTCAAGCTTGAGGAGGCTTGTTTGCCTTTCCAGCATGTGAGGCTACAGGGAGAAGACACCATCTGTGAATCATAAATAGGGCCCTCGCCTGACGCCCAGTCTCACAGGGCCTTGAACTTGGCCCTCGCAGCCTCCAGGACTGTGAGAAATACACTGCTGTTGCTTAGAGGTCACCCAGTCTGTATGTTATTTTGTTATAGCAGCCTGAATGGACTAAGACAAATGTTTATTTTAAAGTTTGAGCTCTAGCAATGGAGTCAGACAGCAAGAGAGCTTGGGGAACCACCTCTCTCAACAAGGGAGGAGAAAGTTGAGAAGTGCCATGAAAATGTCCCTACTTCATCCTGGGCCTCTTAACAACCTTCTCTTGCTGGTGAGGGCTGGGCTTCTCCCTGCTCCACGTCACAGCCGGTTCTGCTTGGTGAGGTGACCTTTCCTATCACATACTCACCACATGCACCTCCAGCCTCCCTTGGGAAAGAACTGGCATCCATCGGGCTCAATAACCCGGCCTTCAAATTAACCCACGGCTTTCTTTCTCTTTTTTTCCTAGACAGGAATTATTTCCCTCTATGACTGTGTTTTTAAGAGGCGACTAGATTATGATCAGAAGTTGCACCGAGATGACAGAGAACATGCAAAAAGCCTGAGACTTCATGTTAATGAAGAGGTAATATTAAGACAGAATGTTAACAAGTTGTCAGCAGATTAACAAAACTTTATACAGGCATATCTAGTTGTATTACACTTCACTTTATTGGGCTTCATAGAGACTGTATTTTTTACACATTGAAAGTTTGTGGCAACTTTATGTCAAGTAAGTCTATTGGTCCCATTTTTCCAACAGCATGTACCCACTTCCTATCTCTGTGTCAGCATTTTTTAACAATAAAGTATTTACAAATTAAGATCTGTACATTTTTCAGACATAATGCTATTGCACACTTAATATACTATAGTATAGTGTAAACGTAACTTGTATATGCACTGGAAAACCAAAACATTTGTATGACTCACTTAATAGTGATATGTATTGCCGTGGTTTAGAACCAAACCTGCAATATCTCTGAGGTATGCTTGTACGTGTGTGTGTGCACGTGCGTGTGTGTGTGCTGGGGAGTGTATGTACAGTCATGCATTGCTTAACAAGAGGGATTCATTCTGAGAAATTCATTGCTAGGCGATTTTGTCATTGAGTGAACATCAGAGTATACTTAACACAAACCTAGATAGCATAGCCTACTCCACACCTAGGCCATATGGTACAGCTTGTTTCTCCTAGGCTACCAATCTGTACAGCGTGTTACAGTATAAAATATTGTAAACGATTATAACACAATGGTAAGTGTTTTTGTATCTAAACATAAAAAGGTACCATAAAAATATGGTATAAAAATAAAAAATGATACACTTCTGTGGGCACTTACCATGAATGAAGCTTGCAGGACTGGAAGCTGCTCTGGGTGAGTCAGTGAGTGAGTGGTGAGTGAATGTGAAGGCCTAGGGCATGACTGTGCACCACCGTAGACTTTGTAAGCACTGTGCACTTTGGCTACGCTACATTTATTTTAAATATTTTTCTTCAGTAATACATTAACCTTAGCTTACTGTTACTTTTTAACCTTACAAACTTTTAATTTTAAAACTTGGACTCTTTTATAAAGTAACACTTAGCTTAAAACACAAACACATTGTACAGCTGTACAAAATATTTTCTTTCTTTAGATCTTTATAAGGTGTCTATTTTAATTTTTTTAAGCTTGTAAAGTTTTTGGTTAAAAACTAAGACACAAACACACACCTTAACCTAGGCCTACACAGGGTCAGGATCGTCAGTATCACTGCCTTCCACCTCCACATCTCGTCCCACTGGAAGGTCTTCAAAGGCAATGACACGCAACACACATGGAGCTGTCATCTCCTAGGCTAACAATGTCTCCTCTGGAATACCTCCTAAAGAACCTGCTTGAGGTTGTTTTACAGTTAACTTTTAAAAATAAGTAGAAGGAGTACACTCTTAAAATAGCGATAAAAAGTATAATAAATACAGAAACCAGTAACATAGGCATTTTTTATTATTGTCAAGTACTGTGAGCTATACATAATTGTATGTGTTATATTTTATATGACTGGCAGCCCAGTAGGTTTATTTTCACCAGCATCACCCAAACGCATGAGGAATGTGATGTACTACGACATGACAACAGTTATGACATCATTAGGTGATAGGAATTTTTTAGTTGTATTAGATTTTGCCATTTTCATGGCAAAAACAGCAATTACTTTTGCACCAACTTAATATTATAACCTTATGGGACTATCATCATATATGCGATTTATCATTGAGTAAAATGTCATATGGCACATGACTGTATGTGTATATGTGTATGCATGTATATAGGCATACGATGGACTGTACATGCTTGTGTATGGTACCCTATATGTGTGTATATGCTTATTTACATGAATATGGTATATTTGTATATATTGTACAGTATGTTATGTGTGTGCATATGCTGCCTACCTGCTGTGTATATAGCATGTGCATTGTGTGTATATGCATGTGCTGAGCTATGTGTATATGTGCGTACATGTGTGTGTGTCTGCTTGTGAATGTGCGTGTTAGGAATGTGTGTATAGATGCATGCATTACAGTGCATATGTATGTGGAGTTTGTTATAGTGTGTGTGCTTATGGTATGTCAATAGTGGGATATAGTATCATGCATATTATGATGTATGCTTGTACATATGTGTGCATAGGTATGTACATGCATGTGTGTGTATATGCGCACATACACCTATATATTTAATATTGTCCTCAGTTGCTTTATGTAATCTTCTTGATGCAGCTCTCCTCTATCTTTTTGTGCCAAGAAGCTAAGGCTAGGATACTCTTATCGTTCCCTGTATTCAGTCATGTCATTGTGTATTTTTCTTGATATTGTTGTTTGGTTCTTTAGAATTTAAAAATTTAAGGACAGCAAAGCTAAGACGTTCCCTTCAACAGATAAAACAAGTCTCTGCTTAACCGCTGAGTCCAGACTTTCATAATTTTTCCAGAAAAGTTGGTCTTGCAGAGCTGAAATTGTGAACACGAGAACATTTCTTCCAAGTTTAGTTACGAAGCCACCATAAGCAGCACATGTGGTGCCTTCTAAGTTGATGCAAAGTTAGTTTTTTCCTCAGGAGAAAACTGTGGCACATAGTTTTTCAGAAAAAAGCTTTATCCTCTCAGAGCTGCCATTCCCGAAGAGAGAAAAAGTAAAGGCAAAGAAATCATAGGCTGGGTGTGGTGGCTCACGTCTGTAATCCCAGCACTTTGGGAGGCCAAGATGGGTGGATCACCTGAGGTCAGGAGCTCGAGACTAGCCTGGCCAACATGGGGAAACCCCATCTCTACTAAAAATATAAAAATTAGCCGGGCATGGTGGTGCACGCTTGTAATCCCAGCTACTTGGGGGGCTGAGGCAGGAGAATCGCTTGAAACTGGGAGGCAGACAGGTTGCAGTGAGCTGAGATCGCACCATTGCACTCCAGCCTGGGTGACAAGAGCAGGACTCCATCTCAAACAACAACAAAAAAAAACAAACAAAACAAAAAAACAAACAAAAAAAGAAAAGAAAAAGAAAAAAAGAAAGAGAAGAAAAAAAATGACGAGCAAATTCTAGGTGGTGATGAGTGGTATGTGGGAAGACGAAGCCATGTGAGGATGTGAGGGGGGAAAGTGAGAGGGATGAGTAGGGAGCTGGGGACGGACGTGGCCAGGGAGGACCTGGACATCTGAGCCAGGATCTGGGTGGTGGGCAGGGACCAGCAGCAGCAGGGGCCGGTAAATGACCAGGAAGAGCACAGAGACGGGTAGAGCAAATGGTCCGGCACAGTTTCCCAACATGTCCATTGAATACACCAGCCAGCTTTCTAGCAAATTCAACGGTTCCCCGCCATAGGCTACTTCCCTGTAAAGCCGCTGGCTTCAGCGTGGAGGTCCACTCTTAGTCTACCGTGGTGGGACCCGGGCAGGTAAAGCTCCCAGGACCAGGCTGATGGATGCACGGGTGAGCTGTGCTGGCAAATGCAGTGGTGCTGACTATGTGCTTTGATAACTTTCACCAGGAACAGGAGAGGCCGGTCGGAGTGTTGACGTCTTCTGTCTATGGGAAGCGCGTCAGTCAGCCCATTGAACCCCTAAACCGAGACTTCGGCCGCGTCAACCATGTGCAGGCTGACTTCTACAGGAAGAACGACATTCCCAGCCTCAAAGCACCGGGCTTTGGGCACATTGCTCCAGCCTGAAGCACCCCTGTGGTCCACAGGGCATGTCGCGATACCCTGTGGGCCGGCAAGGTTGCACAGCAAGAAGGTGGCGTCTGGAGCCTTCTTTCCCCTTCCCATGACACCTACGAGCTTGGCTATGCCTGTGTTGCATCTCTGCAGTGGGACACATGAACGTTAGCAGCTTCCCTCGGGTTGCTGTGGTTAGCAGGCTGACCAAAAACACCTTCAGTACATGTGAAGAGTCTCTGGTGTGATGATTTTCAGCAGGAATTATTTTTGATCAAATGATACTGGAGACGGATTCACTGTGAGCACCTGAATAAAATGAAAACTTTGTTCCCCCTTGGTAATGGTTGGGTTGGTTTTTGTCATCGGCTGTCTACATTTGCTAGGATTCTTTGGGGAGGCAGTCACAGGAGTGAGGTGCAGTTACTTTTCCGAAGAGTTATGGGAACTCCTGCTGCCTGGTAACACAAGCAACCCTGCCATATTCCCTTCTCCAGGAGGAGATATAATGACAATTGTCTTTTGGCACAACTGAACTCTAGAAACTCCATTTTTGTTTTTTCCAGAGGTCTGAGCCACAAATAACAGAATTTAGTGCAGTTGGGACCAGGAGCCCTAGTAAGGATGGGTGGCCCTGGTGGCCAGCAGTGCTCACTGTTACCGCTCAGGGAGAGAGGGCCAGTTGTGGGAAGAGACTAGATTTCGGTGTTCAACAAACGGATAAAATTCTGGCTGCTGCACTTTCTAGATTTGTGTTCTAGGGCAAGTCATATCATCTATATGAGCAGACATTTCCTCATCTTTACAGTGGAATTTCCAAACCTAGAATTCATGTGGGAGGCAATGAGCTGCCGGAGTGCACGTACAGGCACCCAGTGTGTGCCCCACCCAGTGCCCCATCTTCACAGCAATGACTTGACTTTAATTAAACAGTCTTCTTTTTGTAAGCAGTCGCTTTTCACCTAAGTTGGAAATATTTACTCTGGGGATAATTTGAAACTTACCCAAGTGTTAAGGGATCAGCTACGTTTTTAATGAATGGACCCCTTGGAAGAAATTATCTCTCATCTACCATGATTAAATTCCCACAGTTTATCAGTGAATGGGCAGGTGGCCTAATTAATTTCAATGCTGATTGCTCCATCACTGGTTTTATTGTTTTGAATATGCAAAGAGGATTCGCTAAAAATAAATGACACTGAATTGCCGGCAATTTCAAGGTTGAGTGACTCCTAAATATTTATTTATTTTTTTGAAAACAATTTTTCAGTGTAGGTGTCTTTTATTTATTTCAAACAAATGGCAGTAGTTTATTTCGAATGCCTTTGGGTGCATTATACCATATTTATAGTAACATAATAGAAAATATATAAAGTTTGGGTTATAGAAATATTTATAAATTATTCATTATTCAGACTTGATGTCAACAAAGACAAGGCATCTGTAAGTGACTGTAATAAATTAATGTCAAACTAAATTATTTTCATTTACTTTAAGTCAGACCTTACTCCCTTCACCTTCTACTACATACTGACTTTCAAAAGGCAGGGCTGTAATTGGCCAAGATTTCAAAAGCTCTCACATTTGTAAGAGGAAATTAAGTGTATTTCTCTTGGTATCCCAATGTTTATCATTTAAGGCCAATGCATGAATGCTTGTTAAACTCATCACACATAAGATAATATATTCTTATATTAATGGATTGTTTTGGTTTATAAATTTTCATCACTGGACAATTGTGTTTCTTTTTCTTTTTTCTCTTTCTTTTTTTTTTTTTGTGAGACAGAGTCTCGCTCTGTCACCCAGGCTGGAATGCAGTGGTATAATCAAGGCTCACGGTATTCTAGACTTCCTGGACTCAAGTGATCCTTCCACGTCAGCCTCCCAGGTAGCTGGGACTACAGGCACGTGCCACCATGCCCAGCTAATTTTCTTATTTTTTTTTGTAGAGGTGGGGTCTCACTATGTTGCCCAGGCTGGTCTCAGACTCCTGGGCTTAAGTGATCCTCTCTCCTCGGCCTCCCAAAATATTGGGGTTACAGGCGTGAGCCACTGCACCCGGCCTGATGATGTTACCTGGTCATTCAGTGTATTCAGAGCAAAGGAAAGATGAATGGTTGCTGCCTTTAGGAGCACAGTGAGTTGGGAAGGAAGAATAACATCGTGGATTGATGACAAAACTTAAACACTTCTAAACAGATATGTAAAGCACTGGGGTTTTTAGGTAACTGGACTGGAGGCAATTTCCATGAGAAGCTTCCTGTAAGACTTTAAGGAGAGCACTGGGGAGAGATTTTTTTCTTGAAACCAACGGCACTGGGACCTGGGCTGATGAGCGATGCACTGCCAGTTTTCTGCCTGGCATTTTTGCTCACAGGGATGCTTTCAGCTGCCCAGAGCTTTAAGGAGCTTTGAGCAGGAGTAATGCTCTTCTAGATTCAGGGAACAGGCAGTTTTCCATTCTAGCCTGGCCTCAACTGCTAATCAACTGTGGAACTCTGAACACGTGTGCCTGAATGACTCTGCCCCAGTTTCCTCATTTGCAAAAACATTGGGGAGGGAGGGAGGGCTCAAGCTTGATCAGGGATCAGAATCACCTGGAGAACCTGTTCACTAACTAGCAATTGTGCTGGGCCCCCGCCCCGGGGATCTCAGATTCAGGGTCCTCCTTCAGGTTGGGGCCTGAGAATTTGCATTTCTGACAAGTTCCCAGGGGATGCTAAGGCTGCTGCTATGGGACCACACCTAGAAGGGCCCAGGTGCACACAGAGCTTCCCACAGTGGATTCTGACAATGAATGCTTTTAAAAGCCTATTGTTTGATAAGACTGGTGATATGGCTTTGGGAGAGCACAATTCTCCTTTTGAGTTCTTTTTAGCACAAACCCAAGTTCAGTGCACCGCATGGGGGAATGGGAGGGACTCTGTTTATGAGAACTTGGTGGACCACCCAGCTGGGGGTGTTCACTCAGGGTAGGTTACCCAAGGAGACCTGCGGATGAGTGTAGCAGGATGTGACAGAGGAGGAACCCATGAGGCACACCTGCTGCTCATCTTTACACATTCTACACCATGGCCAGTTTGAGCTCATGGAAATGCTACGACATCCTAGTCCAGATTTCGATTAGAGGAAAGAGAAAAGCCCTTGCTTCAACCACGGTTTTTGGAGATCTAGGGATATTAAGGCCAATGCTGAGTTGTGATTACAGGATCAAAAAATTCCCCACTGAGGCGGAATACTAAATAAGTCATGCTCTACTCACACTTCAGTGATAAAGGACGGTTATCAGCTTCAATAAGTGCCTTTTACTGGGAATGAGTCACAGTCCTGGCACAGCAGCTGTGCCCGTGCTGTGAATGTGCAGGCCCTGCCAGGCTCTCTCACAGTCATTGCCTCATTTAATCACTAGCGATTCCTTGAGTTGCCAATAAGGAAAGTACTCCTAAGCGTGACCAAGAGATGTGTTCAAAGTTACACAGCTGGTAAAAAATCAGAGCCAGGAATCAAAACAGGAACTTGTGCTTCAAGTTCGAGTTCCACGAATAAAAGGCTTCCTAAGAGATCATCTGGGTCCTCTACCTCTTACAGATGCCTGCCACAAGCTATAAAAAGAAAACAAGTTTGACCAACTGGGCTACAATTTGCAGTTTTGCTTTTAAACATTAGATTACACATGATTGCTCTACTTTTCACTATTTGGCAAAGTATGATTTCTTTATGTTATAAGTACCAAACAACTTGTATTGGATTTACAAGAACAAATTCTTCAAGGTCTTCTGTCTTTAAAAGTGCATGGACGTTGGCTGTGTGTCTTCTTTAGCCTTCTCAGACTTCACAGGCAGTTTGTGGGACTTAGTACTTCTCTCAGTTAGTTCACGCTACTGTGAGACTGATTTGCATAGCTGGTTCCACATTATTCTTTTGCAGTCTATTTCTGTGAGGTCTAGCAAACATTCCTGTAGACAGGAGCATAGTGGACGGAGGGGGCACTGTTGCTCGCAGAGAATCTTTTTACTGTTAAAGTATTTTTCCCTGAAAGCATTCTCTAGAGACGCCCAAATTAAAAGCAGACCACTAGATACATTCAACATGCTTGCCTGCTTTCCAGGGAGCTGAGTCACCAATTATCTGCGTCACACACTGTGTCCTAATCTGAATTACACTTCAACATTGACTTCTGGAGAGCTCTTTCCGAAACAACTGTGTCAAAAGGGAGAATGGATGGAAAACACACTTTAATTCTGGAGCAAACCACAGAAGAAAGAAGACAGGAAAATAAAAGATGCAGGCGCTGTAAATCAAAGTACATAAAACTTTTAATGAATTAACTTTACAAAAGACAAATGGCATCAAAACATCAGACGAATTTGGTACAAAACTGGTCCTAGGCTGTGAAGACTAACTCTGGTGACGGATGGCAACGTGCTGCTGGCATGAGACACATGGAGCAGAGGGACAAGAGCCGTGGGTCCCAACGGGGGCCCTTGGACACCACTGGCAATGAGACAATGGGTGAGCACAGATTCCACGTGAGGGACAGAATCAACTTATTCACGAATACTGTGTGTTTGAATATCAGACGAGCAGATGCGGTTGGCGAGCTACCGTATTTTCCAGAAAAGAACATGCACCAGAAGATAATATACACCCCCTAGTTTTATTGCCTTAAGAATGTGTGTGTGTTTCACCTCTCTCCTCTGTTAGTTCTCTCAATGCTTTTCTTCTATCACGCACGCTCCTTTTCCCTTTTGCTTAGGAGCAAGCACAGTGCAAGTGGCAGAACGATCTGGGCACACGTCAGACACCAAACGGTATGCCACTGGGTCACGGGAACGAGTCTGCAGAGGCTCCATAGGACAGACAGAGCACGCACATCAAAAACAAGGGACAGAAGTTGCAGTCAGAAAGTGTGTGATACCTTCCTGAAAATACAGTCTTCTTGCCAAAATGAAGGTGACTCTTCAGGATGCCACATTGCTCTGGGAAAGGGACCTTGACATTTCTGTGTTTACAAAGTACGTCTTCAGGTCCCCCTTTCCTTTCACGTTGATTATTCCTCGACAGGTGCACGTGTATCCGAGGGTCTGCAGGACGAGGCTTGTCTCCTCCGTGACCTAGAAGGCACAGGAACACGGGAAAACGGGCTTAGTTAGTACCTACATTGATACAACCCATCTGACTCAAGGATGAAGAGCCAAAGAAAGGCACCATGCTCTTCAACCCAGGAATTCCACTCCTGAGAAGTCAGTAGAACAGTGAGAGTAATCCATAAGAAAGAAAGGTTGTAAAGGACAATGTTGTTTAATTCAGCACAGGGATAGTGAAAAACTGGAAACAACCTAAAATTCAAGTAACTCCAGTAAACTATGGTGCTACGATGATGCTATCGTGGATAAGACAATATCGAACCATTTCACCCAGAAAAGGAATTGAGCCTGGATCCAGGCTATGCTTTCAACCACATGATGTTATATATTCACATTGAAGAGACCTGGAAAAAACAGTAAACCAAAACAGGTTGGAGTGGTGGGATTCTGGATGATGTTTATAAATTGCCATGAATGTCCTTTCATGAAATAATAAACATGAACACTCAATTTCAGTGTCGATGGGAGGAACACCCTGAGAAGGAGCATTCTCAACTCCCGCAAGGGGTCGCGTCCATCAGGTTTGATGCCTGTGAGTGAAGGGGTAAAACTGGGAGAACTGTGGGAATTTGCACCGGTGTCCGCACGAGCATGACGCTCCCAGTCGAGTCTCAAAGGTCTCCTCACTTCACTGCATTGAAACGGGGGGCTAAGGAGGGCAGCCCCTCTTGCAGGCTGCCGGCTTGACAGGATCACTTATTTCCTGCCATTGCACCGACAGGCGAGGGCCCCGGCTGCCGAACCATGTCCAGGCCCTGCCGGTTGGATGGCAGTGAACTTGCTGGCTCCGACGGCTTCCTCCTCAGCGGAGATGCACTGTCCCGTACTGAGCCCTGCGCTCTCTCAGCTTCGGCGTGTGCTGCGCCTTCCCTAGGACAGCCTGTCTGGGACTGCGGGCCCACGCCTGCCTGTGCTTGGGCTGCCTGAGTGTGGAG
Source organism: Rhinopithecus bieti (assembly GCF_001698545.2). Taxonomy (NCBI): domain Eukaryota; kingdom Metazoa; phylum Chordata; class Mammalia; order Primates; family Cercopithecidae; genus Rhinopithecus; species Rhinopithecus bieti. The sequence continues at coordinate 1,377,062 of NW_016807891.1, forward strand.
GAGCTGCAAAAGCAGAGAACCAGTGAGGCACACAGGTGTGGTCTGAGGGCAAGGCCTCAGTGTCTGAGGCCGGGGAAGACCCCTCTGTTGGCTACCTGGTCCTCCACCCAGTCTCCCCTAGCTGGTGTCTGAGTTTGGACAGAAAGCCCTGGTAATGCTGCTTTGGAAACATAAGGCACAAAGGAGCAATCTCCTCCCACTTCATCTGAGAAGGCACCTGGCATGGCTGTAACAAGGGCACCTGTGAGACCTTGGCCACCTCCAGCACTGGAGTGACACATCTGTGCCAGGTGGGTATGGCAGAGCTGGACAGCTTGCAACCCACACAGCAGTGTTATGGCACACAGCATTGTTGTTATGGCACAGGGCACCGTTGTTCTGGCACATAGCAGTGTTACGGCACACAGCAGTGTTGTTATGGCACACGGCAGTGTTGTTATGGCACATGGCAGCGTTGTTGTGGCACACAGCTGCATTGTTACGGCACACAGCAGTGTTGTTATGGCACAGGGCACCGTTGTTGTATCACATAGCAGTTGTCGGTTATGGCACACAACAGTGTATGGCACAACGGCAAAGCATTGTTACGGCACATGGGCAGGTGTTTGTCATGGCACATGGCAATGTCCGTGGCACACAGCAGTGTTTGTTATGGCAAACAGTAGTGTTTAAATGGGACACGCAGCATTGTTAGGCACACGCCAGTGGTTGTCATGGCACACAGCAGCATGTTGTGGCACACAGCAGCAATTGTTACTGGCACACAGCATTGTTGTTTAGTGGCACAGGCACCGTTGTTCTGGCACATAGCATGTTTACGGACACAGCAGTGTTGTTATGCACACGAAGTGGTGTTAGGCACATGGCAGCGTGTTGTGGCACACAGCTGCATTGTTACGGCAACACAAGCAGGTTGTTATGGCACAGGGCCCGTTTGTTGATTCACATAGCCCAGTGTCGTTATGGCCACAACAAGTGTTATGGCACGCAGCCAGGGCGTTGTCCATGGCACCGGCAAGCCATGTTATAACGGCTAACATGGCAGTTGTTGTCATGGCACCATGGTAGCATTGTTCGTGCACACTGGCAGTGTTTGTTATGGCAACCAGTAGTTGTTTTTATGGGACAAGCAGCAATTGGTCGTGTCACACGCAGTGTTGGTGATGGCCACAGAAAATGTTAATGGAATAGGTCAGCGTTGTTGCTGCATGTAGCATTGGGTCCCCATGGCACACATGAAGTGGTTGTGGATGGCACACAGGGGTGTTATGGCACAATTTTGGTAGTGGTGTGGCCCGGGGAAGGTGCAAAGGTGGGGCCGTGTCAACAGCAAAGCTCCAGCCTCCTTGGGCTTGGAGACTGAGAGGGGCCTTGAGGGCAGATGCCGCTGTGGGGGCAGAGGCAGAAGTACAAGGAAACCATGAGGGGCTGTGTTCATGAGAGCCCAGGACAGCATCCAGGGACTCCCAGAACCAGGGCGAATCCTCCATGCACAGGTGTCAAGGACTGGCTATGGAAGAATCATCCACCTTTCTGCAATGTCATGGAAGGACAGTCCCTAGCACAAGGCCCACGTGTGGGTCCTTGGGACCCTGATGAGCAGAGCGGAAAGGAAAGGGAGGCACAGGTGCCAGATGCCCATGTCCTGCTGCTCTGGTCCGGCCCAAACCCTGGGAGGAGGACAGGAACCCAGGGCGTGCTTTGTGTGTTGGATAAGAACCGAAAGAAGATGAAGAAAACCAAGAAACTCAGGTTTGCAAATTCTGCAAATTGGACGAGTGACCTTCCATCTAGAGAACAATCCAATCTTTTGGTGCTTTGGGGTTAACTGTTGAGGTATTTCCTGGCACTAATGTCACTGGCATTTTAAAACTATCTACTGGTGTTCATCATGCCAGACCACCCGCCGATCAGCGCCGCATGATTAACGGGAAACCGGGAGGAAGAAGCTGTCCATCTCGAGGCACGCTGATTTCTATGCCTCCAGGCCTAGAAGAGGCCCGCAGGGTTGCTAAGTGGGCTTGCTCTGCTGTTCTCGGGGTTTCCAGGCTAGCAAGCATGCTGGGAGTTAAATACCCTTTAATAAAAAGAACCTGTTCCTCAGGCCTACGAGAAGCTTATTAATGGTCTGGGCATCGTTTTTTATTTTCCTGGCATCTCACCACTATTTTTTGCACATAAATGGAAAAGAGAGCTTACTGGAGTGAGGAAGCAAGCCACACCTTTGGGTTTAAAAACCCACCCAAATGCAGCCCTTCCAGCTCCCGTGCTAGGGAAGCAAACGCAGGTCTACAAACATGGCTCCCTACTGACAGGCAGAAACCTGTCTTCCTTCCCTCCAGGGATCAGAGGCAATGGAGCCGGTGCAGGTGGCTGACCAGCCCTGAGTCACATGGAGCTTTATGAAGCCCAATAGCCTCTTCGAGACACACATGAGCTCAAACTCATTTCAAACATCAACCTCTAGCAGATTTACGATCTCCAGGAGGCAGCCCTCTCCATGACCTGCCTCACTTAAATTGCTTTTGATACTTATCCCAAGTGCTTGAAAGCTTCTTGGGGAGCTGGAAAGCATATTAAAAACTGCCACAAATCTTTGGACTATTCCGGGTGTTGTGTTGGGGACATGGGCTGGCCTGCAGGTGGGAAAGTGAGTCCTTGGTAGGGGCAGGCCTCTCTTCCCTGCCAAGAGAAGAACTGGGGTTGTCCAGGATTGCGGGAGCATCCCTGGGCATAGGAAGTGGCTAGCAATGTTTATGCAGAAAGTCCTGGAAGCCTTGGTACCATCAGGAAATGATTAGACTAAGCTGCCAAAACACCCCACGATTCTTGTTCTAGCTGGGCAACTGAGCAGTCTCCACAGTGGGTGGGAGGAGCACAGGACGTGGGTACGGAATATTCCGTCACCGTCAACCTGGGCTGAACCATTGCTCTTTTGTAGCTTGGGGGATAGTTTCAGCGTCATCAACTGAGCAGTTGCATGAGATTAGACTAGTTTCAGCATAGCTTTAATAACAGATTTTGTTTTCTATTATCTTTTCATGATTTTAAAATACTTTTAAAAATATGATATTATTAGTGCTATTGTAACATAGTTACTTTAACCACAATTATAATTAATTTAATGAGCAATGGAAATAGTCATACAAAATAATTTTAGTTTTCTCCAACCACTGCTTTTCATTTGTCAGGCCTTCCTTTCTCCCCCTTGGGTGGATTTCAGCACTGCCATTGATACCAACCTTCTATTTCATCTCCGACCTCTCCTCAGCCTACCACTTCCCCTCATCCCAATTCAGCTTGAGAGAAGAAGGTGGGGGGTTGTGTCTGGTTTTGGATGCATGATCCCTCTCGCTTGCAAAGTCCTGTTCAAGGTATTGGCACCAGGAGAAGTAATAAAGGTGGAAGAGGGCACCACTCCCGTACCGAACGCTCAGGGCTGTTGTGTCATCACGCTGGTTGCTGCTGGATCATTTATTTTCACAAATGCAACAGCCTTTATATTGTTAGAATTTTGTTGTTGTTAACAGTCAATGCAGAAACTGACATTTCCCCAAAAATTGTTCTCCAAAAGATTTAAGTAAATTTCAAGGTTTACTTTTTTCCTTTGTTTTAATATATTAGTATCCTTATTATACTTATGTATGGATCCCAAGAGAATAGACATGGTTGATGAAGGCAGTGCAGACTGCACACTGCATTACCTGTATTTTGTCCAGGACTCCGGTGCTGTCCATCCTACTGGCCACATTGACGGTGTTGCCCCAGATATCATATTGTGGCTTCTGAGCTCCAATCACACCAGCTATCACAGGTCCATGGTTAATACCTGTGCCACATCAGAGATGAGTTAGCAAGATTCATCTTACAGCCACTGTCTTTTTTTTTTTTTTTTTTTTTTTTTTTTGAGATGGGGTCTTACTCTGTCACCCGTCTGAAGTGCAGTGGAGCTATCCTGGCTGACTGCAACCTTCACCTCCCAGGTTCAAGCGATCCTCCCACCTCAGCCTCCCGAGTAGCTGGGGCTATAGGCACACACCACCACACCTGGCTATTTTTTTGTATTTTTGGTAGAGTCAGAGTTTTGCCACGTTGCCCAGGCTGGTCTCAAACTCCTGAGCTCAGGAGATTCACCTGTCTTGCCCTCCCAAAGTGTTGGTATTACAGGAATGAGCCATCACGCCCGGCCATGGCTACTGTCTAAACAGGATGGTTTTATAGGACCATTCTTGAATCATCGTTATTAAACAAACATGAGCCCAACTCATGAAATTCTAAAGCAAAGAAAAATAATTCCTCTTATTTTACCTACTCAAAAATGTTAAAATATCTGTCCTCTTTTATCTTCTAGACCTTGATTCATGTTTACATGACCATTTATCATTTTGCATAAGATAAAATGTGTATGCTTTAAAAAACTAAAGGATTACAGGTACAGTGGCTCACACCTGTAATCCCAGCACTTTGGGAGGCTAAGGCAGGTGGACTGAGATCAGGAGTTTGAGATCAGTCTGGGCAACATAGTGAAATTCCATTTCTACCAAATATATATATAAATTAGCCAGGTATGGTGGCGCATGGCACATGGCTGTAGACCCAGCTACTCAGGAGGCTGAGGCAGGAGGATCCCTTGAGCCTGGGAGGTGGAGGTTGCAGTGAGCTCAGATAGCATCACTTCACTCCAGCCTAAGCAAAAGTGGGAGACCCTGTCTCAACAACAACAACAACAACAACAACAACAACAACAACAAAAAGACATCAAAACTAAACATAATACAGTGGTTTTTCTGTGTTGCTATACAGTTTTAGGCAAGAGATGATTACTATACTATTTCCCAAGAGTTTTAGAGTGAATGTTGATTTTGAAGCAAACGTTTTTATTTTAAATGGCTGCACTACATGGATGTATGCCACTGGCTATTCTGCCACTGTTGGACTTTAGGGTTCACCCTGATTCTGTGCTGAAAGAACAAGCACAACTACCCCCGCAGCCACACCAGCAGGGCACTTTCCACTCCCCCGTGCTGTTCTCAGTGCTTTCCAGATACATGCGCTCCTCTCATTCTCAGGGCATTCAGGCCAGGAGGCTGAGGGAGTGGCCTCACACAGGGAGCAGGTGGCAGACACAGGCCCCAAAGGCAGGTGGGTGGCTCCATGGAGTCTTCTCCAGAGGCCCCGACTCCCCTAACTCCACAGCAGGCTCTGGGCACATGGCTGTCCCCCACCTTTAGGCTCGTTGCCTTGGATAGCATCCCCACTGGCGAGCCTGCTGAATTCAGGAAGAACACGTTTTCGTGTTTGTGGTGATGACTGTCATTTCTAAACCACTTTCCAAAGGACTATCCCAAATCTGCACTGCTGCTGGCGAGGAATCCCATCTATGTCAGCATTAAGAAAGAATCCTGACGTTGTGTGAGAATGAGATTTTGATGGGATACAAATCTGGGGAAATTGTTCTCATGGGAAGATGACTGGCACTTAGGGGAAAAGTTGAGGGTAGAACAGAGAAGACTGAGGGGGTCCCTGAGCACCTCCCACTTGGAGGAAATGCCAGGACCATCAGCGGGAGAGCAACCGAGCTCTCCCACAGGAAGTGGGAGGGACACACAGCCAGGCTCCAGGCGAGCCTTGGAAAGTCTGTCAGTTTTTGCTGCTTGGGTTCTTGGCCCCCTTGAAGCTGGGCTTGACTGCTCAGCGTTCATCAGAGTGAGGAATGTCAGTGCCGGGTGACGTAAGCCTGCTCACGCACTGTGTTCTCCAAGGAAACTTAACCACCAGGTCGCTGGAGCCACGCTTGAAGCCAGCTCTCTGCAGCCCAGCTGGCCCAGTTCTTGTCCAAGGTTTCCTGGACCCTGGGGTATCTAGGCATTAGATACCAAATACACACACACACACACACACACACACACACACACACACATAAACACACATATATATATATACATGTATAAATTAGCCAGGTGTGGTGGCACAAGGTGCACGGCTGTAGTCCCAGCTACTCAGGAGGCTGAGACAGGAGGATCTCTTGAGCCTGGGAGGTGGAAGTTGAGGAAGTGTTTCTTCCCCAGGTGAGCAGGTGCCCTGGGCTATTGCTAACTACAGAGGTGACAGACGCTGTGCGGATCTCCCCCTTTTAATAACTGCAATTATAAAACCACAGCGATTCCATGTCTACATCTGAGCTTTGACCCTGTGTGGAAGGTGGATATGGCTTCTGCTGTCAGGAGCTGAAGCTTTTCAAAAGATTAATCAACTTCTCTAATCAAGAAGAAGCCGGGGTTCTTTCCCAGCTCCAGTTTACCAGGCAGGATGGCTCCTTGTCCCATGAACTCCAAATGCGCAGACGGCGGATGTTCTGGGAGTCAGGGGAAGGAGGACCATAGATATAGAAATAGGGATACTGACACTAATTGATTCTTCCCCCTCTATTTTCTCCTGGGTCCAGGACTCCCACCTTCCTGCATTAGTTGGACTGTAGATTGATGAGGGTATTTCTGGAGACTTAATTTCTGACTGCTGAACTGCTTAGTCTGCTACAGCTGATTGCAGATCTTAGGCAAAGCTTTCCCTTATTTATTTATTTATTTATTTATTTAAAAAAAAATTTTTTTTTTTGAGACGGAGTCTTGCTCTGTCACCCAGGCTGGAGTGCGGTGGCACGATCTCGGCTCACTTCAAGTTCCACCTCCTAGGTTCACGCCATTCTCCTGCCTCAGCCTCTGGAGTAGCTGGGACTACAGGCGCCCGCCACCATGCCACTAATTTTTTTTTTTTTTTTTTCTGTAGAGACAGGGTTTCACTGTGTTAGCCAGGATGGTCTCGATCTCCTGACTTTGTGATTCGCCCGCCTTGGCATTCCAAAGTGCTGGGATTACAGGAGTGAGCCACCGCACTCGGCCAAAGCTTCCCCTTTGCAATGGAAAGTTAGGTCAGGAAACAGCCCCAATACTGTTCCAAACAGTACCTTTGCAGGTACAAAAGAGGTAAGAAATAAATTCTCCTTTGATGTTGTGGTGTACTCAGGGAAACACACTTCTGGTTTAGGCATCTCAAATAATTTATTCCAGCTCTGGCACAGGTCAGAGCACCCAGGGGTCAGCCGCTGGACCCTGGCCTGCAGTTCCAGCACTGCATCTGACAGTTCAGCTTTTCTTCTGGCCACTGCTCATCCCTGCTTGGTCAGCAGCTCTGCGGGTGGGGAAGAGCCTGGACTGATTATTGCTGGCAACAGGGCCATCTCTAGTTAGTGCGGGGGTGTGCTTGATTTGTGGTTCCAACCGATTCTACAGCTTGATATGCTGAAAAGGATGCTAGGAGGGAATTCACCTCATTATTTGTCCCATCGCTTTTGTTGGCAATATTCTTCTGCGTTGCTATCCCTGAACTACCTCTGGATGTCTTGGTGCGTGGAGGTAGAGCAGGGAAGCCCCTTCCTGGGAGAGACTGAGGGTGTGGGGAAAGAGAGACTCAAAGGCCAATGAAACATTGAGTTCAGGCTTCCTTAGAAATCTAACAAGGCTGATATATGGGGTTGAGGGTATAGAGCTTATCAGTTATTGGACAATCAGGGTAAAGTAGGCATTGAATGTTAATCAACACCACTTGACGGAGGTCCATTCAAGAGTTCACGTGAATCTGAACAATATCACTGAAGTCTAGACCAGGAAAATGGCACTTTGGATGTAGTACATGTAACTGGCAAATAGTCGTTCTGGTCCCATGCTGCAGTGCAGGGCAATATTATTTTGGTCTCTGTAAGTTTGATAATAGAAGAGGTCATTCTCCCACTGTGATAGTTAATACTAAATGTCAAATTGACTGGATTGACAGATGCAAACTATTGATCTTGACTGTGTTTGTGAGGGTGCAGACAAAGGAGATTAACATTTGAGTCAGTGAATTGGGAAAGGCAGACCCACCCTCAATCTGAGTGGGCACCATCTAATCAGCTGCCAGCGTGGCCAGAATAAAAGCAGGCAGTCCTGGCTGACACGGTGAAACCCCGTCTCTACTAAGAATACAAAACATTAGCCGGGTGTGGTGGCGGGCACCTGTAGTCCCCGCTACACGGGAGGCTGAGGCAGGAGAATGGTGTGAACCCGGGAAGGCAAGTTTGCAGTGAACTGAGATCGGCGCCACCACACTCCAGCCTGGGTGACAGAGCAAGACTCCATCTCAGGAAAAAAAAAAAAAAAAAAGAAGCAGGCAGAAGAACGTGGAGAGACTAGACTGGCCTAGCCTTCCAGCCTGCATCTTTCTCCTGGGCTGGATGCTTCCTGTCCTCCAGCACCAGACTCCAAGTTCTTCAGCTTTGGGACTCGGACGGGCTTCCTTGCTCCTCAGCTTGCAGATGGCCTAATGTGGGACCTCGCCTTGTGATTGTGTGAGTTAATACTCCTTAATAAACTTTCCTTTATATATACATCTAACCTATTATATATACATCTATCCTATTGTTTCTGTCCCTCTAGATAACCCTAACTAATACGTTCATGTAATACATTTTGTTTTTTTTTCTTAAAGAGGCATAGTAGCAAAATTTGAGGAGCCCATTTTCCAAGCTGTCAAAACAGTGTAGAGTCTCTGGGGTCAAAGGGACATGCCCATGTTTGGTGTGGTCATCTCATCTTTGTGTAAGGTGGCGCCCCCGATAGGGGTTTACGATGCACAGAAGTGAGAAAGTAGAAAGAAAAGTATGGCATTTTGGGAGGCCGAGGTGGGCAGATCACTTGAGGTCAGGAGTGAGAGACCAGCCTGGCCAACATGGTGAAACCCCATCTCTACTTAAAATACAAACATAAGCTGGGTGCGGTGGCACAGGACTGTAATCCCAGATAGTTGGGAGATTAAGGCAGGAGAATTGCTTGAACCCAGGAAGTGGAAGTTGCAGCAAGCTGAGATCGTGCCACGGCACAGCAGCCTGGGTGGCAGAGCAAGACTGTCTCAAAAAAAAAAAAAAAAAAAAAAAGGAAAATATGAGTAAACACTGACAACTAATAGTACAAGTAGAGAGAAACACATCTCATTTGTGAAAGAGATGTAACATATTTTGGATTTAAATGAAATTCAGGACATACCCATAGCAAAAGAAGAAGATGGCTTTAAATATTTAGATTTCTTTTTAAAGTTGAAATTTGTATGTAAGAGTGTTAAAAACCATTCAGATGGAATTTGTTGCCTGAACTGCTCTTATATAAACTGACTCTCAGAAGCAGCAAAATGTGTTGCCAAGAAAACCATAAAACGGTCAAGGAAGCTCTTAGAAATCTGAATGGTTGCAAGTAACTGTACACACATCGCAACCCAGCTGTGTGTTGACTTGATGACTTAAAACACACATTGAAAAAAATAACAATTTGTAAAAGGCAAGTAACGAAACATGCTAAAAAAAATCAACTTAAAGTCTGTTAAAAACTTAGAAATCTGGAAGCCTCTGTTTTCAACCAAGCAAAGGTTACTTTTTTTTTTTTTTTTTTGTGACAGGGTCTCTCTCCGTCACCCAGGCTGGATTGCAGTGGCACCATTACGGCTTGCTACAGCCTCAACCTCCTGGGTTCAATAAATCCTCCTGCGTCAGCCTTCCAAGTAGCTGGGACCACAGGCGTGCACCACCAAGCTCAACTAATTTATGTTTTGTAGGGATGGGGTCTCATCATGTTGCCCAGACTGGTTTCAAACTCCTGGACTCAAGTGATCTTCCCACCTCAGCCTCCAAAAGTGCTGGGATTATAGGCATGAGCCACTGCACCAGGCCTAAAGGTTATTTTTTAAAACAATATTATAAAGAAAGCTGGATTTTTTTTTTTTCCTCTAGGATTTGAACACAATCTGAAAAGCTGTCACTGTTTCAGAACCTACCACACATTTGGTGGTCTTACAACTTGTGGCCCTAGGAAGGTGGGACTGTATTGCAACAATTCTAAGACCTACTTTTTTTTTTTTTTTTTTTTTTAAAAAAACATGTTTACAACTCTGAAATATGGATGAATCTTATCGTTAGTGGCAGGTCCCAGTTTCATTGGCAACGGCTGATAAAATAATGTAGCTGCTCTCTGTGGATGTCTCACAGTGAATGAGCAATGCACGACAGCTCAAGGCTGTGTGTGCCGTGCTTGTGGACGGGACCTTGGCTGAGTGCCGGCAGCCTAGGTCCAATCAAAGGGGTGCTTTTTCTAGTTTGTCCAAAAGTGTCCTTCCTTCTGTCATCCAGTCTTGCAACGGGATGCATTTGTAATTGTTCTACTCCAACACTGAAAGGATCATCAATGTCGCCTATGACTTACTCCTTATTCCACATCTTTGCCACAACTGAAACCGAGACCTCTTTGCAGAACGTACCTACTCGCAATTTGAAGTCGTTGAAGGAGTGCTTGTTGATGGCATCCAGCTTCGCTACCAGGGCAAAGGCAAACTCCACCATGGTGCCAATGTGCATGTACTGCCGCTCGGGCTCCTGAGAACAAACACACACAGGCGGACGGAAGTTAGAGCATCACAGCTGGAAACTTCCCCTTCATCTCAAACCTGGGCTTTAGGCCGAAAGGAATGCTGGCAAATTCTAATGCTGCAAGGCACTGCAGACATTCTGTAAGAATCAAATCCCATCTGAAGGAAGCACTGTGTGGCCAAGGTGAGACACGAGCTGCTAGAAGACACTGACTTCCGTGTCTCAGGCCCCCTCAGGCCAAAAGCATCATGTGGGCTAAGGCTGACCAGGGGGAAACTATATTGTATTAGTCCAAAAATCACCAAGGGAAGCTGGCTTTGAGGAGGGGCTGGTGCCTTCTTCCCTCTTTTCCCCTCCACAGCTGGCCTTTGCCTTTCTCTGCTGGGCTCTGGCTCTGGTGGCCTGACTGCTAGGGGGTGCCCGCTCCTTGTCCTTGGGCTGCCAGTGGGGATCGCCCAGTGGGAGATGCTGTGGAAAAAGAGAGTGGGGAGGAGGCTTGGGGCCTCGTTCCTCCTCTTCCCTGCTCACCGCATACTTTCCACAGGGGTCAGTCTTCTTCACGGAGGACAAGGGCTACTGCCCCGGGTGGCAGCTACTGTCTCTGCACTGCAGCTCTCTCTAGTTCTGGGAACATCCCCCTCCTTTTGCCCTCTTAGGCCTTGAAATGGAGGATTTTAAGCTGAATTGTGTCCCTCCAAGTTCATATGTTAAAGTCCTAACCCCAGTCTCTCAGGATATGACCGTATTTGGAGACAAGGTCTTTAAAGAGGTGATAAAGATAAAATGAGCTTATATGGGTGGGCCCTAATCCAATATGACCAGTGTTCTTTTAAGAGGAGGCAGTCAGGACCCAGTCACCCACAAAGTGAAGGCCGTGTGAAGACACAAGGAGAAGAAGGAAAGAGGCCCGACGGGGAGAAGAGAGGCCTCAGGAGAGACCAACCTTGTTGACAACTTGATCTTTGCTTTCCAGTCTCCAGAACAGGGAGGCAATTAACTTCTGTGGTTTAAGTATCCTGTCTGCAGTACTTTGTTATGGCAGCCCTAGTAAACTAATATGGAGGGTAACAATTCCCTCATTTACTTGTCCTCCAGGGCTGTGTCATCCCATGAGGACGAGGGAATCACAGAGCTGAAGGAGAGAAGTCCTGAAGATTTCCCAGTGGGAAGAAGTGACCATTTCTTTGCAGATTTCCTATGAATTTCTGTTTATCATTCCTGTTACCTGTTTATATTTAACATTAACTTGTAGCACTTACTATATTTATATTTTGAATTTCACCTTTTAAAAGTTTCTATTTTTTGTACATTATTAGTATATGCATAGAATTCATTTAATTCATTTAAATGTCGTGAAGGTTCCTGCTCCCCCAATACTTAATGATTCTGTGCACCAAATGGTGTGGAGAAGGGTTTCTGTTCCAGCCTGCCTGGTGAGCTGCTGGGCCTTTGAGGTTTCACTGACATGCGGTCCCAGGCCTGCCGGGCATGGCTGCTTGGCCAAATGGACATCCGTGTTAGCTCGGAAGCCAGGGCCGTGTGTCTTTTCAAGTCGGCATCCCTCATTGGTTGGTGAGCTCCACCAGGGTAGAGACCTTGCTCTATTAATCTGTGTCTCCACAGCAGAATAAAGTCCCTGACAAAGAAGAAGAACTCAATAAATGTTTATTGAATGACTATACTTAGGTTGGCAGTAGGATCACCAAGAGGAAATGGCTGGGCAGAATGCAGACAGGAGCTCATTAAGCTTTGGCGGAAGGTCAAAGCTGACCACTGTGCATTTGAAGAGCACGCACCTAGGAAGGATCATGAACGTGCCTACTACAGCAGGTGGGGGCTCCATGGGAAGAAAGGAGAATAGGATAGTAGAGGGTTGAGCTGGGAATATGCCCTCGGCTAGGCCATGGGTTCAGGGGAGGGAAGCCAGTAAGGCACACTGGAAAACAGTTGAGAGAAGACCAGGAGAAACGGAACATGGGGCTGTCCTGGACCTTAGGCAGTGACTTCTGAGATAAGCGTTGGATCCCAAAGGGAGCTAAATCAGAGATGAAGAAAGGTCTGGGAATAAAGAGGAGCCACCTGCTGGCCTTGGGGGAGCATCCTCTATGGAAAGTGAAGAGAAAGCCCAACTCTCAGAGACTCAGAAGGGATGGGTGAGAAGATAGATGGAGACTGTAGACATAAGCACCTATTCAAGGTGACAGCAAGGTAGAGAAAAGCTACTCCCAAGGTGGTAGCTGAAGGGGAGAGGAAAATGAAGAAGGGGTTATTCATCTGCTCTACACAGAGTTTAGTAAGCAGCGTGCGGGAGATTGCACTAACACAGGGTTTCTCAACCCTGGCACCATGGGCACTTGAACTGGGTTGAACTGAGTTATTCTCTATTCTGCGGGCTGTCCTGCATATCACAGTGTGTTTAACACCATCCCTGGCTTCTGCCTACTGGATGTCAGGGGCATCCTTCACCTCTCATTGTGACAACCAGAAATGTCTCTACTGGCAATGGCAATGCTCGGGGGCGGGGGGGGAGGAATAAAATTGCTTCCAGTTGAGAATCACTGCACTAAACAGTATAAATATGAATGGAGAAGAAGAATTAAATCTCTGGTCAAGAGAGAAAGACATCTTCCTATCCTCAGGTGAATTATATCATTCCAGAAAAAGTCAAGGGAAATAGAACTATTGCAGTAAATTCTCAACTTAGAGTCATGAGAGAAAAAACATATAACTACAAAACTGGAGCTATAAAGTTGACTGTCAGCTAACTTTGGTGGAATTTCAGAATGTCATTTCTTAAGAACAGTTAGTCTTTTCTATCATAGCTCACTAATATTTTTTTTGTCTCACGACTTATGGGGAAAACCTGATTTGGAGGCTTGTGCAGTCAGTTGGAAAACATCTTCCTCCTTAACAGGAAGCACAAGCTGTTAAATCAACGAGCAAAATCTTGTGTAGTAAAAATTACAACTGTCCAAGTAAGGAGGACATATTTGCCATGGGAGAAATGATTTTGCTTTTTACCAAACCAAGGTGCAGCAAACAAGCTCTGCTCCTTGAGAAACTATTGCCCAATCTGTTTTCACACAGATGGTTTAAATTGGAGGTTTTAAGTGACCTCAGTAATAAAAGAAGAGATTGAGTTCTGGGAATGAAGTTTAATTCAACATCAATAACTCATTTGGGCTTAGCAAACCCTAGAAAAAATTATGTTCAGTCTCTAGAAGAACTCAATTCATTTCAACAAATCTTCGTAAGTGTGCTCTTGATAAATATCTGACGGCAGTATGAAGCAGTTATTTCTCCTGTGATCTGAATAATTTATGTTACATATTCCCAGATATTTAATGGGCTTCCAGCTACAGAGAGAGACTACTCAGTTCCCTGAAACACATTTTATAAACTGGTTGTTTTGGAAGTTTCACCAGCAAGGAACATTGCTTAAAGTAGATGCATGTTTACCAAGACGATTTTATAACCCAAGTGTCTGTTTGGTAATAATCGAGGTAATCTTTCAGGCTAAAATAAACGTAATTTTCCTCTTCTGTAGTCTCTTCTCCCTCTTCCTTCCATAAATATTCACTGAGCATTTGTTATGTGCCTGGCCCTGTGTTCTGTGCTGAAAAACTTCTGGTGTTCAAGTTCCCCTGTATCTGATTTGGAAGGGAACTAGGGATTGTTATCTAAGGAGCATTTTGTTCTCCTGACAGGCTTCTAGGATATCTCATCAGACTTCTCAGCTTTTATGCTCAGACTTCTCCCAGCTGAGCATAAAAACTGCATGCTGTGATAATCAGCTTACCTGGGAGAGGGTTGCTAATGGAATATTGCCTGTGTCAGGCAAAAATAGGTTCAGCTCCGGTTTCTGCAATTGTTAGCTGTGCGGCCTTGGTAGAATCATTTAACTTCTCTGGGCCTCAGTTTTCCTCACCTGTTAAATGGGACAATAATGCCCTACTTTTTTTTTTTTTTTTTTTTTTTTTGTGAGATGGAGTCTTGCTCTGTCGCCCAGGCTGGAGTGCCCTGGCACCATCTTGGCTCACTGCAACCTTTGCCTCCCAGGCTCAAGCTACTCTCCTGCCTCAGCCTCCCAAGTAGCTGGGACTACAGTTGTGCGCCCACCACGCCCAGTTAATTTTTTGTGTTTTTAGTACAGACAGGGTTTCACCATGTTGGCCAGGTTGGTCTCGCACTCCTGAGCTCAGGTGATCCACCTGCCTTGGCCTCTCAAAGTGCTGGGATTACAGGCACAAGCCACTGCACCCAGCCAACTCCCTATCTCATTGGGTTTCAGTTAAGATTGAATGAATGGATACAAGCAATGCATTCAGTCTGCATCCCTGGGTCTTGGGTCTTAGTCTCCTTCATGATAGTGTAGAGATACCTGTCACTCTGCTTGACATGACAGCCATCTAGGAGGAAGATACTAGTATTGTTTTATGGCTAAGTGTGGTACTTTTCCCTCTTATGTATAGCTTTAACAACGACCAATTTGCCTGACCTTTTAAGTCTCTTTGAGATTCTCTGTATGTATAGTGAAGAGGGACAGTTCATTTTCTTTCAGTTTTGAGTTTCCTGCTAACAGCATGAAAGCAGAAGGAAATTTCTCTCTTCTTCTGACACATCATGACAGCTTTGGTGTTGCACAAAAATATACAGACTTAGGATTTTTTGCTTTTCATTTCCACAGAGACCTAAGCTATTCTTGATTCTTACCAGCGAAGGGAACTGGGGCTATTAGTTTTAATGGACCCCTTAACTACTATGACACTGGTAAGGATAGTCTCTGAATGACTCCTAACTTCCTCTCTGGTCCATTTGACAGGATCCCTCTAATCTTCCCAGACTGTCTGTGCCTACCTCACACCCTGGCTTGGATTCAGTGGTCGGTAGAAAATGAGAGCACCTCAGGGAGTGTGCTCAGGGAATGAATGAAAGCCCATTTCCAGTTTAATATTTCCTTTCTTGACAAATGCCTGTTTCTTCTAAAAACATCAATCAGTTCTTACATGTAACGCAACCGTTTAGCCACATTGTTGACTTAAGCAAAAAATTGGAATGGATCATTTCATTAAAAAGTACAAATGAGGCAAAACAGAGCCAGGCACAAAAGCCCTGCCTCACTAGGTGCTAATATACTTCTATGCACTTGTTTCTCCATGGGTAAGTATGTTGTTACTGCAAACAGAACATGCAGAGGTAATTACAAATAAAGGCTAAATTTCAAAAGGCTATTACCCAGATAATTTGCCTCTTTTTGGATTTAAGAAAAAGACATTAATCCTTGGGTTACCCTATATATTTTGTAAACTGAATATCTTTTGTTGCCAGACTAAAGATTTGGCTAAACAATCAATAGAAAGTATTTTGTTTATAACTAGAGAAGCAAAGATTTAAGCCCATTTCGGGCCGGTTACAAAAGGTCAAAATGACATTCATTTCTTACAAAAGTAACTAATATTAGCATGAATATTTATCAGGTATGTTATTTGCCCCAAATCAATTGTAATGAACTTTCATTTCAGATTACATTCATTGCACTTCAAAATATTTCTAGGATGCCCTTGTAAAGAATCTAATTAAGTGCTCTAATCACAAATAGCACATACAGTACTGAGAGAATTTCCCTTCATGGATATGATGACATATCATATTTCAATGTCCTAAAACCCTTATCTCTGTTCTATTTGAGGCAGCAATGGTAGCAATATGCAAAACATGGTTCAACCACAACTATATTATTATTACTGTTAGCATTTTTATTCCTTACTATGCCCATGAAGTCCATCAAGTATTTTGCATACTAAATATAGTCTTCCCAACAGCCTCATGCAACGGGCGTGATCACCATTTCATGCATAAGGTAACAGAAGTGCAGAACACTTAGCTATAATATTAATTAATGAGCAGTTTCATTTGACAGTCATGCTCTTTCAACTCTACCCTGAAAACAGTCATGTGTTAACAACAGTGGCTGGGTTTGAAGTCAGTAAGTCATTCAAGGATAACTAAGAAGTTAAGTTTCATTGCTGGGGCAGCTGAAGGTGGAGGAATGGGGCTCCTGGGAAGGGATTTGCTAAAGGGCTGGGAGCAGCGATGAGTGAATAGGATAGATACAAATGTAGGGATGCAGGGATGCTCAGGAAAGGGTGGGGGCTGGTGGAGGGGCAGGTGAGCCAAGGACGACAGGAGGCAGCACCAGAGGCTGCCGTGTGGAGCTCTGGACAGACAGATACACCCAGAATGCCCAGGTCTGAGCCCTATTCTATGGCTGCTTGTTTTCCCTAGGACATGCCTCAGTTTCTCCATCTTTCAAATGGGCAAAGAGTTTTACTACTTACCTCCTAAGCTTGTTGCAAGGGCTCAGGAGCCATTCAGTAAAGGTTCAGTAAAGGTTCAACAAGGTCAGCGAAATAAATCATAGGGTTTGCATTGGAAGTGGAAGGATTGTAAAACAGAGTGAAGGAAGCTACACACTGTCTGGGAGATGGAGTGGGCACAGGTGCAATCACTCCTTGAACAAACACGGTGATTACTTAAAGGCCCTGCTGGGGACTTTGAAGGCCACTGCATAAGACACGGTACCTGCTATAGTCTGGATGGTGACTAAGAAACATACACACACTTCCAGGAAAGTTGAAAATAACAGGTAGCAAACAGTGAAGAAAGGAAATAAGATCTGGACCCAGACAGCCAGGTGAGGCAAAGCTCCCCAGGTCGGGGCACAGGAAAGCCTTCTGTGAAAGTTGGAGCCTTGGCATTCTCATGAATGAGATTCTGAATGGCTCCTTGATCAGGTGGGGCATCTTCTGTGAGCATCAGAATCACCTGGGTAAACTAGTGGAAATAGGGGTCCCCAGCCCACCCCAGAGACACAGCAGGCTTGGGATTGTCCCTGGAAACCACTATAACAATCACCACAGGTGGTGCTGCTACAGGTCATGGGTGCACCGTACCTGGAGAGGATGTGGATAGAACCCAGGTTGGTCTGCACAAAAGCACATGCGTGTTTGAGGGCTGGTGTAGAGACTGTAGGGAGAAGTAGGGGATGGGTCGGGGCAGTGGGCTGGGGCAGAGGATTGGTGCTCTGTTTCCAACGTGGGGAGGACAAGAAGAGAATGGCAGTAGTGTTAGAAAGCAGAGTGTCTATAGGGAGCTGGAAGTGATCCAAGTCTGCCCAATGGTCAAGACAGTGGATAGAGGTTTTGGTGGAGATCACACGTGCAGAGGGGATGGATTAAGTCTTAGGAGAGGTCCCTGACAAAGAGGGGTTGGGGAAAGAATATTACAATGTCCCACAGAGAGGGACCACAGGCTGGGGCCAGACAATGGAAGGGCTCAAAAGCCAAGGGAGGATTACTGGGCAAAGGCAACGGCCACCCACAGACAGGACGTCACCCAGGACGAATTCTCAGAGAATGTGATTGGATGGGAATTTTGGAATCTGGAAGTGTTTTCTTTTTTTTGGTCAACAAGAGTAGAATTCCTGATGGCACTGGTGAGGCAGGATTGTGGAGGTGTAGAGAGAAAGTAGAAGGTGAAAGGTAAAGGCAGTGGATACAAACTCTTAGTCTATAAAGTGTGGCTGCAGAAAGGAAAAGACCTGGATACTTTTCTTGAAGATCCAGGAGACTGGGTCTGATGGAGGCAGAGTTAGGGTCAGGAAGAACAGGCAGACTCTAGGCTGTAGAGTAATGGGCTGTACAGTGACATTGAATGTGGAACAGGTCTTCACCTGGTACTGCCTCGAAAGATCTCCCACTCCGAGGCCCTGCCAAAGGATTGGTAGTTGGCTGTCCGAGAGCAAAGGGCTGGAGTGGATGTGATCAGGTGAAGTGCTCCTGACGGCCCTCACTAGATGAGCTGGAGAAGCCTCCAAGTCATAGCTGGGTAAGGGGGAGGTAAGTGAGGCACTCACCTCAGGGGTGAAACTTCAGAAGGTGCAAAAAGCTCAGTAATCATGAGAAATAATATCCTAGTGCAATATTTTAAAACCAAAATCAATGCAGAAAAATTCAAGATGAACTAAAACAATGAAATTTTAAATAAAGATACTGCTGTGAACAGGATTGTGTCCTCCCTAAAGTTTATATGTTGAAGTGCTGACCTCCCAGGTGACTATACTGAAGAGAGGGCTTTGTAAGAAGGTAATTACGGTCAACTAAGATGATAAGCGTGGAGCTCCGATCCCACAGAACTCGTGCCTTCTTTAAAGTGGAAGAGAAACCAGCTCTCTCTCTGTCTCTCTCCCCTCCATGGGAGGCCTAAGAGAAGTGAGAAAGCTACTGTTTCTAAGACAGAAGAGAAGCCCTCAGCAGACACCTAATCAGCCAGCACCTCAGTCTTGAATTTCCCAGCCTTCAGAACTGTGAGAAATAAATTTCTGTCGTTTAAGCCACCCAGCCTGTGGTATTCTGCCTGGCAGGCCAAGCAGACTAAGACAGATAGGTCCTGACAGTGTTGTGCTGAGCATCTTAGAGCCTGAGGCAATCAGAAAAATGCCTGTCTCTATACATGTTTTAATGCTATATTTTTTAAATGGTCAATGTTTTCCAGAACATTAAAGGCACTGGAGAAGCATATATTTGTTTCCATGAAAGCCAGGAAAGTAAAATTGTAATTAGTTCCGGTTTGGATTATAAATACAATATTTAAAAGTAAAAGAATGTTGTACATTTTAATATCTTGATTTTACTTTTTTTTTTTCAATTTTTTTAACACTTTAATGTTCTGGAAAAAACCCTAATCATTAAAAATCTACAGCACCATGCAGAGGGTACAGCAGTTTTCCTTTGGCCACAGGCTCCATGACGGCTTGAGAAGGTGTTGCTCAGAATCCAAAGGCTAAGTTCTTCTGGGGTCTGTTTCATTGTTTGTTTCTTTTATTTTCTTTATTACTGAAGTAATGCATACTCATTAAAAAATAATAATCTGAGGGCAACCACCTGAAGAGGAGAACCAATGGAATACATATCATTCCAATTAACTGGAAGAACGCTAGGGTTCCATCTTGAGTCAGACGTCTATCCACATTCTACTCTTTGCCCATGAATGCATGAATGTTAAGCAGGAAACTAGGACCCTCTCCTGATATTCCTGGAAGAGGGAGCTCTGTTATGGTGCCTGCTGCCTCTCTCCCTGCTCTCACTCTTCCCATGGGAGGTGGGTATGGGAGAGGGACTCATACACCATGCTCAGCCCTTCTTCTCTGTGGGAACCTGCCTGTCCACAGAAAGTGTGTTCTGTTTTTCTGTGGTCTGCCCAGCAGATGGCAGGCTCCACAGCAAAGGCCACTGTCCTGAGGGGAAACGAGATCTTTTTAATGGGCTCCTACTGATATTCCAACAAGTTACACAAGCATGTCTATGTACATGCTCTCTCTCTCTCTCTCTCTCTTTCTCACACACACACACACACACACACACACACACACACACACACAAAATCTTGAAAACCTTAGTTGATTGAAGATATTCAATTTTGCCCAAATGACCTTTTCAATGAAATTTCCATGTGGCCAACTTGTTTTTTGACCACATTATTTTATTTTAATTCATTTTTTTAGATGGGGTGTCACTCTGTCACACAGGCTGGAGTGCAGTGGTGCGATCTCAGTTCACTGCAACCTCCACCTCCCGGGCTCAATCATCCTCCCATCTCAGCCTCCCGAGTAACAGGGACCACGGGTGCATGCTACCTACCACACCTGGCTAAGTTTTTTGTTGGTAAAGATGAGGTTTCACTATGTTGTTCAGGTTGATCTCGAACTCCTGAGCTCAAGAGATCCACCCGCCTCGGCCTCCCAAAGCGCTGGGATTACAGAAGTGAGCCACCACACACGGCCTTGACTACATTCTTTTAAATCAAAAGACCTGGATCCATCCTTACAGAGTCTCCTTTAAACAACTAGCTTTCATCTTCTACTTCATTGTGTATTTATCTGTATTAACAAGCAGCTACTGATTGGTTTTTCTTCTCCTGTTGGGCAGCAGAAGGAGTTCTGTGAACAGATCCTCTGGCGCTAAGTCTGGAATTTTCATCTTCTCTCATAGGACCTTGACCCTGAGCTTTAGGTTGTACATAATACACAGTTCTTGGGGCATTTCATGGCTGTTTTGGTCCCGGGGTGGTTTGTGGATGGGGCTGAGGCTCACCTGTGCCATTAAGTGTTCAACACATCTTACCTGGGCATGCTCCTGGCTGGGCACAGCGCTCAGACCTGTTGCTGCCATGTATGTGCTGCCAATGGTCTTAATCTTTTCAACTCCACTGAATTTTGGCTTGGAAAGAAGCTGTGAAGCAATGACAACCATCCAGTTACTCAGCTGGATGCTGACCTGAAGTTGAGCACTTTATAGAGACATTCTGAAATGCTGGTTCACAGTAATGCCATGACTTGTTTCAACCCCTGCATATGCACCCTTGGGCCCTGAGCTTTTCCAGGAATGAAAACTTCATGTACTTCATATAGCGCATGTCCTTGGAGGAAATTACAGCATAATGATTTACTTCCAAGGAACGTGAATTGCCGTTCAAACTTTGCTAGTGAAGGAACCCAGAAGAATTATGATGCAAATGACAACGGGCTTGAAATAAATTTCCTGACTATGCATTTGAAAGGCATAAATTTCAAATTATGATTTGGTGAGTGAGCTCTTTCTTGCATGGTCAGAATGATTTATGATCAATTATTAGTGCTGAGGATTGGCTTTTGCCCTCTGAGTGCTTGAGGTGGATGGAATAAAGATCTAGAATGGTTGTTATCAGCACTAGCCCTAATATATATATTAGGAAGAGAAACCAGCGCTCTCTCTCTCTTTCTCCCCTCCATGGGAGGCCTAAGAGAAGTGAGAAGGCTGCTGTTTGTAAGACAGAAGAGGAGACATATGATATATATATACACACACACACATATAAATACATATATAAATATATATAAATATATATATTTGAGACAGAGTCTTGCTCTGTCACCCCAGCTGGAGTGCAGTGGTGTGATCATAGCTCAGTGCAGCCTCCATCTTCCAGGCTCAAGTGAACCTCCTGCTTCAGATTCCCGAGTAGCCAAGATCACAGGCATACACTACCATGTGCAGCTAATTTAAATTTTTTTTTTTTTTGCAGAGACAGGGTCTCCCTATGCAGCCCAGGCTGATCTCAAACTCCTGGGCTCAAGCGATCCTCCCACCTTGGCCTCCTAAATTGCTGGGATGACAGGCACTAGCCACCATGGCTGGCCCGAGCTCTACTATTTCTTGTCTTGGAATTAGTTATCAGCGTCCCACTTGACTCTTCCTTAATCTGCTGATTTAGGCTTTCAGCTGGGATGGAGGAAAGGTAGGGATAAGAATGGAAGCTGCAGGAAGGAAGAGGAATGGACTTGCATGTGAAGGACGCCCTGGAAGGTCTGTACCTGCTCGGGAGGGCAGGGTTCAAATGGCGCTGACTGGAGACCAAGAGCGTTTTCTTGTGCCTTCCTTGGAACTCCGGATTTCAGGGAGATTCCTCCAGGATTACATATCAAATAATTTAAGACAGATGAGCAAATCCCTGTGTCACCTATCCGCATATCCACTGTCATTCACCCATTAGTACTGGGGGATGTTTATTTCACTGAGGAGCAGCTGAGACCCCCAGCCGCTGTTTGTCACGACGCACCCAGGACCACAGTGGTATTTGCTGGCGGTCATGACGTCACCATGCATCTCTAGCATTGACCTCACAGTGATGATGGTGGTGAGAGAAAATGCACAGGGCCCACAAGACATTTAGGAGGTTTGCCTGAAACCACCGTGTTATGTAATCTCATCACTGTATTTCCAAATTCCATGAATCATCATTAACATATGCTCCTGGACAGACGTCAATTTTCTTCTATTTTGCAAGATAGTGATAAGAATAGTATGGCTGCAATATCCTTAAGCCAGAGGGGCATTTGTTCTTACTGGGAAATAGAACACATTATTCTCTATGTAGAAAGTTGAAAAATGACACCTATTTTGAAGTCTAAAACAGACACTCCGTCCCTTCTAAAGGATGTTGTATTACCCCCCTATACAGATCGTATTTTCAACAATAAAATGTCATCCATGCATAGTGCAAGTTGATATCTGACAAAGGCATTGACGTAGGCACAGACATAGCAATAATCTATTATAACTCATTATCTTTTTATGTGGAAAGGGATGGGCAAGTATTTTACCTGGAATTCAAGCCTTAGCAGAGAATCCACTAGCACACTGGATACACATTTGATTTAAGAGACTTTGGTAGCTGTTCCTAGCAGTCATACCAGCTTCAAAAATACAATGTATTTGTCTACCTCAAGTTAGTCAGAGACCTAAATAAAGCAAAAGCCTTTAATGCCACTTGCCAGAAATTATGCCAAAGGACAAGTTTTTTTGGGATAGGCCGCTATCCCGAAGTAACTTCAAGTGTGCAGGTGTGAGACTGGGGGTACTCCTGCCCTTCAAGGGCAACTCTCAGTACCTACATCATCAAAGTCAGCGATGATCTCGTTCAGGAGCCGAAGGCATTCCAAGCCCTCCTTGTTCACGTCAGATTCTGTATAAAATTCTTTGAAATCCGGAATGGAGGCAAACATGACGCAGACACAGTCATAGGACTGGTGGTATAGATCCTGCTTGGGAGAAAAGCAAGAGCTGATCACTAGGAGACCGACCTTTAAACCCTCCACAGGCAAGTGGCTTGTTTCTGCCAGGATTCACACAGACATTGCCCAAATGCCTACTCCACCTGCCCCACCCCAGCCATGGCCCAATCCACAGGCTGCCGCTGCTCGCAGGGGAAAGCTTCTAATGAGCTGGATTCAGGCCACTAGCAGTTAAGAAGAGGTGCCTTGCCAGTTAAACCTCTCTGTCATATTGACCTGAGACAATGACAAGAGACCACAGAGTTCTGGCTTAGTAAAAAGTGTCCTTTAAACAACTGAAGGGAAACAAAATAATTTCCCAAACTCTCAGATTGTCCTGAAGTAACTTGTTATGGCTGTAGTATTTGGATGGGAGTCTTGATGAATTTTCCTCTTGTGTGTCCTGCAAAGAGCATATGGAATTCATCAAGTTACTTCTTATTACACCACAAAGAACCAATAGAGCTCCTCAGTCTACTTATTCATATTATATTAGACACTGACTACATTTATTCAGGATATTCTTTTGCTTTTAAATAGGAAGAGGCTCATAGTTCTTTATCCATAGACATCAGTTAAATTGCAATGTCTTGTAAACACAATTTCAAGGTGTTTCCATAATTTTCCCAACACAGTGACACCTTCAAATTCAATGAAGGTTCCAGAAAGGAAGAGTTGTCAGGTGGTCTTGGGGGCTAGTCCTAGGTGTGGAGGATGTGCCCTTCCACTGGCAAGGGCTCCTCAGACCCCTGAGGTGGCCCTGACACAGGCAGACCGGCCGGGGCCACTGTGGACGCAGTGCAGCATGGGAAATGCTTTCTTCTCCAGGAAAGGTGAGGAGAATTCTGTTAAACAAGATGGCCGACCTCTGAGGGGAGGGAAAAATGCTAGTGGTTGGTGCTTCCTGTGTGTCTGGCAGGGCGAGGGAATCCATTCTATATGAACATTATCAGTAAGCCCCACTCTTTGGGCACCCAAATGAACTTCTTTGCAGAAAGCAAGCACTTAAATAGTATCATAACTCCAAGGTTTGGTGGCACCTCAGAGGAACTACTCTTCCCAGTGAGATCCCGTCACAAACCCATCAGAGCCAGGGCAACCCAACTGAAGGCCACAACAGTTTTGAGAAAAGATGGACTCATGGTTCTCAGGACCAGCCACTCTATAATCCCTACTACTGCCTCAAAATCTGTACAAAGTACGTGAACAATGAAATCAAGGTTTTCTTTTCTATTTTGTGCTCAATGTGATCGTGCTGGTTTCTTGTGCAGAATTGTATTTTCTCTCTCTCTGCAAAGTTGCCTTTGTGAACACTCATATCGTTGGTAGGCAGCCTATGACAGCCAAGGCATGGGGCTGACAATGCTGACTGCAGTCATGGGGTCAGAGAACAGGGATACATGAGTTAAAAATGTCAGTTTTATAAAAGTGGTATAAACTCCACTGACATCCCTGTACTTGAGGAAATGGGTGCATCTAGCAAGGGGAGGACATATTTCCTTGGACATATTTCCTTCCTTCCTCCCTCCTTTCTTCCTTTCCTCTCCTCTCCTCTCCCTTCCTTTCTTTTTGAGACAAAGTCTTACTCTATTGCCCACACTGGAGTGGGATGGCATGATCTTGGCTCACTGCAACCTCCACCTCCTGAGTTCAAGCAATTCTCCTCCCTCAGCCTACTGAGTAGCTGGTATTACAGGTACGCACCACCATGCCCAGCTAATTTTTTTATTTTAGTAGAGACAGGGTTTCACCATGTTGGCCAGGCTGGTCTTGAACTCCTGGCCTCATGATCCACCCACCTCAGCCTCCCAAAGTGCTGGGATTACAGGCGTGAGCCACCGCACCTGGCCGAGGACATATTTTCTATATCCTACATTTCCCCACTCTCTGCTGACACTGACCAGAGTGCTCTTTGGGGAATGATAATGATGACAAGAATAAGCACAGTAATAGCCAGCACTTACTGAACACTCACCACATGGTAGGACGGGCACTTCTCTGAACACTTTATGTGCATGAACTCACCACAACTACAACCCTATGTAGTACCCTACAACTCTAGGCTGGTACTAGAGTTTTCCATCTACAAATAAAGAAACTGAGGCATACAGTGGTTACGTTACTTGCCCAAGCCTGGAGTTATCAAGTCTGACAGTAGAATCCACCCTTGTAAATGCTACACTTTATACTTTATCAAGTCTCTGGGATGATCATGGGCTTCACTGCTTGGTTTGGGCGTAGCACGGGGCCTCCGACACTTGCAGGTCCTGTTACTTTACCTTTGTCTTTTCCTCTGGAGTCTTTAAGGGTGTCTGGGAGTTGGAGATAATGAAATGCAAGACTGAACTGATGGGCAGTTTGGATCTGACATGTCATTTCATTACACAGCACCGAAGTAGGGATATATGGGAGAATCTCTAATGGGACTTCCAAGAGGGCAGGTACCTGAGCCTCCCCACTGACCAACGGACCCTCATCCCCTAGACTGGGCTCCAAGCACAGGCATTGTTTTGGAAAGTTCCCTGGGTTATTCTGCTGTGTAGCCTTCATTAAGAATGACAGACTACATGAGGAAATGGAGCTCAGGGGAGCTGGGGTTGCCACCAAGGCTCCCAGCTGCCTGAGGGGAAGGGCCAGGACCAATCCCTGCATTCTCTGCAGGCCGTGAATGCTGCTGGGGAGCTTGGACTACAAACTGATCACCCACCTTCTTTGGCAGAGTGGTCACTTGGAAGCTCTGAGGGAATTCCCAGGGTGAGCTCAGGTCACTGGTCACACCTGGTCCTCAGATTCAGGGCTTCCATAAGACTATAACTACTGGGAAACCAGGGAAACTTCTAGACTTCTCATGCTCTGGAGTCTGAGAAACTTGCAGGGCCAAGAACCATGCCCTGAACTCATGAGAGATTCCCTCCTGTGGTTGCGTTGGGCATGGGGCCAAAGAGGATTGCATGCTGACTAGTAGATGACTTGAGCTTGTCTTATACTTCCAGAGGACCTGGGGGTTGGAGTAGGGCAGGTGAGCAGCCTTTGAAGATAATTTGGAATTCAAGGTCTAGAATGGGTGACCCATGTCAGCATGTATCTACCCAAAAGTATTACTGAGCTTTAGAGTTGAAAGTGAGTTTAGATGTCTCCTCAACATTCATTCATCACCATTCTGTTGAACAAGCTCAAGGAATGAAAAAATAATCACAAAGCAACTGCATTTCTGTGGCTGCTACACCTTTCAGTTTTGGAGTGGGGCTAGATCTTCCCCTGTCTTGGACAAACACCTGGGACTACCCCCTCCATGTCACTGTGTGCAATGCAAGGTCCTCTCATCGATCATTAGAGGCCCCAGTCCAAGAAACAGTCAAAACTCTTGCCCTCGTTGTACCTGTGGCTTGTGCCCTTCCCCAGTGTGGGCCTTTTGCAGGTGAAGAAGGGGGATCAGTTGGCTTCTACTCTCTCTCCACCACTCCTTCTACCTCCATTCTTCCTAACTTGCTAGCTGGGCTTTCCAAACCATCCAGAATGGAGAACAGGGGAAGACAGAAGAGGCTATGAGGCAGGACAGCTTCCTATTAGCTGCATCCTGCTCCCTGAATACTCAAACCTGGCTTTCCTCCTGTGGATGTTTTCATGGGTGTTTGGAAGACTCCCTGTCATTTTGCCCATCCCTGGACATCCCCCGACCCTTGAGTCTTCCATGATGGAGGCCATGTGCATCACTCCTGCTCCTTGCTACTCTCTCAGGTCTGGGCTTTTGGGCTATTTCTTCAAGTTTCTCTGCCAAGGTCCCTTCACCCTCCCTCCTGTCCCCCCAGGCAGCTCTGTAACATTGGATCTAAAACAACCCTACACCAATTCTCTTTTTCTTGTTTGGTCCTTTAGCAACACTCAGCTTTGCTGTGCGAACAACTGACAGTCCAGCCATGTACCAAGCCACAGCTCCCCTACCCTGTGTCCCCAGATGCCCCATCAGCACCTGTGCTCAGCATTTCCAAGTGTCAGAACCTGCCTGCCATGTGTGTACCCCAGTTGGAGATGCTTCCCAGAACCACTCAGAGACTGAAGTCATGGGGTGTGTCCAGGCTGAGCAGTGCTGGCCTGTTCACAAGGCTGGAGGTGAGGGGGGATCCCCACCTTTCCCTTTAGGACGGCCTCATCCCCAGTACATTCTGTTCAAACCCTCTTTCAATCTTTAGTCTTCTGGCCAATTCATAAGCTCCCTGCAGGTCAAGGAAGGCTTTTGTAAGCTCTGCACTCTGCTTGATGCCTCCTTTGGACTAAGAGAGCAAGTGTCTCTTCGTGTCACAGGCTGAAATTCTCTTTGAATTTGCACACACATGTTACACACACATGTGCCCTATCAAAGGGCCTGCTGTGTGCCAGGCTTCATATCAGGTGTTAGGGACACAGAGAAAAACAACACAAGCCCTGCCCTCAGGGAGCTTAAAGTCTAGGTGGAGAGACAGAGAAAATCAAGGAAACATAATAAAGCGTAATTGGTGCTGTGGGCCCAGGTGTGGAGGCGTCTGGGCTGTTCATTGAGGTGGGCACGGGGGATGGAGTGTTCTAGAAAACATTCAAAGCTGCCACTGGCACTCAGGTCTCCCACCTTCCAGACCAGACTGGTGCTTTGTCTCACTGACTCGGGCTGCATGGAGGCTTTGGATCATCCACGTTTTCCGAGTTGACCTACGGGGTAACCGTTAAGCACCTGGTGTCCCAGGCTGTCAGTTAATGCCTAATTTACTCAGGGGAGTCAAATGACTGGAAAGTACAGAAGCATCTATTGCAACCCCAGGGGCATGCTAGCCTGACCCTCCTGCAGAGGACACTTGGGCATAGAGCTTTAAGCTTAGTGCTGTTGAAGGATCTGCCTGGTCGTCACTGGGAGGGCTTTCAACAGCAGAAAGGGAGGTGCTGTTTGCACACGAGGGGCATTTCCCAAATTTCTGTGGTGGCGCCCGTGGCTCATGTGGCTTGTTTTGATCAGGCATTGGCTCTCTCTGAATGAAGCTGTCTGGCTCACAATCCTCTACCACCCGGAGACTTGACTCAGGGTCAATTTGGTGACAAAATGCAGTCTTCTCCCCAAGTGATGAGAGCTGGCTTTGATGCTCATTGAAGGGGCTTTTCAGAAATGTTCCTGCCACACACACAGGTGGGGAGAACAGGCTTCCAAAACAGAGAAGGCTCCCATCTGGGTGCACAGAACTCTCCTGATGAGCCTGAGGGTTGTGTGGGCTGAATCTGGCCATGATAGTTAACAGCTGATGGAGAAACTTCGGGAAGTTTTAAGTAACACAAGTGCTCAGGAGAAGGAAGAGGTACTGCAAAGCCCGTGCAGACACAAGCAGCCAGGTCTATGCCTGTGTGCCCAAGCACAGGCCTATGAGCACTTCTTCACTGAAATAAAACCTTTTCAGAATTGATTGTTACAGCAATTACATCATTCTTGACTCCCTATTTCTGAAGGGAAATTAATTTCCTTTGTTCACTGATGCAGTGGGTAGGAGAGTAAAAATGACATGATCTGTGTTAATGCAGGTCTTGGCATAAGCTGTGCCATTTTCCAAGGATTGTTCCAGAAGCCACGGAGTGGAGGCTATCCAAAGACCCCCTGCCCCGGACTCAAAAAGTCATCAGCAACCACAGGTTGTGCCACAGAGAGGAATGAAACTGCCTGCCTGGTCTCTCCCAGAGCCCTGGTCTGTCGGTTTTGGTCCCAGGAGGCCGTTCACCTGTCGGTTTTGGTCCCAGGAGGCCGTTCATCCTCAGGGCAGTGACTCTGCTGGGAAGCAGCCTCCATCCTGTTTATGCATGAAGTATTTCACTAGTTAAGTCAGAAAGGATGCAGGCGTAAGCTGATCCCACACTGGGAAGTAAACATGACTTCAAGTCCTCTTCTTCTTTTTTCGGCTTAGAGGTAGACCTTGTCGTATTGTGTCTTGCTTTATTGCAGTGCACAGATCTTGTGTCTTTCACAAAGTGAATGCTCCCTCGACCAAGTCTACGGCACCATTTTCCCAACCGCATGTGCTCCTTTTGTGTGTCCATGTCAGCATTTTTTTGCAACAAAGTATTTTAAAGTTAAGGTATGTACTTTTTTTTACACATAATGCTATTGAATACTTAATACATACAATATAGTGTAAACATAACCTTCATATGTGCTGGGAAAGCAAAAATTTGTGACTCGCTTGATAGTGATATTCACTTGATTGCAGAGGTCTGGAACCGAACCGGCAAATTGGTGAAGTATAGCTATATTTACTTTTGCCAAAGTCTTGTTTTCCTGTATTATTTCCAGAAGACTCACAGAGCTGTATCATCGAGAGTTTAGTGGAAATGGATTAGTGTGGTGGATGCTGGGGTAACCTCCACAAAGGGGCTGAGGGCCTGCCCCCATCCACCCGACGCCCCAGAAGCCTCCCCTGGAGCCTCTGCATTCAGAGGCACTGAGCACTCAGCATCAGGGCTTGGCCTACCCTGCTGAGAGGGGGCTGAGAAGGCAGACACTGCCCACAGTGCTTTTTATGCAATGCCAGGAACAGGAGTGAAGTGATTACATTGGGTTTTGTTTTCCACTTTATTCAGGCTCTAAAAACGTTGAGCAAGAGCCCTTGCTGAAAGCTTTTAATCAATTCCCAGGGGCAGTGATTCTCAAGTTTTGCATGAATCTGGGATATTTGCTTAAAAGATAGCTGACAGTATTTACTACATGCACAGTTCTAAGAGCTTCATCTAAATTATTGCTTCAAAATTTGGTAGTGAGAGGATTCTGAGATCCTGAGAGGATTCTGAAATCTGAGAGGATTCTGAGGCCCCACAGCCAAGAGGTGCCAGGGCTGGACCAGATGCTTTGCTCTCAGTCACGTCGCAGGGCCTAGGAGGTCAAGGAAGGCTTGTGTGGGGATCAGGAATAGCCTGTTTAGCAGGTGCTGCAGGTGGTCCTTCACTTTGAGAAGTGCTGTTTTTGTCTGCAGGGACTTCTTTGGTCCCAGCATCAGCCACCTCTGCCATGCAGGTTCAGTAGGGGGGGTAGGGCTTCTGCTTGGGGAAACCTTAGCGAGGGAAAGAGCTCAGACAGGATGTCACTGTTTGGTCCTGACACCGTAGAAGGGACAGAAACCTTGGTAACAGCTACACTCTTAAACAGCATGGGCACCGTTATCATTCATCTGTGCAAGGCCACACAATGTTAGCCCCACCTGGCCTGGGATTGCAAGGTTAATATTACATCATGAGGTCAAGGAGATAAGATTCTTCTGTCCAGTGAGGAGGCTACTTGAGGGCAGCAGGGTCCAATGACCATAGAAGACATTCCAAAGAAGGGAGGGGCACGACTTTGCTATGCTTTATGCACACAGGTGGCTCTCCTTATAACACCCTCACTATGTGTTTTCAGAAACAAACAAAACATAAACAAAACTCTCCCTTTCTGAGACTCACTGTGGGAACTCTGAGAACTTTTGGCAGGGGGCTGGTGCCTCTCTTTCTAGCTCAGGCCCTTTGTGTGGGCTCTGTTTTGCATGCAGTGCTGTTCCCATGGGAACTGAAGCCTCCAGAATCTCCCCACACTCAGTGTTTCGGCAACTGGCTAGCAAACCTCCCCTGGAGGAGTACAGGGTCCATGAGACGGCATGCGGCTGCTCTGATTGTGGTGGGGTTTGGGGGCTCCTTTTCATAGTTTAGTCCCCAAGTCTTACAGTGGCTGCTAGAGTAGCCATCACCCCCACTGCTTACCCTATTAGACAGAAATTGGCCATAAAATTTGAAATGTTATAGCCAAAGGAAGATCTGCATTGTGTGATTAAATACAGAGAACCCTGCAGCCCGCCACCTGAGAAGAATGACATGATCATTTCATTTCCCAGCACCATAGTGGGAATGATGATGCCCTGATTTAAGGTTCAGTGTTCACTCTTCTCCCTTCCAGAGAACCATGTCAGGTCAGTAGTGAAAGTGCAAGCCTGCCATGCAGGAATCACTGGCCTTGAGCATAATTTAAACACCCTTGGCGTGCCTGTTATGGAACGGGGAGCCATCTGTGCTGGTCTGAGTCTGAAGAGCTCTGAAACTGAGCTCTTTCATTTTCCTACAGGGCTGTATGCTGCCCTCAGTCAGGTGTAGATCTGAGGACCCTGTGTTTCCTGAATGAAGGAAGGAACTATCTTCAGGAGCTGCAACTGGGAGCTTGGTGAACAGGCACTGATCATCTGCAGGGGGATTTATTTCAATGCTTAAAGACAGGTCCCTGTGTACACACAGGGCTACAGTGGCTGTGATGACACCTCCAAGGAGTTCACCTTCTTTATTTGACAAATACAGACACAAAGCCCAGAGCTGGCTTCATCTAAATGTTCCCATTCCTGCTTTGTTCCTGAAAAGTTTCCAAGCTGCCCTGGCAGTGAGGCAGTGCCAAAACCAGGGCTCACCCTAGGTGCTGAGTCCCCACTCCGGGCTCCTATTAGGCCGTGCTGCCTGTCCCACTACTCAGCCTTACACCATGGAGCTCGCAGGGTGGTGAATGCTACAGGAGACACTGTGTGTCTTTTTTGTTGTTGTTGCTGTTCAGATGGAGTCTCGTACTGTTGCCCGGGCTGGAGTGCAAAGGCGCGATCTCAGCTCACTGTAATGTCTGCCTCCTGGGTTCACGTGATTCTCCTGCCTCAGCCTCCCTACTAGCTGGGATTACAGGCACATACCACCATACCTGGCTAGTTTTTTTTTTTATTTTTAGTAGATACGGGGTTTCACTACGTTGGCTAGTCTCGAACTCCTGACCTCATGATCCGCCCGCCTTGGCCTTCCAAAGTGCTGAGATTACAGGCATGAGCCACCGCGCCTGGCTGACGCTGTGTGTCTTTAACCCAACAGCAGCACTCCTTAGGAGACTTGGAGGAAAATGTCACATCACCCTCAGGAGCACCAGAGGGGTGTGCAGTGGCAGGAAGGTCCCTGGTACACAGCAGGGCCACAGGGGAAGTGGAGGAGTCACTGTGAGCTGCCGACACCCACACTTGGCTGCTGTCTTCCCTCTCACGTTCATCCCACCTGTGTGGATGTGGGCCCCGTGCACGCCTCTGTGAAATGCCCGCCTCACCTGGGGGACTGCAGTGCGAAGGCACCATGCAGATGTCCCCCAGCCTCCCTTCTGCAACTGGAAGGCAAGGCACCATGCTTCCTCTTTTATGGATGAGGACGGCGAGGTTCGGACAGGGAAGTAACTAGCTCACGTTCACAGCAACAGACAATGTTGGAAGTAAGATTTGAGGCCGCACTGTGTAGCCCTAGGTTTTATCCTCCTTCCCCATCTTGCCTTTCCTTATTATTTCCAAGGCGGGTAACTATATTCTGATGCTTGCTTAGAATAAGCTGAGCAAACAGGAAAGAGCAGAGAGAACCTGCTACTTCTGGAGAGCTGGCGCAGGAAGGCTGTCAGGACCACGAGAGAGGGCTCTGCAGGGCTGTGAGGCTGAACCCTGGGGCCAGGGTACCTTCTGTGCTCCCCACTGACCTTCACAGAGCTTCTCGAGCTCCAGAGCTTTCCTCTGAGCCCATGTCCAGGAAGGGACCCTCCTATCAGCTACCAAATTCTTTTAAAAATTTTTATATTTATTTATTTATTTTGAGATGGGGTTTCACTCTTGTTGCTGAGGCTGGAGTGCAATGGTGTGAACTTGGCTTGCTGCAACCTCTGCCTCTAGGTTCAAGCAATTCTCCTGCCTCAGCCTCCAGAGTAGCTGGGATTACAGGCATCCGCCACCACGGCCAGCTAATTTTTAAAAATTATTTATTTAATTTTTATTTTTAGTAGAGATGGGGTTTCTTCATGTTGGCCAGGCTGGTCTTGAACTCCTGACCTCAGGTGATCCACCCGCCGTGGCCTCCCAAAGTATGGGATTACAGGCATGAGCCACCACGCCTGGCCTCAGCTCCCTTATTCATCTCCCTTTGCTCTCTTCCTGCCTGCAAAAGTGGGCTCTTCTCAGGTCTTGAATTAGGCACTTTCCTGGTGCCTATGGAAAAGTAGCTCCTTGGAGTCTGAAATGTTCTCTCCCTGTTCCTCTCTCCCCCTGGCCCCCTTCTCTCAGCTAGTTTCTAGCACTTTCTTTCCAGATTTAGAAGCCACTTCCTCATGGTGGCAGCCTTTCTGGAGTACCATATTTACACCCCAGTGTCCTTGGAGATAACAGGATCCTATCCCCAGGAGGCACCCAGGGAGGATGAGGTCACCTCTAATCCCGCTCATCTCTGTATCCTGGGCCACCACCAGCCTGGCTACAGGGCAGGGGAAACATGGGGACATTGTTGAATTTAAAAATGGGATGGAGACTCTTGTTAATGGGAACAGAGGGCCCCTTAATAGACACTGTGATCAGTAGGAAAATCGGGTGCTGAAGAACCCACCAAATGTAGTCAACACCAGGAGAAGAAACAGGAAAGCCCGCAGGCCATGAGACTTGCTGTGTAGCCCTGGAAAGCCCACTGTGCCCTGAACGTTTCCAGGAAGACGAGAGTGGTGATGTCTAGCAGCTCATTTGCCACCTGGCGCCTTATTCTTAACGCCAACTTCAAATCTGCTACAGAAAAATACTGTTCCAAGGCTCCTCACTGCAGGTTCCTTTGTGTTCTGGTATCATCCGGGTTGAGCTTATCCATTAAGGAGTGCATGCATCTACAGGTGACCCCCGCCTCTTTCACATACACACTCCCAAGCCTCAGTGAAAATGTCCTAAGAACAGGGGTTACACCTCTGAAAAAAAAAATCTCAGAACCCCAAACTCACTAAAAATTAAGCTTGGGAACTGAGCCATGCAAGAAACTGCCTGCTTTTTGTTCCCACGTGGATGGCGGCAACGTAGAAGGGCCACGGAGCACCCTAGGTGGCCTCCCTCACGACTGCTCAGGAAAACATTCCTTGTGGGCCCTGAAATCTTTCAGAATAGACACTCCCCCCAAAAAACTAACCAGAAATCAGAGTTCTGTTGACTCTTACCCTGGCAATGCAAATTAATAGTGGATCTTCACAGGTACTGGACAAAGACAAGACCAGAAATCATCCCTCGGCCCAAGCAGTGGAAGGGCATAATGGGCTTTTCCTGACTCCTCTCTTTTCACATGTAAAATGAGGTTTCAATGAGCACTAATCAAGCCTCACAAGAATGTAACCACCTCCCGTCTACCCCACTTCTCTTTTTATTGCTTTTCCTCCTTCCCCTACTGTGCACTCTTTCCCCTTTCAGTATTGAAGTCCTCAAAACTCTCTTTGGGAAAAGCACAGGGCACGAATCCTTCTGTAACTTGTGTTTCTTTTTCCTGGGCACCATCCTCATCCTTGGAAAATAAACCTCTAACCTGATGGAGACCCGTCTCAGACACTTCTTGGTTTACACATCTCAGACATCTGGGAAACGCCACAAGAACTGAGCACAGGGCTTTGCGTACTGCGGACGTTCAGATACATGTTTCTTACGTTAAGTCCAAATGTAGACACATCTGCTTTCTCTTGCACTTCAGCAATATTAAAGACATCTCACAACATCTCTCTTCAAAAGCCATTTCAACATTTAACTGACATTGTAGTCTTTTCAACTCTAGCTAATCCATTCGGATAAACCCTCCATGAAATTCCTATTTCCATCCATTCGAATGGATGGACTCAAGTCTTTGGTCTGCTCTTGTGTAGGTAACTCCTAAACACTGTCACACTCACTGCGTATCTGATATCTTTGAAATTCTAAGAGCCTTGGAAGGGTCTCAGGGAAGCTGAGTGCGGGGAAACAGTGGGCATGTGGGAGGTATGGCTTAACGTTGCCTCTTGGTTTGAGCCTCCATCGCGTGCTGGTAAGGCAGGCCTCCTCCCACATTGGAGAGAGAGCAGTGGCTACTTTGGAGGCATATTTGGGTCCCTAATGCCCCATAATGGACATTGAGAACTTTACATGATTGGGGAAAAAATCTTCTCGAATAATGAATCCACCTCCAAACTCAAGACTTTTAGAGGTCATTCTAACCCACTATTCTCAACTGATGTCTCTACCACCAAACAATATCTTCTTGAAAACTGAACAATTCAAGCCAGTCTTGGCCATTTTGAACACTTGGATGTGCGAAGCGCTGCAGCCTTTACGTCACTGAAGAAGCTTTCAGCCCTCACCCAGGTCATCACGTCACCCAGCCCCATCCCCCAGGCCCCAGCCCCGCCTGGTCTGACCTCATTCTTCAGGCTCCTGGCCAGGAAGTGCTCAGCGACGTGTGCGGGAAGCACGTTCTCCAGCAGCACACGGTTCAGGTTCTCCATGGTCTCTATCTCCTCCCGCTCTTTTTTGAACTTGTTCTTCCATAAGAAGTCTAACCTACAGTAATATTCATTCTGTTACAAGAGGACACAGAGGTGAAGAAACAATAGGCATCTTGTCCTGCCAGAGAGTGGAGGTTTTAAAGAGAAAACAAAAAGAACAAAATGAAACCAAAAAAAAGAACCCCCAAACAGAACTACCACCCTCCCTACAAAGCCCTCTGTGTCCCTGAAATGTCCTTCAGTCCACCTCTGACATGGATTTGCAAAAAACAAGAACCAGCCTCAGAAACAGGGAAATCAGCTATATGGAGGCTTCAACTCAAAGTGCCATTAAAGCTTCCTGCAACGTTATGCTACTAAAAGATGGCTCAAATTATTTTTTGAAAAGAGGCATTGTAGAATATAAATGATGAATAAAAAATGAAGAATACCTCAGTAGAGAGAGTGCATTTTTTGATGATTTGAATAAAAACTGTATTGTTCGTTTATGGCAGTTTGCCTTTAGCATTTGTAAATTAGTTTTTCCCTAACACAAATTGTATAACTATGTAATCATTGCAAAATATGGATTTTTTTCCACTTGGAATTGTGTTGTTCTGACAGAATGCCATTCATTACATTGAGAGAAAAGTTCATTTTGATATTAATTAAGATAGTGCCTGCTAGTAAAAACCTGTATTCATGCTTTATAATGTATTAAAATATAACATATTTTAAAAGTAGTTATTATTAACATTGTAGGAATGGAGAGGCCCAATTACTGACCAAGAGTCTTTTGGGTCTTGGCATCATTTTGTGCCTCCTATGATGTAAATAATTTAATATAACGAAATAGACTTGAATGGACCCTCCTGTAATAGAAAGGCTTAGTGGAGAGTGTGTATTTCACACAGATAGTCACCTATTGACAAATAAATGCAAAGAAGAGCTAACTGCAAGTTTTTGGTTTGCTTTGTTGAGTTGATTAATTCTACCAATGACAAGTACAAAGTAAAACGAAACACACACACACATGCACACAGATGGCCTCTCATGCACAAATGAGAATTTAAAAAGTTTAAAATCCACATTTTGAAATTTGAAAGAAAAATGATTATTCATTAGTTAGGTTTGATTCAAATTATCTGTCATACATTAGGAAAACTCCTCCTCCTCTGGTGTGCTGTTTACATTTATCTCATGTAGTCAGGCATTTTCAAAAACTGCAAAAAGGATATTTTAAAAGTTTGTTTATATTTAGCCAGGATGGTGGCTCATGCCTGTAATCCCAGCACTTTGGGAGGCCAAGGTGGGTGGGTCACTTGAAGTCAGGAGTTTGAGACCAGCCTGGACCACCTGGTAAAATCCCGTCTCTACTAAAAATACAAAAATTAGCCGGACCTGGTTGTGCATGCCTGTAATCCCAGTTACTTGGGAGGCTGAGACAGGAGAATCACTTGAACCCAGGAGGTGGAGATTGCAGTGAGCTGAGATTGAGCCACTGCACTCCAGTCTGGGAAACAGAACCAGACTCTGTCTCAAAAAACAAAAACAAAACCCCCAAAATA
The DNA here is from genome assembly GCF_001698545.2 of Rhinopithecus bieti. NCBI lineage: Eukaryota > Metazoa > Chordata > Mammalia > Primates > Cercopithecidae > Rhinopithecus > Rhinopithecus bieti. The sequence goes on from NW_016807891.1 coordinate 1,414,003, forward strand.
AAAGTTTGTTTATATTTAAAGTTTCACGTTCATGCCAGATTTTCTACACCATGGACTGATAGAAATTATGCTGTACAGTGACCAGTAAAGTCTTCCTACTTGAAGAATGGATTTAAAAAAAAATAAATCAGGGATGTGTTAACTAAAATGATAGATGCAACCAGTGGTAGGGGCATGGGGAAGACACAGGTGCACACTTAAAATTAGACAAAAGTGAAGCATGAGATGAAACCTCCTCCAAAGGAGCCGTTAAAGCAGCAAGTCCAACCCAAGTGAGCATGAAAGGTTTCCGTACGCCATGCTAGGATGTTGCTCAGGTTTTCAGAGCCATTGTTATTGCATAACAGATAAGCATTTTGTAAGTCTCCTACTAAAAAATAATCACAGTATTTTGGAATCAGCTGCACTGAACTGAAATGACATTTTGCCAAATCTATCTATCTATCTGTCTATCTATCTATCTATCTATCTATCTATCTATCTATCTATCTACCTACCTACCTACCTACCTACCTTTCTATTCGCCAAATCTATCCATCTATCAATCATCTTTCACCTTCCCAAACAATGCAATCTGTTTCGAATCCTCTGCCTTCTGTGTAAGTAGCTGGCACACTAGCAACTCGTATGAAGGGCCCCCTCAAAAAAGACTTAAAAAATCCCCAATCAAATGGAATGCACTGAATAATAATCCTCCAAAAGATAGTTCCAAGTCCTAATGCTTCTTATTTGTGAATGTTATCTGATTTGGAAATAATGTCTTTGTGGATATGATTCAGTTAAAGATCTCAAGATAATCTCATCCTGGACCTAGGGTCGGCCCTAAACCTGAAGACGGGTGTCCTTACAAGAGAAAGGAGGCAGCGATTTGACTCAGAGACACGGTGGGAGGCCATGCACAGGTGTCTAGCAGAGGCCAGGATGAAGCCCCTGCCTGGGTGACTTGGGGAGGACAGTGCTGCAGAGGAGACAGAGGATTCTGTGTGCAGGAGAGGAACTGGGAGAGACACGCAGGCTTCCTCAGCTTTGAGAGCCTCCCATTCCTCGGATTGCTCTCTACAGGTTTTCAGGGGCCCAGATCCCATGAAGAGAAGCAGAATTTGCTTTTCATTGGCTTTATCAACAATGAATGAGACAGCAGGAAGAGCACGGGTGAATCCTCCAGGACATGCCCGGGACTCCATGACCCTCCCTGCTGGGGCTCACATCTAGCACAGCCTCGAGGGCAGTTCTGGGCTTTTTCTGGTTCTGAAAACAACCTGAGGAACTGGAAGGCTTCACATCTTTCTACATGGACAGAAGAACCAGTCACTAGGCTGGAGTACAGGGCAATTGGTGACCCTGGACATTCTTAGGTTCTAAGCTCTCCTACAAAACAATAGCTTCATTTTGAGGTCATGTAGACTGTCCCCTGGTTTTATAGTATAAATGTATCCCACCTCAGTGTGCTGCTGTGTAAGCTCTGGTGAGACACCAAGCTTCTTTCTTTTTCAAAAGAGACCTCTGAGTTGGCTAACACATCTATCATAAACTAGACTTTAGTACAGCAAGTAGCACTGTACCTGTTGCACAAGAGACATGTAATGTTTTTGTCAAGGCTACTTAGATACCTAAAGCAATATTTAGTATACTGATTTGCTCAGAAACCAAACACATCTCCATCATTTCAAAAAAGATGGTCATGGAGCAGGACGAATAACAATCAAAATAGGTTGCAAAATGCAGGTACTATCATTTAATAAACCAATCAGGAAATACAATAACTGAGGCCACGAATGCTTTACTTGTAGCACTTGAAAAATCTTATTTCCAGTATGGGGTGTTTTGTGATATACCTCCCCTCCTTTCGGGGGAGTACTAAAGCACTGTCACAGACTTCAAAGTTCTTACCCAGAAGACCTGGGGCCTTAGTAAATCATTCACTCAATGATTTTGGATTACAGGTCAGCCTCCTGGCTCACCTTGGTATTTCCCACTGTGTCTTATATAGATTTGGTGACTTATAGCTGGTGTTAAAGAACGGTTATGAAGAATGATAAATCCTTTAGAGGAAGTAATAATTTTTCCAGGCCTCTAGATGTAAATATTACTTTTTGGTACATTAAAGACAAAAATGGCATGACTTCCTATAAGACTGGTATCAAGCCAATTGTGTAAAATTAGTGCTCAATCATAATACTGAACACTTTTGATGATTTAGTTTAATTAGAGGGTAAGGGATCAACTGTCAGCCATTGGACTCAACCATAATCATGTGGTGGTACTGAATGTGGATCATCTCAATGACCAATAACAAAGTTGAGAGAATTTAACTGGATACTAGGTTCTTAAAATTTGCTGCTGTGAAGGAATCTGAGTGATGATTCTAGCAGGAAAAAGCATCCCCAGCACGAAATGGAGAAACAGGTGACCCCACAGAGGGGATGGCTGCATTGTTTCCTGAGAAATGATCATCTAGGTGATACCCCTATGAAAGGAAGTGCAATTCTCTCACGTTTAAATTATAGGGTACTAAGGGAGAGCATGCCTGCCATATGAGCGAGAGCAGAAAGATGGCCAGTCATGAGAAAAGAAAAATGGGTCGCAGGAGAAACCAGGGAAAAAGAACTGGACATGGTACAGGTTGTCAAAACTGCAAGCCAAAGAATGCAGAACAGAGAAAACACAAGGTGGTGGGGTGGGAAGAAGGGACCTCAAACAGCTTTGCATCAGGACAGGACAGCTCAGTGCTGGGGAGATGGATGAGGGCTGCATCATGGGCTCCTAGGGAGGAGGCAGCTCACATTGCTTGGTAAGTAAGAGGAAGACAGTTGTCCCGGACTGCTGGCCTGACAGCCAGATCCAGACTCGGTCCAACTGACTATGCAATTCCTAACAGCTTTCTGGTGGGGAGAACTAGAAGTCAACTGGAAGCCAGACCCAAACTCATAAGTATATAGTATACCTCTTAGACACCGGACAGATTTAATTTAATTGGCATTGCTTCTTCATGGGTTCTTTCCAAATACATAAATCACTGCTGTTTGTTTGTTTCATGCCACCCTTCACAGAACTTAAAACAGACTTTGAATGAGGCAGAGGTGCCTGGCTTCAGATGAATCTTGTGGTCTTTGGGCAACTGTCTTTGTTGGAGGCAGAGGAAGAATAATTGTCTTTAAAAATCTTGCACCCACAGCCTCTACTAGAAGACCAGAAGGGTTGGGGGACCAGAGAAGGAAGAACAGTTTCATTCGCAATGCAAAATAAAACTTTTTTAACAGGGGATCATATTTCTAGGCATGACTGCAAATGGCAGCAAAGGTATTCAGACCCGGTTCAAAGAAGCGTGCCACATATTCTGAAATGCAAATGAAAGCTCCAGTCAAGGGGATACTGTTTTTTTTTTTTTCAAATAGTGTCAGTTATTGAAGGAACACTTTTGTAGGCTTATAAAACCTACAAAATTTATTTTGAGATTTAACACGAAATTAACTGATTAAAATTTCACCCATTCATAAAATTTGCCTTTTGTGGAAAAAAAGAAAGGTATTTTCCCTTTTTGTCTATAAGCATCCACACCTTGTACTAACTAGGTTTGTCTTCAGTGATAACATGATTCTGATTCTTAGACATTTGTTTCCAAGAAGGTTAACTACAACGCACAGCACAGCACTATTAATACAGCACTTTAGAGAAGGTATATATATATATGTACAGACTTCTTACCTGTCTACCTAGAACAAGCAGTGTGATGAAGAATATAGAGAGAGACACAGAGCCCATGGTCTTCAGGTCTTTCCAAATGCCTGGTCTATTAAAAAACAGACAGACAAACAGATAACAACACAACAAAACAACATGCACGCAGGACTTAGAATCTGCATATCAACAAATGTCAGATTCTCTAGTGCCTGTCTACATCATATACCAGCCAAACACATGTTTCAAATCTCCTTCCAAACCCAGCTTGCATTAAAACCAACCAAAAATCCCTACTTTGAGGGCACAGTAAAATGATACAGATTTCCTACTTTATATCAAGCTATACCAAATAAAAAAACAAGACATAAGAATATGAACATTTTCTTTATACTTCTGGGATCCATATGGGTAACTGGATCTACGGTTTCTTCAATGTTTTCATTATTACTCTCGGAAAGAGACTGTATGCTTGAAATGAATAATCACGTGAGGTATAAACACGAAGTAGGGAACTTAATTTCTGCAAGCTACCCTCACTTCTGAATTATACAGTTTCATATAACTTTCAAGCAGTCATCCAATCTTATTCACTCTTTCATATGATTTTGTATCACAAAGGCATAACAGAGATGAAAATTCTGGGTACACTGCCCAAGTGACCTCAGGTTCAAATTGATAATAAATGACATCAGTCATTTACACCTGCCAAGATGTCATTGCACTGGGTAGGCTCCCCCAGTCTTCACTATCACAGTCCAGGCAGTGAGCACCCACACATCCTTCAAATGCTGACATGCAAACATTTCCCATATAGGACTGTAACTAAGACCTGAAAAATAAAAGTGGATTATGCATGGACACCACGTCACATAATCAGCATAGATGGTATCTGATCAACTACAGACAGCAGGTAATCACTTTCCGTTTGTGTGCTGTCCTGGCTTTTTTATTTTTCCAGCTTCTCTGTGGGGGATTCAAGGACACATGAGATAACAAGAGGCTTTGGTGTAGTATTAAAAAGCCCAGGTGGACTTTAAAGCAAGAGAGCCTGGGTTTGAATCCTGAGCTATGGGGCCTCGCATGAACCCCATTCAAACGTCACTTTCCCCATCAGTCAAAGGTGGGTACCAACCCCTATCCTGCAGGCTGTTTTAGCCACTACATTAAATATCTATATACCTGGCACAGAGCCTGACACATAGGAAACTCTTTCCAAATGGTACTTGTGATTTTTAACATTAATTACAGAATGATAAGGAAGGGGAGTGGGGTGGGGCTAAGAAACTAGAGAAAAAGATAAGGAAACACAGACTGGAGAATATTCTTAACAGAATGAAAGACTCAAGTGCAAAGAAAAGGTGGACTCCTGCAGGAATGAGGAAACAGAATTGCCTGGTCCCTGTGGTTTATGGGCTTAGAGGCACAGAGAACTCTCCAATAAGGTTGTGCTTGCATTAGGAGTTCTTTCCTCTCCACCAAACCTGCCGTGGATGGAGGAATCGGAGCTTGTGAAACTTAAGGAGGTCATCATTTCTCTCTGAGAATGAATTGGGGAGCAGTGCCGCCTTCCTGTGTCACTGGCATTGATTTTATAAAATGAAATCGCTCCTTTCTGAGCCTATGACTGCGGTGTCCAACAGCACAGCTGAAGTGACCGATGGGTGCAGATGTTTAAAACCAATTCTGACTCTGACTTTCATGAATTTTAAACTCTTTTTACTCTATATTGACCATGCTCATGCTATATTGAATAGTGAAAGTGGCACCACACAGCTAACATCCTAAGAAGCTAGTGCAGGCTGAGTTTTTAATTTGCATGCTGCTTTGTGAACATCACATTACTTTGCAATTCCAAGGGGCCAGAGAAAGCATCTATGACATCCCCTTCTTCCACCCACCACCCGCATAATTCCTAAACTAAGAGTAAATCTCAGGACAGGGTTTATAAGAGCTTCATCAGTGCAACAAATCAGAATGAAGTCCCCTTTGCATTTCTAACAAAAGGACCAGATGCCCCAAACATACAGAGCCAGCTCAGGCCCCTCTCACTGACAGAGAGACGTAGGTAGGACCCTCTTAGGCAATTCAAGACCTGGCTGGGTTTTCAGTTAATCAGACAGAAAATTCACACAAGCAACCTATTGGAAGAAATCCTGTCTGGGGAGTCCTTATATTAATGCATTTGAATCTTGGTTTATGGGGTAAGAACGCCCTGCTCCACCCATCTCCCTGATCTTGAGTCTTCCTGAGGAATAGCAGTGGGTGGAGGGGGAACTTGGAGGAAGCTAGACCAGCAGAGGCTCTCCCTGCAGGACTGGGGAGTGGATTTGAAAGTGAAGACCTAAATGGATCTCAGGAATCACGAGGCACCAGCAGCCCACAGAACCAACTGGCATACCAGTACACGGCTGCCTTTTTCTCTTCTGAAGTTCTCTGACAACTACTAGGAACTCCATCTGGCTTTTTTGGATTTCACTTGGATTTCTCAAGACTTCTTTCATTCCGTTAGCAAAAGAGAACTGCCAACTCCTACTGAAGGCCTTCTCTCTTGTGTGGGCCACCTGTGGATGGATGCTGTTAGGGTCCCCATGGTTTCAGTGACTTATTTCTCCACTGTAGATCGGTTCCTAGATCTCCTCAGTCTTTGTGTGACCATGGGAAAGGTGGGAAGAAGGAGGGGCATGGAGCATGGTGGAAGACAGGAAGAGGTACAGTAAAATCCCAGGACATCTTTCTGGCAGAGTAGTCAGCTGTGTTGATCTCTGAATTAATTTCCTAGAGTTGCTATAATGAGGTAGCATAAACTAGGTGACTTAAAATAACAGAAATGCATCATCTCAGAGTTCTGGGGGCCAGAAGTCTGACAGTAGGATGTTCTCAGGGCCTTGTCCTTCTGAAACCCTTAGGGAATCCTTCCTTGCCTTGCTCTCACTTCAGGTGGTTTGCTGGCCATCACTGGCTTTTCTTAGTTTGCCACCACGTGGCTCCAACTCCTGCCTTCATCATCACATGGCATTCCTGCGTGTCTGTCTCTTCACCTGGCCATCTGCTTAGAAGGGCATCACTTACACTGGATTAGGGGTCACCCTCCTTCAGCATGACCTCATCTTAACTAATTCCACTTGCAATGATTCTATTTCCAAATAAGGTCACATTCTGAGACACTGGGGATTGAAGCTTTATATCTTCTTTTGGGGGACACAATTCAGCCCACCAATCAGGTCAGCGGTTTAGAGAAATATGAGCTGCACAGCTAGTTGGGTATGAGCTCTCTCTCTCCCCCTCCCTCTCTGTTTCTTTCTCTCTCCTTTATGTTTTAAGGATGATATCTACTTTGGACTCTCATGTGTTAGGGTGGTGCCATCACTGAGTTATGAAATAGGGAAGATACAGCTAATATAACTGAGAAAGTTTGTAACTATGATTTCCAACACAATGACAATGGTAGCCAAAATGTGATAGAACACACTTCCTTTCATATCTAAAAACCAGACACTGGGGACTCAGATGCTCACATGCCACACAGGCATCTGCAGTTGGCCCTCCGCCTGAAGTTGTTAATGGAGTAATCACTTTGCTTGTCAAGTTTCAGGAGTACGAAAGAACAACACACCCCAATATACTGGGTGAGGGAGATGGAGGAATTGCTCAGTGAACCAGCCTCTAGCTTGAAGGCAAACACTTCAGATAGAGTAAAAAAGGACATTTTCATGATTCTCAGGAGGGAAAGCAGTCCAGGCATGTAGACACAAACATTATCTTACCTTCAAAAACTTTACATTTCTGTGGGTGAATATTTTTAAGAATAAAAGTACCCGAAGGAGCCTAATTTCTGTTGTGTTGTTAACAGCGGCTAGCTGAGGTAAAGTCATATCTTCTCAGGTCACTAACTGGGATAAATAAAAAAATCGGTTCACTGATCACTGAGGGCCACGACTCATAAAGACCAGACTAACAAGGAGACAATGACTTCCTTCCCCTTCACCCATACAATATCCTCATGGTCTTCAGCTAATCTATCTTTTGTCTTTTTTTCATGCCTCTGGTTACACCATTACATTAGAAAATACCTGGCTTTGTTCACAAATGACCCCCAAATCCTCAGGAATCATCAATGTCAAATGATGCCAAAAGCAAATGTCTTGTCCGAAATGATAATGCCACAAGGACGAGTCTGCTTACTGAGCCTCACTCAGCAAGGGACTGGGACCTCAATCACAGAGCCAGAAGACAACATTGTCCTGCGTAAAACAAGGCAAAACACCCCAGAAAACTAATCTGAGGTTAAGATGCATGAGGCAAAATAAGTCAGTCCCATGCCTTGTCAGAAAATCTTCAACCAACTCTGGCTTGAGAAGCAGCAGGGAATTGCTGAGACACCCTCGGTCTACTTTCACGGTGCCCTCTCCTGCTGTGTTCGTCGCAGATCCTGTGGGTTTCCTCTTTGGACTCTTCTCCCAAGCTTGAGTCACTGAGGCAGTACCTTCCTCCTGGCCTGTGGCAGGCTGGTAAAGTGTGAGGTCAATGGCTCAGCCAGGGTTCCCATGCTCTGTATCAAGGGCATTCCATACAAGTGTGTTGTGAAAATGAGTAAGTGAGTGGAGAAACAACTGTTGGCTTGGAAATGGCTCATCTTCCCTAAGGGGTTTCTGGGCATTCTCCCCTCCCTGGGTTGGACACAGATGCACCAGAATGCCACATGAACTTGCAGTGAAGATGGCCCAACAGTCTCCAGGGACAGATGGCTCAAAGGCTCCCGCTTTTTCAGAGTGGCCATAAATGCCAAGCCAGACATGGCGGTGCTGCAGCAGAACCACAGAGTAAGGAATAGGCTCCTGCTTAGAAAAGAGCTCCGGAGGCAGTGGCAGGTCAGAAGAGATGACAGAAGTGTGTGTTAGGGGGGTTGGACTGGGAGTGCTGGCCCTTTGCTGTGGAGACAATCATGTGTCCTGATTAATGCAGTTGTGGTTTCCTTTTGTGGAGAAGAGTGATTTTTAGTCGGAAACCACTGCTGCCTCAGCACGATCTGATGTGGTCGGGCTGGCCGTGGCTTTAGCATCACATGGAAGAACTGATGATGAGAAGCATTGCACATTCTATGGAGTCTATGCCACAGGCCCTGTGAATCCCTCCCCCCATTCTAAAATCAAACAGAACAAAACAAAAGAGCCTAAATATCGAGTTTCTTCCTGCAGATGAGTCCAAACCACAGGACATTTTCTGTTTTAGGTCAGATAGAGAAGTAGTTCACTAATGGTTGCTCTTTACAGAAGGGAAAGGAGCTTGTTAGACCCTGCATAGCCCTAGGACAACTTGCTTTGTTGTTAAAGTGATGCAACTGGGATGGCTTCCCTCCCTGCTGGCCCGAGAGTGGGTATCAGGCACAGAAAAGCATGCTGTGCTCCTCGCTTTCCGAAATCACACAGGGTGCAGGAAACAGGCAGAGTGGGGAAAGCTGAGATGGTAAATCTGAAAGGAGTCGAAAATCTTTTCAATATTCACTTAACTATATTATGGCTTGGAATGCAAATTTGTAATATATCCTTCTTTTAAAGAAAAGACATGAAAACAATTTCAGGTGCTTGGGAATATCCACAGACCATCTGCCCCAGAGCGAGGCCTGCAGCTCTTCCTGACCTTTTCCGTGAGGGATGGGTTTTCTTGTTCTTCCCAAAGACTTTCCCTCAGTTTATCATCAATCAATCCCTCATTAGGACATTGTCAAAATACATCACAATATCCCAAATTCCAGCCATTGGGATTTCCCAGACACTGGAAAATCAGGGAAAGCAGAAAAATGCCACAAGGAAGATGCTTAGTTCATGCATCTCAATGACAGGTGCAAGTCCGGGCATCTCCAGTGCTCTTCCTGATAGGAAGGCTGGGAAGGCAAACTTTTGCAGACATTTCAGTCAGTTGCCATCTACAGCTTCTGGATAAGGCTAAGCACTGTCTATCACTGCTGCTTAAACTCCATATTTATGTGCTTTCCAGAAAGTATTTATTTCACTGGGCTAAAGTTACAGCACAGAACTAATTGGTCTTTGGGGATCCTTGTTAGTTAGCTGCTCTGTTCAAGCTCTCTATGTCCCATGTGTCTCTAGAATTAAAGGTACATTTCTAGCCACCAGGTGAGTTAATATAATGGCTTGGTCCAAGCGAAATAACACCGATCCCTTGAGACTTTTCAGTTCAGCAAGAAAAAAAAAAACAACTCAGGAAAAATCCGATAACTTCTTGCAGACTCAGTAGCAAGCCTTTGTCATGGGAAGGATAAGTGTCTTCGAGACAAAAACAGCTTCCAGCAACATCCGTTGTTATTAATATCACTATCACCTTGAAGAGCAGCTGGTGTCTCAACAGCTCTGGCTAAGGGCTTTGGGAGACAGTGTCACAAATAGGAACCACAACCATTATTGATCCATTCACAGACAGTACTGAGGACTGCTATGAACACCAAAGAACAGAAAACAGCTGAGAACCTCCTGGGCTACCTTCAGCAGGAGGCGACTTATCTGAATCACGCCCCAGCAGGTCACGTTAAATACCGGGACACTCCTGGCCTCCTTCCTAATGGCTTTTCAATGGCACACTTTCTCTGAGTGGTCTTTCTTTCCCCCTGAAAAGTCTACTCTTCACACTCTTGAATGTGTAAGAATGTCTTAAATACCATTTTCTTAATTATTCATCGATACGAAGTTTTTCTAGCGCATCCCTCTCCTTTCTCCTCTGCCAACTCCATTGGTTTGTAATATCTTGTTGGCCGTCCACGAGCAATGTCAAGTTGGTTCTGAAAAGACCCTGCCACAGGAGCCACGATGAAGTCACATGCAGGACAAAGTATAGAGGAAGATGGCCAGCACTGCCTTTAAACAGAGATGCCCTCCCTGAACTTTCCTTTGAAATATAAAGATATAAACAGAACCTGAAGTGGATACTAAAAGACATCCTCAGTGATCTGGAGATACACTCTGTCTTCAGGGAAGCAGGTGTGGCGAGAGATTTCAGGAAGCCAGTGTCAGGCTCTTCCCATTGTTCGAGAGCATGACCTGCTTTTGTTCATTCATTCAACAGATTTTTGTTGAGTGCTAGATGCCAGGTACTGTTATAAACCATGGTATTTGGTTCAGATCTTCTCTTCTGCGTGATTCAGGACAGTGTGTTAAAGTCCTCGGCCCATATGTGTATATCAGAAAAGGGGCTAACAGGCAACAGAAGCCATGTCCCCTTCACCCAGGATGGGTACCTTCTACCTTTCCTGGGTGAAACAGGCAGAGGAGCTGTTTGGTCCTCCGGCACACCGAGGGGTGAAAGCCAGAAGCTTGAGGGAGGTCTATGTATTAGTCAGGGTTTTCCAGAGGGATAGAACCAATAGGATGTATGTATATATAGAAGGGAGTTTATTACCGAGAATTGGCTCACCGGATTGCAAAGTGAAGCCCCATGACAGGCCATCTGCAAAGCAGGAAAAGAGAGATGCTGGGAGAGGCTCAGTCCAAGTCCCAAAGCCTCAAAACCAGGGAAACCAACAGTATAGCCTTCTGTACTGAGAACCCTGGAGATGCTGCTGTACAAGCCCCAGAGTCCAAAAGCCAAAGAACCTGGAGTTTGATGTTCAAGAGCACGAAGCATCTAGCACAGGAGAAAGATGGAAATCAGAAGACCCAGCAAGCCAGCTTATCCCACCTTCTTTCGCCTGCTTTGTTCTGGCTGCGCTGGCAGCCGATTGGGTGGTGCCCACCACACTGAGGGTGGGTTTTCCTCTCCCAGTCCACCAACTCAAATGTCAGTCTCCTCTGGCAACACCCTTGCACACACACCCAGAAACAATACTTTATCAGCGATCTAGGCATCCTTCAATCCAATCAAGTTGACACCTAACATTAACCATCACAGTGTCATTGGAGCACTCAAGGCCAATGAGGAGCAGGTCTAGGGGCCTCGGTGGACAGCAAGGACACTGACTTGCCATAGTCAAGCAAGGGTCCCAGAAAGAAGACCAGAGCAGGACAGAGAAGGCAAGAATGTGGTGCCCAGAGACAGGTCACCAAAGGGATAGGACTGAATGCTATGACTTCAATGGCACAGACGGACTCAATCAGAAAAGGCAGTGCTGCCTGGTCATCCTGTGAGCTAGCTCCCGCCTTCAGGAACACCTGTGGCTTTGGGATTAAGTGATATTCACTCTCAAGGCACCACACTACACAGTTTTTTTTTTTTTTTTTTTTTTAAAGGATCTCACTTTCATATTGGGAAGTGTGTGTCAGCATCAACAAGCAAGGCAAAGGATGAGAAAACTGATGTCAATTATTTGATGGGGAAAAGTTCTTGGATCTCAGAAAAGAGAAGGAAAACATTGACATTGGTTGGTTTTACCTCTGGCACAAGTCACAGGGTTATGTAAAACAGGCAATGAGGCTGGAGAAATTGGGGGGCTTCTAAACTCCCACTTTAAGAGTGGGAGTTAGTTTTAAGTGCACATCATAGAATATTCATTGATTTTGAGGTATTATGCTTTTCTGCTATTACATCAGTAAGACTCATCTTTCCATAGAAGATGCTTCTGAGAATATTGTGCAGCCTGTTCAGGGATCAGTTCAAGAAGTGCCAGAACTTCTGATCAAAATTAGGAAGTGGGAAAAAATAATGAGTAAGACCTACTATTTCATAGCACAACAAGGCGACTACAGTCAACAATAACTTAATTGTACATTTGAAAATAACTAAGGCCGGGCGCGGTGGCTCATACCTGTGATCCCAACACTTTGGGAGGCTGAGGTGGATAGATCACTTGAGGCCAGGAGTTTGAAACCAGCCTGGCCAACATGATGAAACCCTGTCTCTACTAAAAAAAAAAATATGTAAAAAAGTAGCCGGGCATGGTGGCAGGCACCTGTAATCCCAGCTACTAGAGAGGCTGAGGCAGGATAATGGCTTGAACCCAGGAGGCAGAGGTTGCAGTGAGCCGAGATTGTGCCACTGCACTCCAGTCTGAGCGACAGAGCAAAATTCTGCCTCAGATAAATAAATAAGTAAAAAGTGTAATTGGATTATTTGAAACACAAAGGATAAATGCTTGAGGGGATGGATATCTTATTCTCCATGATGCGATTATTTCACATTGCAAGATGTATGAAAACATCTCATGTATCCCATAAATATGTATACCTATTATGTAACCACAAAATTTTTTTTTAAAAATAGGAAGTGAGAGACAGGCGCGTGCTCCCAAGGAGGGTGCTAGCTTTACTGATGGAAGTGAAGGCAAGTCGCCGAGGTTTCTCAAGTCAGTCTCCCTAGCTTCAAGGTCATTGCAAAGACAACTGAGCTGCAAGCACAAAAGAGCTTTAATACAGTGAATGTGATCTAAAGGTAATACTCCTTTTCTTCAACCTGATAACTACTCTCCTGCTGCGGGGGTTCTACTCAGAGATTGCCTGTTTCCTCAAGTGCCTCACTGAGGTCCCCAGAAGCAATTCTCTCCACACCAGGAACTTGGTAATCTGATTTCTTCTTTTGCTTCGGATGTGTAAAATATTCAGGTGATTTAAATTTAATAAAGGGAAACTTAGTAGGGTTATCAGCTGCGTATGAAAATCAATAATGCTACATTTATTTAGGAATACAACACAGGCTTTCTGGATACAGCAGAGCCATAGTAAAGCATGTTTAGTTGGCAATTTTGAGAATTTATTGGAAAATTAACTTCCATTCTCATTTTGGCTAAGGAATCATAAATATAATTATACAGTCTTGCAACTTCACTGCCTTAAGCTTGATTACAGATCGTAGAGTTTCATTGTGTGGAGGATGACAAAAATTAAATTAGGTGAAAAGAATGGGTTGCATCTTCTGCAAAGGTTCTTATTGCTAAGAAGTGTCTACACAGTGTGATGACTGCCACTCCTAACACCAGGTCTCCAGTGGAGAAATAGGTGGCCATGTACTATCAACACAAAACAACTTTCTGGAGTAATAAATCAGTGCAAATATTTAAGGCATTTATATTATTTTAAAATAAATATAGAAATAGGATGGAGGACAGTGCAAAGTCCTTCTAGAAAATACTTTGACATCTGGTGGGTTCAGAAATAAACCTAACGCTTGTTATAAAATGTTTTGTTTTGAGATGTGATGTGGAGAGTATCATAACGATTAAAACAATGTTTTTCAAACACATATTCATTATAAGCTTCCGTATATATTCATATACGGAAGTAATTCGGTAACAGGAAACAGGTTATAAACCTGAGTGAGCGCACCCGGTAGAATCATTCTTGCTGCATCTAGCCTTACAGTTGAAAGACCTAAAGCAATCATATATTTTCTTGGAAGTCAATTTCTCCATAGAACAAATAATTTTCAGGATTGATAGTTCCTCTTCCCCATAACAGTATTTTAGAAAATCTCTAGTGAGAAATATAACACTGTAAATTGTGAATACAGCTACTTATTTTTTCAATATCTTGCTTTGAACTGAGGGCCTTTTTGCCTTCCTGAGGACACTTGGCAATTTCTAGAGACATTTCCAGTTGTCATGACTTGGGGCATTGGAGATTGCGACTGGCATTCAGTGGGTAGAGGCGAGGGATGTCACTAAACACCCTACTTACTACACACAGGACAATGCCCCCCACAGAGAATTATTTAGTCCAAAATATCAATAGTGCTGAGGTGGACAGTCTTAGATTACTTTTATCAACATAGTACAGGTTATAACACAGTTCTTCTCTAGAAACCACTTCAAATCTTCTATGTGTGTTTGAGAATACATAATCAGATGTAACCTACAACAAAAACACATATCATCTTTCTGAGGCATCACTTCAAAGAAATTTTCTCAGAATGATTTATCAATGACAATGACATCGCTAACTTGCATTTACTCAATACACACTCACGCTATCCACATGCTAGGAAAGAACTAAAGTAAGAGAAGGAAGAGGCAGCAGCTCACCTCTCAAACAAGACCTGGCTGTAGTCGCCCAGGACGTGGGCGTGGGTGTGGAGTAGGATGGTGTTGTAGCCCACCAACGCCACCATCATGATCAACATCTTCAGCTCGTAGTTCACCCGCAGGAACACAGAACAGGATATCAGTCCCAGAATACAGCTGTAGATAAAGTACTGAAACAGGGAAGGACAACAGACAAATCCTTAGGATCTCTTCTAAGAAATGCTGAAACAATTACAATCAGGGGCCACCGCCAATCTCATTTGGTCAATATATAAGCCGGCTATGAAAACAGAGGCCTGTTTCTTATCTTTGATCCAGGGGTAAATGCCTGGATACATTAAATTCAGAAAAAAAAAAATCATCCAAAGCTTTCTGACCCAACCTTGCATGATAAATAAAAATAAGTATGTATATTGCCACTTTTTAGGAATAAAATTGTAAAAAAAACTTACATGGAAGACACATCATTATAAGCCAATGTTATTTATTTCTTGAAAATGAAAACACTGTGGCCTCCTATACATTCCTTAAATGTAAGTTAAAGTCTATAGAATCTTTTTTGGCCTTTCAATTCTTTAATTCATTAAGATAATATAAATCATTACAGACAACTGTTAAAAGCATAAGGAAGCCCAGCCATTTTATTAAAAGAGAAATTGTGTGTCAGAGGGGCCTATTTAAAACAGAAGGATTTAAATCAAAAGCCTTGACCAGGGTGAGTCATGAATCCCCCGGGAGTTCGACAGGCACCAGAAGAAAGTGGAAGAACCAAGTGGGAGCCAGCGAGCTGGTATCGTCCATCTTAGGGCACAGCAAGCTGCAGGCAGGCCTGCCCCAGGTGAACCATTTCCTCACCATTTACCACTGCAGGCACCGTTCAGATAGGCTTTGGATAGCTCTGAATTCAACTCTTCACTAGCTCATTAGCTCACTTATCTGCGGCCAGTGACCTAACTTGCTTGTATCACAGTGTCTGCATGACACTGTAAAACGAGGGTAATCATATTCTCCTTACAGGTCACTGAAAACAACAGAGATAAAAGAGTAATGCACAGAGCCCAGAGTCCTGCACGCCAGGAAGAACTCGCTGCAGGGAAACAGGTGCCATCTTCAGAAAGGCTTTATTTGCTACATCATGGGGTTTCTGTGAACAAGGTTTGTGTTACTATCTCAGCATGCCTAGAACAGAGACAACACTCCAAAAAAAAAAAAAAAAAAAAAAAAAAAAAAAAAAAAAATTAAGACTTTTAATAACACATAGATCCTATTGATTTTTTTAAACCTTATCTTTTAAAATAGCCCAGCTTTTAAATTACTCGATTTTAATTTCATCACATTGAGTAAGCCAGGTAAGAGCTGCTTACTTTTGTCATTTGAGCTCTGCCTTTGATTTCCCCAGCTAAAGCCATCTACATTAAGCTATGTGGAAGGCTACTGACATTAACTCAACAGTCCTGTTCCTGTGGAAGAAAGGAAAGTTGGAAATAGCAGTTTGCAGTGATCATATGGCAGGTTTTCTCTTTGTAAGAGGCACACTTGAGTGAAGGCAGCTAAGCAGGAATGAGTAGAAATCCCATTAGTAAGGACTTCGACCTGGCACTGTGGCTTCAAACGGAAGACCAATACCTCACACTGGATTACACACCAACTAGGTCACTCTTCAGAGAGTTAAAGTCTTTCTTTGCATGGGAATGTGAAGGCCACTCTTCATTTCAGGTGGCAGCATTTTAAGGAACACTGAGTGTGGTAAGCACAGTTTCTTAGCTGCAACTGCCTGATGTCAGGTCTCCACTCTTCTGCCTCTCATGGCTTCCCACCACAGAGAACAGGAAAAGGAAAAGAAGAGACCATGTGGGTTAACGTAGTAAAGTGATAGAATCAACAGAGCTGTGAACAGGTGGACAGGCAGTATCTGAGAGGGAGGAGAGGTGTAGCATGCCCTCTGAAAGGAGACCTTATTTCTGCAGAGTTCTGCCCTTGTCACCTTAGAGAAGTTACTAAGTATCTACTTTAGGGTAGGTCTGAGGACTCTGATACAAGGTACATTAATGCTCTATGTTGCTTAGAACAAGACCACTCGAAGTACAGCAGTGAGTTCTGCAAGACAGGTACAGAATGTGGATAGAAACTTGGCAGAGTAAGCTTGTTTCTGATGAATATAATGAAATATGAGCTTGCATTCCATATGGCTTCCTTTTTAGTTCATTTTGCTGTTAATTCACCATTACATTTTTCAAAAGCATTAGTCTGTCATAGATTAGAAATTAAAACACAAAACAAAGCAAAATGAAAAAAGGGCCTTCACAAAGAATTTGAGAAGCCCTCATTAATAACCTAGTAGCCCTTTAATCAATAGTCTTGAGTATTTTAAAACTGCTCCTTAAAACCAGGGAAATTGCCCCAGGAACTGGCGGGGGCAAGGCTCTTATTCAGGGATCCTGTCCCATCGGATTCCCCAAAGCAGCTGACCTTAACAAGGCAATCCTGTGTCCTCCACGAGTCGCTCAAAGTAAAGATGATGATAACACCCATCTTGGAGAAGTCTCATGATGCTTGAGTAACAAAAGAGTTTAGAACAGCCTAGTCCATGAGAAGCTTGGAAATTCTGCTATTATTACTACACACTAAAGTCTTAGTTCTAAGTTTTGGTTTTTGAAAGAGCTCTGTTTCTAAAATTATGCTTGAAAACCACTGTTATAATGAAAATTATCAACCAGTTCAACTTAATCGAATGAGAGAACAGAATAAGGAACCACTTATAAGAGGGTGTGTATGTATCAAGGGGTATATGTGGATTGTTTGGTGTGTGGGGACCTGGGGTAAAATTTTAAAGGTTCTCACAGTTTGAACCTTTGAACTATGTATCAACACCTATAAAATATGCTAAGGTTCCACATTTCAAAATTCATTCTTAGGCTTTACATTTTTTATTTTCACATTTCAGGAACATCTACTAAAATATGTATGTTAATGGGAAGTATACTTTTAGTCCATTTCTGTAAAATGGCCTTCTAGAATGCTTGGAGGCTGTGCAAGAGGTGATCTGGCATAAAAAGGTAGGTTGGGAACCTGCAAATAGCCATCCAGGGACGTGTGGGAGAGAACAGTGCAAGATGCCAGGCTGGGAGCCTGTCCTGGCCCCACGGTTTAGCCGACCAGGGAAGGCTCCAGATGGTCAGCGGTTCCGGCAGTAGGATTCTGAACCGACTTCTATTGGAGTGTACTTACTGGTAACCTGATTGCTAGTAATGTTTACCAGTTTTGACATAATCATTCAAACCAACTTGTATTTTACAGAAAGGTAACCGCCACCGCTATCGGGAGTAATTTATTAACACTAAAGTATCTGGGTCTTAGCTTCTTCACCTGCAAAACAAGAACCCCAATAATACCTACTTCACCAGCATCATTTTTGGGTGAAATGACGTAATGCATGCCAAGTGCCTGCTGTGGTACAAACAACTTATACTGCAAAGATCCTTTATGGCTAATTTTGGTATTTTGAAAGGCCTATGTTTTCCTGCTACAGAAACAATACGCCAGACGTTAAAGACTGGGAAATATACAAAAGGATATCTATAAAAATAAGGGTCTCTGATAATCCCCAACATCCACTTTAGCCACTATTCATTATTTATATATGTGTTTCCAGTCTTTTTCTTTCTACTTATTATTGGCAGTATTGTTTTAAAAAATTAAGATCATACTGTTTTGTATTTTTTAAAACCATACTTTTCAATGAATAATTTATTATGAATATGCATTTATATGTCATTAATTTTTTTTTACAATGTCTTATATGGTAGTTAAGTATAACCTTATCCTGTGTTACAATAAAATTTATTTTAAAATTTGCATTTTCAAATTTTCAGGTTGTTTTCTTTCTTTTGCTTTCTTTTGTTGATGTTATATAAACACATGCACGAACACGTGTTTGGTAAACTTTTTCACTTTTAAAATTAATTTTCTAAATTAGTATTACAGGGTAAAAAGTGTGTCTGTCTTGTGCTTTGTGATAATTATTGAAATTACCACTTAGAAGAGTTATATCACTTTATACCAGCACCAGCAGTGAACTGGGCATGCTTCTCAGCTTGCTGGGCAACTTCAGGCATCACATAACATGGGATTTGAGAGAAATGACGCCTGTGTGGCACACACCCACAAAACGGCCTTTCTGCTGTTCCCTGGGATCCTTTAGGGAGGAAGCCAGGATGTCTCCAGGCTCATTGGGGACTGCTAAACCCATGAGTTCACAATGCGGTTTCTGTGCAGCCAGTCCATGCAGACCTGGGGCTTCCCTGGCAACGCTGGCCAGGATCTTCAAGGCCTCATTATTGGAAAGATAGTAGCTGTTTACTAAATCCCACTTAGATTTTAGAGAACCTATTGTGTGCTTTTCAGAATCTTTTAAGATTGAGTAAATGTTGCCTTTCCCCACT
Source organism: Rhinopithecus bieti (assembly GCF_001698545.2). Classification (NCBI taxonomy): domain Eukaryota; kingdom Metazoa; phylum Chordata; class Mammalia; order Primates; family Cercopithecidae; genus Rhinopithecus; species Rhinopithecus bieti. The sequence goes on from NW_016807891.1 coordinate 1,433,083, forward strand.
TTAAGTTTTTAATAATTTTCTTTGACTGCAAATAAGATATTATACAGATTTACCTAAATGAAATTCATAATGATTTCCTTATTCTTTTAGTGATGCCAAGTGTGGCGAGTTGTTTGGCTCAAACATAGTGGAAGGAGAGATTTAAAAAAATATTGCAGCTATACATTTTTTTTCCTGTCAAAAAAACATCTTCATGTTAAAATTTTAAAGTGCCACGTGAATGCGAAAGGGGGACTGCTTGGTCGGTGCGCTCTCTTCCCAACATCCAGCCTGTGGATCATACGAATGCCAACACCATTGGATCAAGGAGGAAGAGGCAGGCCACACCATTAATTTAAACATTTCTCTAAAAAAGAGAGCTCCAAATGGCCCACAAATAGCCCACAGTGAGACTACATTCAACAGACTCTCACGATGACTCCAGGTTTTCACTTTTCACATAACTAAATAGAGAAGTCAACACCTAGTCCTCACTGGAGTTTATGATAACACCTCATTTGAAGGGTAGGATCTCCTGGGTAAGGGATGAACCTATCCCACCCCCTCTTCCCAAGCCCACAGGGACACTGCTTTTGCACCTGGGCCATCTTGCCCATGACGTAGTCAAGGCTTCAGAAGCCTTCAGGAAAGAACACCAGAAGCCACTTCTATCTGTGCATGGAGCTGTGAGCTTCCCAAGAAGTGAAATGATGGGAGGGGAAAAAAGAACAGAGCAAAATATCAAGGAAGAAAATCAGAGAAGGAGGAATAGGAAAATAAATCCACTTTATTGCCATAGCTAATGGAGTTAAAAATTTTGGTAGGGAATTTTGAAAGCATACATATTAAATGATCAATTTCAGTCCCCAAAATAGTTCACTTACCATTCTCAAAACCGATTATTTGAGACGGAAACTAAACAAGCACAATCTGCACTACTTCCAGATAATTATTCGGAAAGTGAAAAGGAGAGTATCAACACTTTTTTTTTTTTTTCACAAACGATGTATGGAAGAACAAAGTTGTTAAGCAGTAAATAACTGACTTAACTCTCCACTTGGAAGACTAATGTGTTAATACGTTTTGAAGTTTCAACCTAGGTCCTTTGTGATACTGGTTAAGATGAGTCGGTTAGCAAGAATTACTGGGGAACAGAATCACTGGGCAACGTATGCTGCCAAAGAAGAGGGAAGAAAATGAGATGTGGGTAGTTTTATCACAGCTTTAAGGGGGATAATATTAATTCACTGGAGCAATTGGCAATGTCTCTAAGTGAGAAACCCAGAAACATGGTGCCTTATAATTGAACGCCATATGGTAGGAAATATGCTAGAAGTGCTGTAGTGGTTAAGAGAAGAAGGCAAATATTACCGGTGAAAGCATCACAATAACATTGTAAGTTTTTCAGATGTAAGTTTAGCAGTTCCCAAGGGCCCGGACTTCTAGCAGAGGCTGACATTTGTACATTCAGGACCACTCAGGGATTGATACCAGAGAGGAAATGCAAAGTCTAGAACACATCTGAAACTTAAAAAGGATATATGTTAATCCAGACTACGAGCATACAGGAGAGCCACCAATGCAGTCATAATTGCAATGTTCTTACCGGGAGGAAAAATAAATTTTGCGCACGCAGAATCGCCGCCTGATTATTTGAGGCTGAAAAGCTTGTGTTTGTTGCATTGGCAGTTGGAGGGATTGTTTCCTCTGAGTCACTCAGGAAAAACTGCAAAGAGAAGGTTTGTTTTCAATGAATTAGTGCACATTAGATGAAATAACTAGCAGGTGGGTACTAACTTTATGAATTCTGTGTTCCTTATGCACAGTAAACAGGATTGCTCGTGTGGACTTGGGAATTTCTATTGAATAAGTCATTAACGATTTATTGTTCTATACATTCAATAGAGAATTCCAGAACTTCAAAATTCACATTAAAGAAATTAGAGGCACCTCTATCAAACAGTAAATTAAAAGTACACAAAGCTCTGGGCAGAGGGAGTGGTTAGAATTACATTTGAAACCGATATCGCCTTTGAAGCCGGTATCACCATGTATACATTCAACTCTCTACCATCAAATCGGAGCCTTCAGAATGTTTTTTTCCCCTAGTACCTTTGCCATCGTGGCTCAAACATTAAATGAGTCAATATGGTCCTATGAATTTTTGATGTTTAGAATGAAAATTAATTTTATGGGCAAAATGCAATCACCAGCCTCGACATTTGTATCTATTATTTGTGAGTGCTTGGCAACTCAGATCGTAAGGGGTGAAAAATTTAAAAGGACAGATGTTCTCAGGACTGCTGGAAAGGGGATTTTTACTAAAAAACAGAAAGGTAATGCTGAGAAAATAATTAGCTCTTATGTAATGGTCACCAGTATAAGCATCAGAAGGACAGCATCAACCTGTTAGCAAGGCAGGAGACATTTGTCTCTCTCTCTCTCTCATCCTCTCTCGCTCGCTCACTCTCTGTCCTACAGAAGCTGCACCCAGACTAAATACCCAAGGATCAGCCACTTTTCTGTCATGTGGCTAAGGGTCAGAGGAATGTTCTGGAAACAAACCAGAGAATCATGACTTCAGCCCATTCCTTTTACTGAAAGAAATTAATCTCATCTATACACCTATTGAACAACTTGTGTTTTCTGCATAGGGTTAACCAGACATATGCAAGGTTTAAAAAGTGAAACTTCCTTATAGTTTCTACGGTTGCTTTTGTTTGTTTCTATTGAGTTATTTCCTTGGACCACATAGTTCTTGTCAAATACCTAAACTAATTAATTTGGATAGATAAGAAGACATTTATTTAGTCTACTCTTGGGAACATTCCTCTCATAGTCTACAGAGATATGAGATACAGTATTTCTGCCCATTATATAATTTGATTAAATTTGGCAAAATGCTGATTTAAGCATCAAAGAAATATAGTAGATTTCTTTATGTATGATGAAAGAACTTGTAAAAATTGTCACATCCCTGGATGAACTACAAATGTGCTAATATTTTGGAAAAAATTATATCAGGGATTAGAAAAAAAAAGAATGGAATAATTGCTTGACAAACATCAGGCTCCAAAAGGGTACAGATTTAGATTTAGATCTGATAGACCAAAAATTCAATTGATTTAAATATTAAAAAAATCAACAAATGGCAAAGAAAAGGAGACTGTTTAGCTTGATGGGTTACTAGTCTTAAGTGCCAAGGATCTTAAAATAATTAACAAAAACTTCTTGATTATATCACCATATGGGCAAAAAACTAGGTAAAATGAAGTGTTGCATTCTTGACATACAATAAATGAGTAGTTTACTTTGTGAAAAATGTGTCTTGCAAGGAGGTTTTGATGGTTGAACTTGAAGAACAAGAGACAACTCCAATCACCACACACGTTTCCTAATCCACTTCTGCTACGTCTTTCTAGTAGTTATTAATATCAACTCCCCGTAAATTCAAGAAACTCTTCATTCTGTCTAAAATCATACTACAATTTTGAATCAACTTCCCTTCCTTTGTCTTCTTTGCATTTTAAAGTAACAAACTCATATCATTCCCTAATTGTAGCCAGTCAAACACTCAAGAGAGTTACCAATCCCTTGCCCACATTCCTTCCAGGTAAAACTACCCCACCTTTCTCCACTGAAAATATTTTTAGCATCATAACGATTTAGGGAGCTCTTCTCTGGACCCAATTTAATTTTCTACATCCTTTGTCATAATTGGGACAATGATGTCATCATTCTGAACAAAACTTCCTAAATAAAATGCTAAGGAACACTGCATATTTTTAGTTTACTTACAATTTTACATTTCTCAGGCAATTTAAAACACATCAGAATTACATTTTTCAAATCACATTAAACTGTGAACAGGTGCTTTAGTACTGTTTCATGCCTGATAACATCATTGTGTTTGTCATTTGGTTGGAATTACAAGTCAACCTGACTAGACTACTAGTTAACTATGGCTAACTCCTTGCCTGGGTGGCTCACAGATTTATATACTCTTTACTTATAATAAATTTCTTGGAAATTTCTCAGAAGAAATTGCAAAATGCTGTGAGGAATCAAGTGATGACATTCTCAAAACATCAGGAATAAAATGGCAGCACATTCGGCCGCTCATATGAGATTCTCAACAGCCAGCTGGAGACTAAGACGGAAAAAACACTACATATGAAACAAACATGGACCACCCATTGTTTTTCTCCACTTTTTATTGAGGTGTTTGTATCACATGGGTAAACATCGAGTATTTCAGATATCCCGTTAAAATCACACAATTCACTGGAAATAAAACTGACTTGGACATTTTGGCATTCAATACCAATGAGTAATGAGACTTAAAAAGCCAGTTCTCTGAACACACTGTTCCCGTTGACCCTGGCTCTTGTAAGGGTCATTAAAATGCAGGCTGGGAATAACTATTAGTGACTGGAAATTGACGTGGAGCCTCGAGATGAACCGGCCCATCCACGCAGTCAACAGCAGAGGCAGGTCAGGGCAGCCTCAAGCCGTCACACGTTACTTCTAACGCATCTCTCCCCTTTGAGGTACAGAGTCACGGCAGACGATGACAGAGAGGCAGTTAACAAGGGCTGCTTGCCACTGGCTGGAAAAACGCAGGGCAATCCGAGGCTCACCTGCTGCAAAGGGACTGGGGCATCCAGAAGAAAAGGAACACCCGAGGGCACAATGCCAGGGGCAAGAAGCCAGACACAGAGGGACAGATATTGTGTGACTCCACTCACACGGGGTCCCTGGAATAGGCCAATTCATAGAAATAGGAAGCAGCACAATGGGGACCTGGGGCTGGGGAGAGGGAGGATGGGGAGTGAGTGTTTCATGGAGACAGAGTTGCTGTTTGGGAAAATGAAAAACACTCTGGAGATAGATGGTGGCGATGGTCGCACAACACTGCAAATGTACTTAATGTTACTAAATGGTATGTTTAAAAATTGTTCAATAATATATCTTATGTTATATATATTATACACAATTTAAAAATACATTAGAAACAGAAAAAAAACAAAGAAAGAAAATGAAAGCACTCTTCCTCTGCCTCAAAGGGAAAACTTAAACACATCACAGGTGGTATACATGAGGACATGAATGAGGCTAGGACTTTAAACAGATGAAGTTTTCTGAGAGCAAGTTAAATGTTCTTCCCAGTGACTTAAAGCATATGCGCTCCCACAGCCCCCCACCTCCGCCAACACAAAGAACTGTTATTCTTGCTGAAATGTGAGTCCGATGCCTGGATTAGTCTCACTGGGTTAACAACAGCTAAGAAATAGAAATACGACTTGAGGATGGGGCTCCCTCAGTCTGGAAAAAAAAAAAAATGCTGAGAAAAAACATGAAAAGCTATACTCCTTTAACCAGAAACTGCTTCCGGATGGACAGGTTAAAGTGGGACTAGGTAAAAAGAGGCAGAAACAATCCTGGGACCATTGAACTGCATGTAAGTAAAGACTGAGTTTCACTCACATCCTTCAGCAGGTGTCCCCTTCCTGACGTGAGTGACAGGAGCCCGCTTCCCTTGCACTGCCCTGCACAGGTGCTCCCTCCTAACCCGCCTGCTTGCTTGGACAGTCTGAGTGCTGCATCAGCACCACCTCATGAGGTATGCGGCCCTGGGCACTGCCTCCGCCTCACACAGAGTTCAGGAGCCCGGGGCATCTGCAGATCCTCAGGTGTGGCCAGAGGCAGAGCTCCATGGACAAGTCCCGCCTCTTCTGTGATTAATAAGACATTATACACGAGGCTCTACAGCTAGGTCATGTTATTTCCTTTCTGTACCCAACGTCAACTTTCCTACAGTTTTATGTTTTCTCTTTGACATAAGTACAAGAGGAGCACCTGCGTGGAAAAGAACCACTAAATTCATGGCACCAGGTATCAATACAAATGGTATTTTTCTGCACACTTGGAGGAATTCAGTGCCTGAGCAGTTCTGATTTCTTCTCCCCCTGCATCGATAGATAGGAAAAGGTGGGAGAAGGTAATTTAGCTTATTTCCTGCTTCTACTGCTACAGAAGGCAGCTTGGTATGTGGAAAATCTTCAGAAGGCACATTAAAAGTATTAAAAAGTGTGATGAATGATTTTTGAGAAAGAAATAAATCTCAAGGGTCATCCATCATACTTTTAATGTGTCTTCTGTGGAGAAAGGAAAACAACATTGGAAGACATATTTCTGTTACTAAAGGCAGTTGTTCTCTCTCTGAAGGATCGTAGCTACTGTTGAAAGAATGTCTCCTCCTAAATGATCAGCTTGTCAAACATTTACAGACAGTGACTGAACTGTCTGTCAATCATGACTAATTATGCTATGCAAAATAGAGTTAGCTTCCAAACCAGATTTGTTTCTCATTTATATCGTCTTTAAGAATTACGTGATAAATCCTGGTTTTATAAGGTCAAACTAGATGTTACAAAAGGAAATGGTTTCTTATTTAAAGGGCTGTATGCTTACCTATTCACTCACTCATTCTTTCATTTAATAACTAATGAATGGAAGGCACTTTCCTAGGACATGTGAAAAAAAAAAACAAAGATTTCCTCAAAGTTCATTCTAGTATTATTCATAACACCCAAGATATGGAAACAATCTGTCTATTGATGGATGATTAGATAAAAAAATTTGGGGCTGGGCATGGTGACTCACACCTGTAATACCAGCACTTTGGGAGGCCAAGGCAGCAGATCACGAGGTCAGGAGTTCAAGACCAGCCTGGCCAACATGGTGAAACCCCATCTCTACTAAAAATACAAAAATTAACTGGACATAGTGGTGGGCGCCTGAAATCCCAGCTACTCGGGGGGCTGAGGCAGGAGAATCATTTGAACCTGGGAGGTGGAGGTTGCAGTGAGCCGAGATCACCCCATCGCATTCCAGCCTGGGTGACAGTGTGAGACTCCATCTCAGAAAAAAAAAGAAAGAAAAAAGAAAAAAAAAAAAGAACAGAATAGAAAAGAAATTTTGATACACACACATACACAATGGAAAATTATTTAGCCTTAAAAATGAGAAAAATTGGCCGGGCACGGTGGCTTAAGCCTGTAATCCCAGCACTTTGGGAGGCCGAGACGGGTGGATCACGAGGTCAGGAGATCGAGACCATCCTGGCTAACACGGTGAAACCCCGTCTCTACTAAAAATACAAAAAACTAGCTGGGCGAGGTGGCAGTTACTTGGGAGGCTGAGGCAGGAGAATGGCGTGAACCTGGGAGGCGGAGCTTGCTGAGATCCGGCCACTGCACCCCAGCCTGGGCGACAGAGCAAGACTTTGTCTCAAAAAAAAAAAAAAAAAAGAGAAAAATCTTGTCATTTCCAACAACATAGATGGATATGCAGAACATTATGCTAAATAAAATACCCCAGGCACAGAAAAATGAAGGTTGCACGATCTCATTTATATATGGAATAAAACAAAGCTGAATACACAGAAACAGAGAGTAGAATGTTGGTTACCAGGTGTGGGGGAGGCCAGGTAATGGGAAGATGATGGTCAAAGGGTACAAAGTTGCAGTCATGTGGGATGAATGCACCTAGATTACTAAAGCACAGCGGGAGGACTTGGTTAATAATACTCTGTTGTATTTAAGATTTGCTAAGGGAGTAGATTTTAGGTGCTCTAATCACACACAAGAGGTTATGTGGAAGGCGATGGATATGTTCAGTTGCTTGCCTGTAGTAATCATTTCACAATTTATATGTATATCAAAACATCATGTTCCACAACTGAAATTTATATAATAAGAGAGAAAGAAAAAATGATCTCACTCTTACGTGTGTGTATATGATGTTAAATGTATTGTCCCCTAACTCATATGTGCTGCTACTGACCAGTGAAGGTCAACTCTCAGGAAGTGTACACAATTTGCTTGCATGCACGGTGAACACACTCCTGATGGGCCAGGAGGAGGCTTAATTTTACAGGCATGTGTCAGTCACCCGAGGGTTCTGAGTAAATTGGAACGCTAGCTTGTGCACCCTGCTGCCCTTCAAGTGCGCTTTCATCAGCCCCTCCGCTACAGAGTCGACTTCCAACCCAGTCTCTCTCACAGCTTTCATCTACCAAAGCACACTTGGTGCTTGGCAGTGCGCTCTCCTGGGAAGCTGGATCTTGCAACAGCAGGACTAATGCATAAATGCAGGTTACAAAGTCGAGCCCAAAAAAACCATTTTAGAAAACACACTCATACTTCTGGCGTCTCAGGCCAATGCCCCTTGCCTGCCTCTCTCTGTGTCCAGGTTCCCCCCCTGTGATTTCTTCACATCCTTGCAGTATCCAGGAAATTGCATATGCAGAGAGCTGAGGCATTCTTGTGGCTCGTGGCGCGTCTGCAGAAAGGCTCTTTCAAGAAAGCCTCTCCTGTCCCTGTCTTAAATCTCTCACCTTGAGTTCCCCACCCTGAGGCTGTCCCCCTGAAGAAAGCTCTGGGACCACAGGAAGAACACCACTCCCCAGCACCCCTGCCTCCCAACCCTGTTCTTCAGGCAGAATGCCCCCGGCTCGCCAGTCTCGCTCCCATGAGCAGGTGCCTTGAGTGGATGAATGCAGCAGGTCTCCACCTGAGCCCTGGCATTTCTGTCTTTCTGGACCCCCGTGGTACCCCAGAAAATTGCTTGTTGTCTAGACATGGCACATTTTCCCTCTTCAGCTGTTTCCCATTCACTCTGGATTAAGCCCTCATTGGAAATAAATGATGTCACCATCCAGGCATGCCTGAGACCTAGAAGGAGGCCTCCTTCCCCAGAGGGAGGCCTCATGATTCCTGCAGCAGAAAATGAGCCTCCAGTGATGCAAACATCCAGGAAGAAGGGGACACCCACTTTGTGCCACTCGCTCATCTTACAGAAGGGCAGGCGGAAGGCTTCCAGCGGTGGACCCGGCCCATCAGGACCTCTCCACAGGGGACTGCCAGCCAAGGGCCCGCAGTAGCCCAGGGAGGCTGTGGCCTGCATGGACTTGCCTGCTGAGCCCCTCCTTCCCCAGCAACAGAGGAGCCTTTGAACTAGGTGTTCTGGAGGCTGAGCGGGTGGCTGGAGGAGGTAGCTGTAGTGGCACCTTTCAGTGGCCTGCATGTCTGGGGAGCCCCGCAACAGGGCTGACCTCATGTTCTTTCTTGGGGAGCTCCGGAGAGGGAGCTGGGGCACACAGGCAGGTGAGGTAGGGCTGCCAGCATGCTTGTACCCAAACTCATGACATAGGAAAACCTGCGGGACTTGCACACATTCACCTCCAGACAGTAGGGAGGACAAGCTACAGCTTATCTCTGAAGGCGCCTTTGCAGGTGTCACTAAGATCAATTTCTAGGCAACACAAAGCGATGGAGAGGCCATCCCACTCCTGTTGCTAGTGCTTGGCCCATCTGGGGTCCAGGTGGCGTCACCCTCACCTGAATCTGCAGGTGTCTGAGAGGAACTTACGATCACTAGTTCCTAGTGAGAGGAACTCTACGATCTGGAGTACTGGCCCCATGTAAACATAGAAGGACCTAATCCACTTCTTCAGGTGGATTTGTTTTTCTCTACTTCTTAATATGAATTTCTGTCCTTGTCCCAGAGGCAAACATCCCTCCTTCTCCCCTTCCACCCACCTGCCCTTGCCCCTCACTTCCTCCAGGTCCATGTGGCAGACTCCTCCTTTAGCCCTCCAGGACTCCATCTAGCAGGCCTTGCTCTCCCTTCCCCTCATGCCTCTGTTGCTGCCTTCGCCTCCTCGTTTCAGAATGACTTGATGATGAGGTTACCCAGCTGTCTGTCTCCTACTCCTACTTCTACTCCTAGAAGGCAGAGAACTGTCTTTGGGGTCTGAGCACCCAGCACATACCAGGCATATCTTTATATTCAATAAATATTACATTTCACTACATTTCTACTTTATAAAAACAATGTTATTATTATGAAATAACATATGGTCTGTCACCACAACCTGACTTTGGGCCCCTGGAAGGCAAGGACTACATCTCCTAACACTCTGCATTTCCCATTGAGGGAAGCCTCCACTGCAGGGAGCATCAGATCTCCTATGGCTGCTGCTGCTGATGTGAGAACAATAAGGACGTGCCTCAAAGCACCGTGACGAGCCAAGTGTCTGTTCTGGGGGAGATAACCAGCAATGATGAGACTGATACAGTAAGAGTGGCCATTGGCTCAATAATTACAAAATGGCCAGAACTGTCCTAAGTGTGGTGGGAACATTGGCTCATTGAATCCTTAGAACCATCTTGGTAGAGAAGTCTTGGTTCCCACTTTCAAAGAAGTGAAAATGGAGCCTGCGGAGTTCAATGAAAACATCTTTATAGTCGCACAGCTGGTGAGACAGGGAGCACGGGGTTGCAATTGGGTCTTTTAAACTCCAGGGCAGGACACCGCACTCCCCTTAGTTTGAGGGTTCCTTTGCCCCTCATGACTATCCTTAAGACATTGCAGTCATTTCTGCAGCCTGTTGAGGGGCCACCATGAGCAAGGAAGTGGAGAACTGCTCCAAGGAGTCGCCCCCTCTCTCAAGGTGGCTCCGTGAAAGCATCCCTTCCCTTAGAGAAATGACTGCTGTAGCCGTGAGATGCTAAATTTAACAGGCTGGTGTTGCAAAGGAGTTAAAAGCGAGTTTCCAATATTCCACAGGACAGGTCCCAGAAGGGAAGAACGCCCTGCCTGCTGTGAGCCCTGACTCACCCTGGGGCTGACCATGTTGAACATGGCCACGGTCCGGGGCTGGCCATGTTGAACACGGCCATGGTTAGAGGCTGACCATGTTGAACACGGCCATGGTCTGGGGCTGGCTATGTTGAACACGGCCACGGTTAGAGGCTTACTACATTGAACACGGCCATGGTCCGGGGCTTACCATGTTGAACACAGCCATGATTAGAGGCTTACCATGTTGAACACGGCCATGGTCTGCGGCTTACCATGTTGAACATGGCCATGGTTAGAGGCTTACCATGTTGAACACGGCCACAGTCCGGGGCTTACCGTGTTGAACACGGCCACGGTCCACGGCCTACCATGTTGAACACGGCCATGGTCCGGGGCTTACCATGTTGAACACGGCCATGGTTAATATGATGGTTGTGGTGATGATCGTGAGAGAGATCCGTGGCCAGGGGCGGTTGGCAATGATGCCCGAGGACTTCAAAAGCCACATGAGCAGGGGAGAGGCTTTTTTGCTGCATTGCTAGGAGAAGAGAGAAAGAAAAAGAAAAGCATTGCTAGTTTATGACTTCTCTCCAGTTTCTTGATGACAATGTTTAAAACCACAAGAAGCACCAACATTGTTCATAAACATGTAGATTCGATCCTCCCCGGGGACTCGTACCAAGTCACAAACCTTATGAAAATTATGTTGGCATCATTGCTACCAATTGAGAACACATTAAATGCCTATGACAAAGGTACATGGTGCTTGTATGTCTTTTAAAACAGACTTGAAGTGATGTTTTTAAGTGATTCCTTTCTCAAAGGAAAAATGTCCGCTAATTAAATTACGCTGGGGGATATGTTGGGACTCTGATCACAGCTATGATGAAAGTTATCATTTATTCAGCTGATTTATGTGGAAAGAGATCAGCACATCTCCTGACCCTTTTAATGCTGCATTAGCAGATCACAAGAATACAGCCCAGGACACAGACTTAGTTTGGCACCTAAACTTATAAATACGGTATCTGAAAGTCTCAGGCATGAGGCATGATGGCTTTATGTGATCCTGTCTGGTCTTGTGGGAGTTTTCTCCCACACGGAGAAGCTCTTTTTTTCCCCCAAAACATTTTTTAACAGTGTTGAGAAACACATAATATAAAACGTGCTCTTTAAACCATTTTCAAGTGTAGAGCTCAGTAGTGACAACCATATTCACATTGTTGTGTAACAACTCTAGGATTTTCAGTCTTACCAAATTGAAACCCTATACCCATGGAAAAACAAGTCTCCATTCCTCCCTCCTCCCAGCCCCCGGCAACCACCATTTCCCTTCCTGTTTCCACGATTCTGACTACTCTAAGACCTCGTATAAGTGGAACCATCTAGTAGTTCTCCTTTTGTGACTGGCTTATTTCTCTCAGCATAATGTCTCCAAGGATCATGATGTTGTAGCATTATGCCAAGACTTCTTGTTTTAAAGCCTGAATAAAACTCCATTGTATGGATCTATACTTTTTTTTTATCCATTCATAAAATAGACACTGAGTTGCTTCACCTCTTGGCTGTTGTGAATATGCTGCTGTACATATGGGGGTTGGGGAAGCTTTTTTGATATAAGAAGGAACTGAGGTTTTGGGGAATGACAGCCAGCATTTGCTCCCCATTCACTATGGGGTCTCAGTGAGTGAGCTCACCCATCCTAAAGGCCACCTTTCCAAAGATTCTCACAATCTCCCAGATATGAGTGTGGAGCAGTACACAGAGTTCCACTGAACTCTGAGTGACATCAGCTCTGCCTATGCAGTTGCTGCGTGGGCATAATTTGCATACGTTATCTGATAGGACAAGCAGGATGTAAAAGTACTCCAGGGATTGATACCTTCACACTAAAGGGATGTGGTCCCAAGACTATGTGTCTTGGAAACAACAACAAAAAAAAGGTGACGATTTCAAGAAATTCACAAGAAGGAATAACGTAAATTATACCCTTTGATTGATACTACTAAGTTAATCTATTGGCAAACAAAGCTGGTGGGACATCAGTGAAATTCAAATTCAAATAAAGAATATTCCTGAACAGCATGAACAGGCTGCGCTTTTAGTTCTCTACTTCTTTCACATCTTTTTGTATTGTTCCTAAAATGATTATTGCCCTAAGCGTTGCTATATGTTCAATGCTGATACAGCAGTTGAATGAGAGTTGAAACACAGGAGACAGGAGTTGAGAAGGGTGAAGAATCAGCCAGTGGCCTAGCTTCAAACCTCCACTGCTGGGAAACTTGCTGCCAGTTAATGATCGTCTCGGAAATGGGGGTCTCAGTTTCTTCCTCTCGGAAATGGGGATAATAACAGTACCTGTCTCCTCTGTCTTTCCAGAGGTTTAAACGAGTTAGAGAAGGTGTGTGCAACAGGACTTACAAGTGTTCGCTCTTCCTGTTATTTCAATGAAGAAAACACAGTATTTCTTAGAAACATTTTAATGACCAAATTCCTATTTGCTTTATATCTATGTAAACAACAACGACAACAACAACAAAATCTCCTCCTCTCTACTCCTTTCCACCATGGTGGTTTTGTTTTTTTTTTCTTTCTTCCAGCTCCCGATAGGAAAAGATGAAGAATGTTTGTCTACAGCGCACATGCCCCACTGAGGGAGACACGGGGCCAGGTTCGGGGTTCACTTCTTGGGCTGATTTTCCCGGGCTCTCCTCTCATTTCTCCGAGTACCTACCAGGGAGCTTGAGCCAGGGCCGCCCTCAGCCGCAGAGGCTGCCCAGAGCTGGACTGCTGGCTGGCGGCAGGGGGCGCCTAGGCCCAGCTCTGCAGGGCCTCTGATCACCAGCAGCAGCAGAACCAGATCTGCACTGGATGCTTCTACTCAAGAACAGGTTTGGATAGGGGTTGGTGGTGGCAGCAAATCTGTCATGCAGTAAGATGTCCCTTAATGCTCTAAACATGCAGCATCTTAGGGGGTCAGGTAGCTAGAAAACATCTACCCACGAATAGTTATCATTAAACATCCACCCACGAATGGTTATCATTATTGTTTAATGCATACTACTTCTAATAATATTAATATCACAAAACACAGTCAAATCTGTGTTCTTTTTTTTTTTTTTTTTTTCCGAGACGTAGTCTCACTCTGTCGCCACTCAGGCTGGAGTGCAATGGCGCGATCTCTGCTCACTGCAACCCTCGCCTCCTGGGTTCAAGCGATTCTCCTGTCTCAGCCTCCTGAGTGGTTGAGCTTTTTTTTTTTTTGGCCATTACATTTAAACCACAATTACTTTTGCACCAACCTATAATAAAATATGAAGAGCCGAGCTTCAAAGGAAATATCACGCTCATCTAACTCAGATTCCATTGGATGATGGCATTTGGTTTGATTCTTGCAAATTAGGACAATATTTTTATCCAGATTTCTGTACACAGAAATTATCAATAGATACGATAATGAAAATGTTAATGGCAGAACATTTAAAAAGTTTATTACTTCAGGAGAAAATGTACATCTATCTAAGATTGCATATCACTGTCAATTAGGTAAAATATCTAGTTATTACACAGAAAAATTTTTGAAATTACAAAATTAAAACAAGTTACTATGTTTGAAGATTTAGAAAAATACATGGTGATAATCTTGTCAGATACGCTATCTAATAGGAATATGTTGTATTCTGCTCATAGGCTAGTAATTTACTAAAACAGACCTGGGCAGATATGCAGGAATTTTTTTTCCGTTCATGTGACATGACAGGCAAAATGACAAATCAGCAGCACTGCAGCTACTTACTAGACGCTTGGGGGTTCGGCAGACATGGCTTTGGCACTACAGGTTCAGGATGCACTTGGTTCAATTGCTTCACCCATGCAGTTTCCATGCATGTCTCAAAGTTCTCCCTCACAATTGTTTTAAAACTTATGCCAAATGTGTTGTTCCAGAGGTCAGGGAGACAGGTGATTATCTTTCCTAAGATCACTAAGCAGCGACAAGGTAAGTAAACCTGTTCTGAAGTGTAAAAATTGGTAAGCATTACTGCCAGCAAGGACAAGGAAGTAGAAGAGAACAGAGAGGTGACAGTTGCAATGACAATGACGAAAGAGGAAGTGGAGGATCAAGTTGGTGGGGGGAGCAGAAGAAATCAATGATGGGGCTAAGAGGAGAAACAAGACTAAGATCCTCAAATGGAAGGAATCTGATTAAGAAAAACAGAGACCCTTGATTCAGTGTGTAGCTCTGTAGAAAAATTACAGCTTGGCTCTTGATATGATCATTGGCTTCAGTTTATCCTGTTTTTGATTAAGTATTAAAGGCCCTGGTGGAAAAACATTTATCAAAATTCAGACCATCCTAATTAAATGTTATAAATGACAACATCTCAAAGAATATTTTGGCCTTTATTTGGAAGATACTATTCAACTGAAAATGAGAAAATGCCTGCTGTGAGCCCGGTTGGTGCAGTCATTTGCTTTCATCTTTGGTTTAATTCCTGGCATAATTTCAGTCACACCTGTTTCTTCCCTTACTTGATCATCTCACTGAACCCCATGATTGGCTCTTACTTACAGTGAGCTCACCATGTACCTTCCAGAAATGCTCTTGGATATGAATATCACATTCATCCACTAACAAACAAGGGATTGGTACTAAATGTAGTGGGAGATGTAATAAAAGCAGCGATATAAATTTATAGGAAAATCCCGGCCAGGCACGGTGGCTCATGCCTGTAATCCCAGCACTTTGGGAGGCTGAGATGGGCGGATCATGAGGTCAGGAGTTCGAGACTATCCTGGCCAACATGGTGAAACCCTGTCTCTACTAAAAAGACAAAAATTAGCCGAGTGTGGTGGCGGGTGCCTGTAATCCCAGCTACTAAGGAGGCTGAGGCAGGAGAACTGCTTGAACCCAGGAGGCAGAGGTTGCAGTGAGCTGAGATTGCACTACTGTACTCCAGCTTGAGTGACAGAGCAAGACTCTGTCTCAGAAAAAAAAAAAAAGAAAGAAAATCCTATCATAGAATTGATGGTGGGGATAATGAGCAGTGGGGTGTGGTAGGAAAAACGTGGGATGAATCCCAACGTTCCTAATCCAGTACGTGCAGCTCCTCCTCAGAAAAACAAAATGTTCATACATGATCCACCAAAAATATCAGCCAGCTTCTCTTCCTTCCCTCTCTTCCTTTTTTTCTTCCCTTGTTTTGATCCACTTGCAATGGAAACAACTGGTAGTCTCTCAAATTAAGTTAAATCTAAGTTTTTTCACTCTAAAATTAATTCTTCATAATTTAACTTAATCATTATAAAAGTAGACTTCATTTACAGTTTCATTAGTATCCATTTTAAAAATCAGATGAGACACTTGAAGAGAAGTAGAAGCTCATATTAAGTGAAATTAATAAAATGAAAAAAAAAATCCAGAGAAGTTATAAAGATATCTGAGTAGCTGAGAAGCAAACTTTTATTATCAGAAAAACAAAATCCATCTTAAAATCTTGCTTGGAAAATATGGTGGTTTCGTGTTTCATAGAAACATGTACTTTTGTGTATTTGCCTAAAGGAACATCTACTTTGGCATTTTAATTAGCTGAGGACCGTCACTCTGAATGGCAGGAACAAGCCGGAGCAATAATTACTTGTAACATTTAATGTCACAAAGACTGTGATGTGTACTTTGATTATTTAATTGTCCTCTAATTTCCCACAGGAAGGCTTCTTTATGCCAATCAATCATATTTTACAAAATCCACCTTTTTCTTCCTCACGCCCTGGGTGAGCCACCTCCCTGCACTGTTGTTCCACTGGGTACCACACTGCATCATTTTTGCTGACATGCTTGTCTCCGGCCAAATGCAGAGCTGGTTGAGGACAGCGACCATATCGCACTTGTCTCTGTTTTCTCAGAAGCCAGTATAATGTTTGTTAAATGGTAGGAACTCATCAAATACATGGTGATTCTATTTACTATTTTTAATGATGGACTCAAAGGGAAATTACCAGGGCACAGAAACAAAGAGAGAGCTCAGTGATAAAAGGACTGAGGCTGTGGGGTGGGTCCAGGAGTGTCCTGGATCAGGACTCAGGCTATGGCACTTAGTGGGTGGGCTTTTAACACCCATAGGGAAAAGAAGATATTTCCTTGGCCCAGCAAAATGTGGGCAGCTGCAACTAAGACTCTTGAATAAAATCCAGAGCCTCAACCCGCTATTCCTTCTGTACAAAGAAGTCTAGAAGAGCTCCATTCACTAGCTCAGGGAAGTATCATCAATAAGCTTCCAAGGATCAATCCAAACCCTAAAGTGTTGGGTGTGAAATTATATTACCTGATTCATAATGAGAATTCCAAATTGAAGGGCTGTTAATTAGGTCAAAACCAGAGAAAATCCTTGGGGCTATGGCAGAAGCAAGAATGACACTGCTTGTAAATGATACTTTAGACTACAGAGTGCAGGGATGTCCCATCTAGGGGCTGGGGCAGTTCCTCCTGAACCTAGCCTGACAATAAAAACCAAATTATAAAGTACCTAAGGCAATGGACCATATGAGGAAGAGTCAAAAAACGTAAGAGGTAGAATTAGCACCACGAGATCTGCAGATATGACAATCATTTGAAATAGTTTCTAAAATAAGATTAAAGTAACAAAAGAGGGATTATAATCCATATGAATGAGTGAGTTGTTAAGGAAAAATAACAAGTAGTTTTTAAAATGAGCCACATAAACTTTCTAGAGATGAAAATGTAGATATTGAAATTAAAACTAAATTGTGATTGAGGAACTGGATGAACTGCCCGTGAATGGGAGAGGCTAAGAAACATCTCAGGAAATAAACCACAAAATAGCACAGAAAGATAAAGAAGTTGAGAATAGGAAAAAGAGACTGAGACACAGAGGATATGATGAAGAGATTCAACATACCTCTTTTGAAAAAAACAGAACAGAAAGACCAGGGAAGGGACAAAACCCAAGGAGATATTGGACAATGACATTGCAGACCTAGAGCGGATTATGAGGTCTGTGGTTGAGAATACACAGCTGAGTCTCAAAAATAAAAGTCAGGCTACACTTTAACACACGGAATCTACTGCCCATGATTCAAAGAGCAAATCCTACAAAAACGCCCACCGAGACAAGGGACCAAGTGTCTACAACAGCTAGATGGACAGGAGAGTTAATCTCATTCCCACAGAGGCCAGGAAATTATGGAATCCTGTTTTCAGAATGTTAGAAAAAATGATAAATAATCACCATGAGGAAAAGATAAAGACTTTTAAAAACACAAAATCTGAGTGGGTATATTATTTACAAGCCCTCATGGGAAGGATGATAAAAGGAAGCATTTTAGTAATATGGAAACTGAGTCCAGAAAGGTGGAATGGTATTTGGAAAAAATAGTAAACAAATACATCATTTAACAAAAACAAGAATAAACATTGAATCATTTGAGCCGTTTAAATTTAGAAAAATTTAAACAATGCTAGTATGGGAGATGAGAAATTACCAGACTCAGAGCATGGTCCCTGCATTGTTCAACAAGGAAGTGGAGATATTACCAATAATACACTTTGTTAATCACGTGTACATGTTACCTGTTTTAAGGTAATAACTGAAAAAACAAACCAAAGTATGTAAGTTCCAAGTCACTGGAGAGAATAACAGAGAATAAACTCCAGGAGTCCAAAAGAAGGCAGAAAAGAAGGAAAAACAAGTAGAAGCAAAAAAGATACAAAGTAAATTTTAAAAGATTTTAGTAATAATTGCAATGCACATAAACGGATCACACTTGTCAAATTAGAGAGAGAGATGTCTGGAACAGAGAAAAGAACATAGAGCTACATGCTGTTCACCAGAGACACACCTAAAACCTATATCCTTTTAGTTGACAAGGAAAAGCTGGAAGTAGAAAGATGGAACAAGGAACACCAGGCAAATACTAACCAAAATATGTATATATATGGTAGAGTGATATTAACAGGAGAGAAAACAGACTTCAAGGGAAAAACACGGCTGTGGGGTGAAAGCTTTTCTATTAGCTGGGAGTGTGACCTACTTTTCGTTTCCCAAGGCGACCTCTCTATTTGTGCTTTCATCTCTGCCTAGAAGAACGCTGGTGGGCTGGCATCGTATTATCTCTGCTATTGAAAGCACAAGGTAACAACATTGAGAGAAAAATTTCTTCTGACATTTTCTGGCATTTTCACTTGCTGTATCCAGCATATGCGTTCTAAACGTGTTTTGGGGGTTTGTTTGTTTGGTGGTGGAATATTTGGTTAGAGTCACTCTAGACTTACGTATTTATCATAGAAACGTAAGTCTGCCTCAGGTAGTTGAGAAAGCTAAATGTGACTGTGAATGTGCACTTATTACTATTACTGCTACAGTGACAACTAGTACTATTTTTAATTGCTAATTGTAATGAAAATGTGAACTTGAATCTCTTATTCTAGTCTTAGCTTCTGCCTAGATAAAATGGATTATTTTCATTATCAAATAAAATAATGTCTGAAAACACTTTGAAGGACTATTATATGTATAAAACATTTTGTAAAGTATTATTATAATACTGAGTACTTTCTTACTAGATTATTTTAATCTAAATACAATTATAAATTAACTTTAAAAATATATCAAATGTCTTTTAAGATGAATTTACACTTTGCCCAGAACCTACTTTTAAATAAATGGGACCAACAGCTGAAAAACATATTTTAGGAAACTAGAGTAGAGAAGAATAGGAATAGTTACTATGTGAGGTTACCATGACTTACCGATGTGATTTTGATCAATGGGTGCTGAGCAGTCACCACAAGGCAACTTTGGTGCCATGCTGGTCCATGTCCATAAGCATGGGCATCCCTGCCTAGTGCTGGGCACTGTCTGCCTGTGACTCACCCCATACACAACCCTGGTACCCTCTGCAACCTGCCTCTACTATAAGGTTCCAAGGCTTGATTGCAATTCCAGCTCCAACATCTACTTGTTATATTCCACTGGGAAGGCAAGTTATGTAGCATCTGTGAGATCCCGTTCTATGAAACTGTCAAATAGATATTACCTGCAAGGGCTCTTGTGAGCATAAATGACCCAGCCAAAGCTAAGCACCTAGCACAGTAAGTAGGTATTTTTAATACAACATTTACTACTTACAAACTGTGATAAGGCTGGAATCAGAACCACTCATTGGGATCTTGCCCATCATAAATAGTTTGGATTTATTCCAAAGATTCTTATCCAAGGATAGGAAGCCTTTGCAGACCTCTTAGCCATTGCATTCCTGATTCTACTCCAAAGCCTCCATTTCCATCCTCAAGAGGCCTGATTACAGTTTCTTCAGCATTTTGTGTGTGTGTGTGTGTGTGTGTGTGTGTGCTGCGGGGTTGGGGGGGGGGCGTTTATTTTAAATAATTGGAAATAAAAACCCACTTAAGTGGATGGCACCTTTGGAGTCCCGGGTCCCTCATCCACAAAATTAGAGGCTGAATGAGGTTATCTCTAGGTTCCCTCTCAGCTCTTGAGTTTTAAATTCTGAAATGCTAAGTAGCATCTGATGTAGAAAGCATTTCAGAGTCAAGGAATCATGGTGAATGTGAGCAAGAAATTTCAATGCAGTGTGATGAAGGCCACCGACTCACCATCCCTTTTCTCTTCCACACATTCCTTTACACATGGAACCCACCATCCTGATAGTGTGTCCGGAATTTGTGGGTTCTTGGTCTCACTGACGTCAAGAATGAAGCCACAGACCCTTGCGGTGAGTGTTACAGTTCTTAAAGATGGTGTGTTTGGAGTTCGTTCCTTCTGATGTTCGGACATGTTTGGAGTTTGTTCCTTCTGGTGGGTTTGTGGTCTCGCTGGCTTCAGGAGTGAAGCTGCAGACCTTCGCGGTGAGTGTTACAGCTCTTAAGGCGGCACGTCTGGAGTTGTTCGTTCCTCCTGGTGGGTTCATGGTCTCGCTGGCCTCAGGAGTGAGGCTGCAGACCTTCGCGGTGAGTGTTAAAGAGCCACGTGCAACCCGGGTTCCTGCCCGCGCCTTGCCCTCCACACCTTCCAGCAAGCAGAGAGAGCTGGCTCAGGCCTCGGCCAGCCCAGAGAGGGGCTCCCACGGTGCCATGGTGGGCTGAAGGGCTCCTCAAGCACCGCCAGAGTAGACACTGAGGCCGAGGAGGCGTCGAGAGCTTGGGCTGCTAGCATGTTGTCACCTCTCACTAGGACATCTGGAGAAGGTCCCTTAGGGCACATCTTTCTCTGCCTGAGAATAGTTGGCAATGGTGAGATGAAGGGGCTGCTATACGGGCCCAGGAAGGCACCTGAGGCAGAGGTGTCTAATAAGATCCAACAAGTGAGCATATCAGGATGCCAGGCCCAGATGCAAAGGCTGGGAACCCACCAGAATGTGGAGCAGGATACCATGACTGTGAACTGGATTCAGAGCTTCAAGTTCAGAAGGAGTCCAGTTGGGGTGAGAATGGGAGTGGAATATTTTCTGAGCAGTGGTGCCAGGAAATTGCACTTGGGTGCAACCCAATATTCCTTCAAGCAGAGACTGATACTAAATATTTATCTTGTGCTTCAAGTACCAGAGTAGTACAATGAACAAAACAGGGCTGCAGTGAACTCACTGAAGATCTTTCCATCCACAAGAATGAAAGTAATAATGCAAAATGGGAATCCCAGCCAGTCAGCATGAGGGGAGTTGGTGGGGAAAAGATGGGCTCTTCAAAGTTGGGTTATTAAAGTTAGACGATGATTTCCAACTGAGGAGACAGCTGGAGGCATGTCAGAGTCAAGGAATCACGACGTATGTGAACAAGGCATTTGGATGCAGCGTGATGAAGGCCACTGACTCACATTCCTCCTCACGTCCACATGATCATTTACACATAAGAGCCTGGCCCCATGCTGGGACATCTGGAGAAGGTTCTGTAGGGGACACCTAACTCGGCCTGAGAAAGTTTGGCCTCCATGAGATGAGGGAGTGCTAACCAGAGCCGGATGAGAGGAAAAAATAAGAAAGGACCCCATACAAATGCTACAGTACAAGGAACTCTATATATTCAAGGGGAAACAGAAACAACTTAGAGGTCTTAGTGAGATCTTATGTGTTGGAGGCTAAGCTACATGACACAGATTGTCAGTCCCATGGTGTAAAAAGAAGGGCTTGGTGCAGGAGTTGGTGCAGTTTCCAGGTTTCTTGGAAGGTGCCCAGTGGCTAAGCCCACCCACGTGCACAAGAACTGAGACCTGGGCAATGTGGGGGTAGCAGGGAGCCAGCATGGGGCATGCCTCGGGTTGGAGTGAAGGGGCCGATGGAGGCAAGGGCTGGACTTCTCACAGAAATAATGATCACAGAAAAGAAATGCCTGCCATGTGTTTGAGAACATGTCACTGAACAATTATCTGTATGATTTTTCTATCAACAGGAACAAATCTGCAATTCATTATCACCTTTTTTTTTTTTTTTGCCTATTTTGATATTCTTCTACCTTTTCATCAAGGCCGGTTGTAAAACAAGCAATCGATTTGATTTATTGGCGTTATGCTTTTTATGCAACAGAGAATGACAAGAGGCAAAACTCTTGGAAGAAAACATTAGCCAGGCTGACCTCTCCTCAGCTTCCTTTATGAAGTATTACATTTTATGTTAATTCTTCATACGGAGAACTGAAAGCTGGTATTAGAGCACAAATATTGCTTTCGGCATTGAAGTTTTCAAGAAGTTATCATATGTTAATTGAAGGTAAGTTTCAGGTATTAAATACTCCTTAATAAACTCAGTATTTAATACATAATACATAATAAATGCAAATCATTATAAAACCTTACACAACTGGGAAACTATTAAGAAGCCAGGGAATGAGCAATTATGATGCGACAATGTTTCTCCATGACCACTGTGGAATATTTGTGATGAGCAGTTTTTGACTGAATTTGGATGGCAGAGTGCAGAGTACTCTTAAGTACACTTAAGCCTTCTTAAATTGTCTATACACCAATATATTTGATGTTGCAAATTTAAAAAATCCTTACAGAATGGTTTAAACAGTAAAAAAGTACCTATTAATAAAGTGAAACGAATTCCTTCTTGATTTTTTCATGGATTACATCCAAGGAGGAGAAATTGCAGCTGGCCACTAGAGGGAGCCTCATTCACAGATCTTATGGAATCAAGTTTAGGAAGACCAAGTGTCATCACGTTTAGGCTTCCTGGGCACTTCGACACCATACAGGCTTCTTGTGAGGAGGAGGTAGGCACCAATTTATTTGCAGCCTTGAAATGTTCCTTTTCTGGTACCACGGAGTCAAAAGGGACTTCCTAGCATGTGGCCTGTGGAGGCCAGGGTCCTGGGAAGCTCCAGGGATGTGAGGGCAGGAGGAGCTGTGGATGTCACCTTGACAGCTCACCGGGGCCTCAGGCTGGCCACAGGAGGGAACAAGAGCTATGGCAGGAGCAGTAGGGCGTGGGATTCCAGCGAGGCTGAAAGTGAGGCATCACAGGGGAGCAATGCTTTCCCACAGACTCAGCACAGTTGTTTCTGAGATATTTTTTTCTGCCCCCAGCTCTATGTTTCTTTAATATAACAACTTAGACACAGTAGAAAGAAAAAAAGTCAGCTTGATACCCTAAATATACCGCATGCCCTCATATCCAAGACCAGAATCCCTGGGATAGAAAATGATAAATATGGCTAGTTAGGCACAATGATCTGAACTGACTTAAATAGAACTAGGTTGGGATTTCCAATGGAACCACCAATGATGGTTCTTATTTTGAAAACCTGAGAAATGGACTTCAGGAGATCTACGGGGGTAAGGAAAAGAGCAGGGGAGCCTGTGTGCCTTTCCACCTGAGGGATGATTCTGGGAACATAGAAAACCAGGCTCCTTTCTACAATAAGCATTTTCAAACTTTGCCAAAGAGTCCCATCAGGGCCTTTCAGAGCAGATTCATATTAACCAAGGGTCCTCCCTCCTCTATACAACCCACAATGTCTTCAGGGGGCTTCAGAACCAAGATGCTATGTGTGCATTTGGGTAAAGCAGAAACCACAGTCCCATTTTTGGAAGAGCTTTCAATACAATTTGAAACATCTAAACTATTATACAGTAAACAAAATCCACACAAGTTTGCAACGGTATAAGGCACAGAGGGCAAAGTGCTTACTGTTGGCTGCAGAAAGGCAGAGACAAGCTTTGGAATCTTAACCAGCCTTGGCCAAAGGCTTTCAGCATGTCAGACTGGAATGCAATGGACAGTTTGGGGGTCAGGACTGCCACTTTTCAGAGCTTTTGAAGGGGGGATGAGGATTCTAAGAGGCCACTATCGCACTGTCCTGATGTTGTTGCTAGCAGTAGTAGTGTGTTTTATGAAAAACAAAATAACATTGCAATAAAGCCACAGATGCAAACTGTAAACCCATACAGAATAAGAAAAAATTCTTTCATAGAAGCCACAATAGTCCTGAGAGGTAACAGACAGACCACAAACCTCAGGAGGCTTCCTTGGCGGTGTCATCTAAATGGGTTTGTCACAGTCTAACTGGCAGAAGAAATCATGATTTTGACAATGTGAAAATATCTAGACTATATAACTGCAGAACTCACATAAAATGCATACACTGAAAAATATTTTAAAGAACATTTCTATTTATTTTATAATAGGTTATTAATTATCATGTTAACATTTTTATTAAAAAAAAAATCTCTGAAGCTTCTCTTGAGAATGCCCATGACCTCTGTTGAGAAGCTCAGAGTGGCCTCTCTGTCCCAGCTCATCTCCATTGAACAAAACAAAATAGTGGCTTCTCTTCAGGGCCTTCTGTCCCATTGTTTGCTTCCTTAGGATGCGCTCACAGACCGATGGCCAGCTAGCAACACTTGCTTTAGACTTCCAATTTTAGAATCTGTATGTCCAGAACCAGCATTTAAACCTGATTGGCTTAAATTAAACACTAATAAAAGATATTTTAATATATGCTTTCTTCAACTACTCCAACATTGTATAGTTTGAAAGTGACTGTAGCAATGTATTAGGTTTACTTTTTTTTTTTTTAATTTTACTTTAAGTTCTGGGATACATGCCCTGAACGTGCAGGTTTGTTACATAGGTATGTATGTGCCATGGTGGTTTGCTGCACCTATGAACCCGTCATCTAGGTTTTATGCCCCACATGCATTAGGTATTTGTCCTAATGCTACTATCCCTCCCCTTTTCCCCTACCTCCCAACAGGCCCCAGTGTGTGATGTTCCCCTCCCTGTGTCCATGTGTTCTCATTGTTCAACTTCCACTTATGAGTGAGGACAGGCAGTGTTTGGTTTTCTGTTCCTGTGTTAGTTTTAATTCTCCTGTACACTGAAAGTCTCACATTATACTTGCATTTGCTGCTATAAATACTCTGAAAACTTAGAGGAAATGAAAAACTATATTGACAGAACCAAATAGCAAGAATGCAATCTTCTGATGTGACATCGAACGTTTTAAATCATCTTTGTATTCGTGTCTTGGTTGTGCATGAGCTGTCCCAGTCTATATTCTTGTCTATAGACCTGAAGGGTGCATGTTTCCTTAACTGGGATCTGGAGTTCTTGAAGTGGTAAAACAATAAGCTCCTTGTTTCTGAAAGTTTTAGGTAAGAAATCGGCTTTCATGAAATGAGCATACTTTTCAGAGAAGCGCCACATTTGAATACCTACCAGAAGCTGTCCAGCAAAGCAGACGAAGAGGATGAAGGCCAGCAAGAGAAACGCAGCCCCAAAGGAGATGCCCAGGACGGACGTTCTACCAGGAAACAAAAAGTAGCAAGTCAGAGTGGAGATCGTTTCTACCATTCTGGAAAGCTACCAGTAATACTTTTGGGTTAATGAGGACTTTATTAGATTTGGACTGCAATCCTCACTAAATTTTTGAGAAATAAAAATGGAGCTAAAATACCACACACATGTCCATAGAAAAGGGTCTACACAGCGATGGCCAATCAACTTATTCTGACTCAATAAAACTGCCTCGTAAGCATCAGTTCTTTATGAAGGATAAAGAATCTTTTTAAATGACTCGCCCATGTGTCTAGCAGTTTCATGTGGTACTTGGCCACATCCCCCATCTCAGTGGCCTCTTCACTGCCAGTGAGATCCTGGCAGCTGCTGCCTTAAGGACAGCCTCACCTTGATAGCCTGGAAGTCCTCAACTTCCACCCTTGTTCCTGTTGACCCAGGAGACATTGAGTCTTCCCCCCCCCCCGCCAATCTCATGCAACCAGATTCAACCTATTTTGTTCAACGTACATGCAGCAAAATGTGTAGCAAGGCTTTTTATATGCTTGAGTGCGCCAATGAACTCAAAAGCATCCCATGATCATGTGAAAAACACGCCTACTGAGTTGCAAATTCTGCTACTGATAGATTACAGGTTTATTTATAAGAATTGTATACATATCCGAAAGGTCCTTTAAATAATTAAATAATTCAAAGCCTTTTAAAACTGAGTTCAATGCAAGCATAGAAGTTACAGAGGTATAAAAAGGACTGAAGCACAGTGAATCATCAAAGATGAGATGCAAGTGGAACATCCAAAGAGAGGCTGGATGGTGTCTGAGACCAAAATGGAACCTCATGCCAAAGAGGTTGGCTAGAGACAGTGAAGAAACAGAGGATTTGGCTGAGAAGAGGAGTAACATCCAGAAATTACGACGTATGGGACAGAAGAACCAGATATAAGACAGCCACAAGCTGACATCATCCTGCAAGTGCACTCCTGTGAGCCCCACAGAAAGAGAAACAAATTGAGCAGTTAGTGCCCTGAGTAAATCCCCTGATGCTGTCATGATGAGAAGCTGTCCTCAACTCTCTATCTCAGATACCTACTCTATTAAGAGAGATGACTACAGGGACACACATCAAATGACATCTACAAAAACTCGAGTTCAAACCAACAATTGGACCTGACCCAATCAATGACTTTTGGGCAATGAGTCATGTCCTGGACATGATTCACAATGCTTTCAAACACCCGGCCTGATAATAATATTTGTTCAGATTTTATGAGTGATGATAAGACTCTGCGGGAGGGTGTGTATATACCAAGTACACCTAGATTGTTGACTAGTCTGATGGGCCAGGCTCATGCTAGGCTGTTCTGACACAAAGATGAGTAAGATGTGATCCTGCAGCAGCGGGAGGAGTGCCAGCCCACATCTCAGAGCTATGGAGGGTGCTTGCCATTATCCTCATGACTAAAGGCGACCACAGTGATTCATCTGCTGAGCTTTGATTTGCTATCTTCTCTTCTGTTTTTACGAAGGAGCTCTGACAGGTTTTCTTTTGGACACTGTGCTCTCCTAGCTTTTCTTGGTGTCAAGGTAATGTCATATTCATAAGGCTGAGTTTAGAAACATTTCGTCCTTTTTTTTTAGACCCCAAACTGTTTAAATACTGAATGAATGATATCTTCTTGAAGGTGTGATAAAACTCAAGTATGAAATTATCTGTGATGATGATGGTGATGATGATGATAATGATGATAGTGATGGTAATGATGATGGTGATGATGATGACATAGGTGATATGGTGATGGTGATAGGGATGGTGATGGTGATGATAATGATGATGGGTGATGGTGATGGTGATGATGATAGGGATGGTGATGGTGATGATGATAGGGATGGTGATGGTGATGATGATGGGGATGGTGATACGGATGGTGACGGTGATGATGATGGTGATGTGATGATGATGATGACAATGAGGATGGTGATGGTAATGGTGATGATGGTGATGATGATAGGGATGGTGATGGTGGTGATGATGGTGATGGTGATGGTGATGGTGATGATGATGGTGATGGTGATGGTGATGATGATGATGATGATGATAACAAGGATGGTGATGGTGATGATGGTGATGATGATGGTGATGGTAATGGTGATGATGGTGATGATGATAGGGATGGTGATGGTGATGATGATGGTGATGGTGATAGGGACAGTTATGGGGATAATGGTGGTGGTGATGGTAGTGGTGGTGGTGTTGGTGCTACATTCTAACATCTATAGAGTATTCACTATGTGCCAAGTGCTATGTATATATGTACATATATAGTTCACTTTATCCTCACAATAATCCTATATAGTAGTTAGTAGTATTACCTCATTTTGCCAGATAAACTGATACACAGGGAAGTTGAGGAACTTGCCTAAAGTTATACCTCTATTAAGTGATGTTGTCGGGGTTTATGTCTACCCAATTGTATTCCCGATCCAGGTTCTGTTTTAGAAATAGACATGTCACATTTCTGCCATGTTTATTGGTTCTGTTTTTTGAGTCAATTTTGATTATTTTCCTAGAAAATTATCCTTTTCATTTAGATTTTCAAATGTAAAATATTCTACGTAATATTTTCTTATAATTAAAAAACTCTCCATATTTGTAATTTCTTATGCTTAATGCCATTTTCTTTAGATCAGATTTGTGAGGTTTTGCATGTTTTGTTGATCTTCTCAAAGAATAAGTTCTTGGTTTATTATTAAGGTCTCCTTTTCCTTTCTATATTAATTAGTTTCTGATTCAACTTTTAAAATTCCTTTCTTCCCCTTACTTAAACTTATATACTTTATTTTGGGTTGTCATTTATTAGAAAATCTTTTGTATCTTCTAATAAGTGCATTTAAGGACATAAATATTCTCCTAGTTACTGCTTTTGCCAAATCCCACAGCCTTTAATTCATAGCTACTCATTATCACTCTTTTCTAAAAAGCCTATAATTTCAATTTCCATATTCTTTTAATACTAAAAGTAACTCAGAAGTCTGAATTTTAAATTCCACAAGAATATTATTTTTGGTTGGTTCTTGTTATTTCTAATTTCATTTGATTTTATCAGAGATTGTGGCCTCTATTATTTCACTTTGACAATTTATTTTTCTTCTGGGATGGGATAAATATGCTCAACTTCTATGTCTATGAATTTTGAAAATTATATGTAACTTTTATGCTGGTAACAAAGTGTTTCTCTAAATATAACTATTGAAGGAACCTTATGAGTTAGTCAAATCCCTAATGGGCTGGCTTACTTGATCTGTCAATGTTAGAATATATTAACATTTCCAACTAGGAGTGTAGGTTTGTCCATGTATTTGAACATTTTAACACTTTCTGCTTTATTTATTTCAAAGAGATTTTGAAGTGCATAAATATTTATGATTTTGTCAGATATGCATAAGATGCTTTTATGGACTATTGTAGGTTAAGTGCTTTCATATCTGTATGTTAAATTTTTGGTGCTTGAATCATAATAAAAATCTTTCTTTTAATGCTGAATACCTTTCATTTGAATTCTTTATTGTCAGGAATTTATATTATCAATATTTCCTTTATTCTATAAGCTGTTTCCTGGAATAGCTATTCTATATCCTTTATTTCCAACCTTTCTCATGTTGTTTCAGGTAGGTCTCCTACACATGGTGTAGATGTGGCCTTTGCTTTTAGCCCCAATCTTTCAGCCTTTTTCCATGAATAAGACATTTTTATCCATTCACAAATACAAAATTTGTTAATATTTGACCAATTCTTTCTATCTTATTTGCTTCAAATGTTGGATAGAATTCACACACAAATAATCTGGGTATGAAGTTGCCTCTGTGGGAAAAAGTTTTAAAACAAATTCAATAAATGTAATAGATACATGCACAGCTAAATTTTCTATTATGTTTCAGTTTTTGGTAAACGGTCTTTTCAAGAAACTCATTTTATCTGAATTGTAAATCTGTTTGGCCTCAAGTAATTTATGGCATTTCATATATATCCGGTTAATATCTGTAGAATCTGTAGTGAGTCCTCTTTTTTCCCTTAAATTGTTAATTTGGATGCTTTGTGATTTTCTCCCTGTTTTCCTTTCTTGATCAGTCTTGCTAGTGGTTTAGGAATTTTCAAAGTCTTTTTCAAAGAGCCATATTTTGGCTTTACTAATTTTCACTACTGATGGTTTTCTATTTTATTGATTTCTTCTTGTTAGTATTTATTCCTTTCGAATTGCTTGATTCTAAATTGCTTATCTTTTTCTGCTTCCTAAGATGGAAATTTGGACAACTGATTTTTTAACTCTTTCCTCTTTTCTAATTTTAAAGCATTTTAAAGCTACAAATTCCCCCCTAAATTGCTGCTTTAATTGCAATCCCACACATTTTGATACATTACGTTTTGATATTTAAACATCTTTACATTTCTCTTGTATTTTTTATTTGACTCCTGGGTTAGAAGCATATAGTTTAACACTAAAACATTTGGGGATATTTAAAAATATTCTATTGTTAATGATTTCTAATTTGATTTTAGTGTGGTTAGACATCAGACTATATGATTTTTTGTCTTCATATTTATTTCTGTATTTTCAAATTTGTGGAGATGGTTTTATGGCCTAGTATAAGTAATATCTTTGTAACAGGTTAATGTTCCATGTGCACTTTAAGTAAACAAGTATTTTTCAATTCAGTTTAGTGGTTTATGAAACATCAATTAGTTTTAGGAAGTTGATAATGTTGTTCAGACCTCCTATATATTCCTATTGGTATAATAATAAGAACTAGAAAAGGGATACTAAATATCTAATTATGTCATAGATTTGTCTCATTTTTTCTTGGATTTTGTCAGATATGCATAAGATGCTTTTATGGTCTACCGTAGGTTAAGTGCTTTCATATCTGTATTTTATAGATCTGTTATTAGGTATAAGCACGTTTTATGATTTTATGCCTCCTGGTGAAATGACCTTTTTATCATTACCTACTATCTATATTTATCTCTGTTAATATTTCTTGCTTTCATAACTACTTTGTCTGATATTAATATATGTATAGTAGTTTCCTTGTGCTTATTGTTTACATCAGATATGTTTTTCATCCTTTCACTTTCAAGCTACCTAATTTTTGTATTTAAAGCGCGCCTCTTGTAGAGAGTATGTGGCTTGGTCATACTTTCCTTTGGAGTGTTTAGTCCTATCGCATTTAATAATGTTTGAATTTAATCTTACCCCTTGGTTATCTATTGTTTATTTGCCCCATTGGTTTTATTTGTATAGTGTGGTCTGTTACATTTGTTGCTACTATTTCAAACCTGCCATTTTACTATCTGCTTTATATTTGTCTCATTTACTTTTGTTTTTCTGTTCTTCCATTATTGTCATTTTATTAATTAAATATTTTAAAATATTTTTCATTTCCTCTTGGCGTTTTAACTGTACTTCTTTTATTTTTAGTGACTGCCCAAGAGTTAATACATGTTTTCTTAAATTAAAGATAAATATATTGTCTTTTATACTCTCATACAGTAAGCATGTCCAATACCCTCCATTCCTTCCTTAGATTCATGTTTTCTTCTGACATCACATCACTTTAGCTGAGGAACTTCCATTAGCATATCTTGTAGGTTTGCTGGTGATGAATTCCCTCTGTTTTTACTTGCAGAGTGTTTTTCATCTCAACTTTGAAAAGGAATATTTGAATTGAATGTTTAATTCAGGGTTAATCATGCTCCTATCAGTGGTTTAAAGATGTTCAAGTGTCTTTTGCTCTCCATAATTTCTGATAAGAAGGCAGCCATTCATTCTGTCATTGATCCCTTGTAAGAATTGGTGGGTACGTTTAATGTTTTTCTTTCTTTTTTCCTTTGGTTTCCAGAAGTGTGACTATAATATGCCACATGTGGTTTCCTTCATATTTATCATGCTTGATGTTCATAGAGATTCTTGCCTTTGGAGATTGATAGATTTTAACAAATTTAGGAAAACTTGTCACTAAGTGTGTTGGTAATTTCTTGTTTCCTTTCAAGTATATCTCTGTCCATCTCCTAAAGACTTCTTTTCACAGACTCTTTGTCAAATGGTTCTAGCTAGTTTGGCTGATGAGAGCTGGTGGGAGACTGGGAGGCAAGGGAAAGAAAGAGATTGGGTATATTTCTCCTTCTTACTCTCTACTTGGCAGTCATTTTCTGGATGGCCTGCAACTCCTGCCTTTTCTAAAGTTCCAGATCCTTGTCAGATAACACATTACCTTTGTCTAGCTCTAGCTTTTGCATGGTTCTAGCATCTGCAAGAAGGCCCAGGAGCCTGGGTTTCTGCTAACAACACCTCTATCCTGTTTCCTTACAAGTTTAGAGGTGGTAGGAAGTTTCTTCTGTTGCTATACCATGGCTACTATACTCTCCCCTGTTTGGTTTATCAGCCTTTCTGTTATTCTGTAAATACTTCTTTTTACTAAATTCCCTTTCTGAAACACCTAAGGCAATTTGTTTTCTTTATTGGAGCCTAATCCATTAACTAGATAAAGCTTTCTCTGGGTACTATAATATCATTAATAGTTAGGTAGAAACCTAGGGAAGAACTGTAACAGTGACTTCTCTCTAAATTCATTCCTTTTTCTTTTGAAAACAGCAAAACAAAGTTGTTGCTGGAAGTATTTAGCATTAGAAGTATTGAGAAATATGTATATATACCTTGGGTTATGCCATACTCTAATTTTTTTATAAATGGAACAAGGGATTATGGAATTATATTGGCCTTCAATTAAACACGTATCAACTGATTTAGAGACAATTATGTGTTAATCTACTAACAAATCATAAGGTTTATTTTGTGAATCAGAGTTTAAATAATGGATTATTGTACTACAATGAATTATATAGGCCTTCGTTTCCTAAAATGCATTTCAATGTTTCTTTTTTTTGAATAATTATTCACTATGAAGAGAGTTGACAGAGACATTCTAAAGTAAGGTCAAATAGACCCGAAAAACAATATGCGTATTAAAATGTGACTCTTCCTATTTTATAATAATATGCTGGACACAGTGAAGAGCATCCCAGAAGAGTTGTTAACATTTTTTTGTGAATGTATCTGATGACCACTACTTACACATTCCTCAAATATCAAAATCTATTAAGAGCTGATAAAGGAATACAGTGTTACTAATACAGGTTACTATCTGTTTTTTATTTGCTGTAAGGTATGATATGCCCATTTAAGCAGGGGTGATCATTCTTAAAAGTATGTTGTGACACACAAAACTGACTAAAGAAGAAATGAAAAATGTAAATAGGCTTACCTATAAAAAGTAAAGAGATTAACTTGGTAATAAAAAAAAATCTACTTACTAAGAAAAATTCATGTGCAGATGGCTTCACTGGTAAATTTTCCTAAACTTTCATTTAATTTTTAAATTTTTTTGAGACAGAGTCTTGCTCTGTCACCCAAGCTGGAGTGCAGTGGTGCAGTCACAGCTCACTGCAGCCTCTCCTTCCCGGGCTGCAGCCATCCTCCTGCCTCAGCCTACCAAGTAGCTGGGACCAACAGGTCTGTGCTACCATGCCTGGCCAATTTTTGTATTTTTGGTAGAGACGGGGTTGTGCCCCTTTGCCCAGGGGTGTTGCCATGTTGTCCAGGCTGATCTCAAACTCTTGAGCTCAAGCAATGTACCTGCCTCTGCCTCTCAAAGTGCTGGGATTACAGGTGTGAGCTACCATGCCTGGCCCAAAACTTTGAAAGAAGAAGTAATATCCATTTTTTACAAACTCCTCCATAAAATGGAAGGGAAGGGAACAGGTCTTAGCTCATTCTGAGACCAGTATCACCCTGATACCAATACCAAAGACATCACAAAAAAGTAGAAATCAGTATCTCTTATGAATATGGATACAAAACTCCTTAACAAAATATTAGTCAATTGAATCCAGCCACAAGTAAAAAGGTTTACATATCAATACCAAGAGGGGTTTACCCAAGAAATGTAAGGTTGCTTTAATATCTGAATATCAGTCAACCTATCAACAGATCACATTAATAGAATAGAAGAAAAAACACATTATCATCTCAATAGCTGTAGAAAATGGATTTGACAAAATCCAACACTATTTCACAATGAAAACACAACAAACTATTACTAAAATGAAATTTCCTTATCTTGATAAAAGGTCACCATGAGAAACTCACAACTAACATCATACTTAGTGGTGAAAGGCTGAATGCTTTTCTCCTGAGATTGAATAAGAAAGGATGTGTGCTGTGGCTACTTCTATTTAACTTTGTACTGGAGGTTTTAACCAGGGAAATTGGGCAGGAAAATAATATAAAAGGCATCAGATTGTAAAAGAAGAAGTAAAACGATCTTCATTTGTAGGTGATATGGTCTTGCATATAGAATAGTATGTGACAACCTGAGATTCAGACTTGGGGTGGCTCAAACTCGCACCAATATGCTCAACTTCAGGCTGTTCAGTATTCTAGTCTATGGCATACCGGCATTTATGTTCAGATGGACCTCTCTTCCATCTGAGTTCTTATGGGCTTAATGCTTCTGCCTCCCAAAATGTATCTGTTGAATTCGTAACCCCCAATGTGATGGCATTAGGGAAATGGGGTCTTTGGGAAGTGACTGGGTCACGAAGGTGGACACCTCATGAATGGCATTAGTGCCCTTATGAGAATTGGCTGCAGAACTAGCTATTTCTTTCTGCCATGTGAGGATACAAGGAGAAGACAGTAGTCTGCAATCTGAAACGGAGCCCTTACCCGAACCCACCCATGCTGGCACCCTGATGTCAGACTTTGGCTTCTGGAACCATGGCTTCTAAATTTCTATTGCTCCTAAGCTACACAGTCTGTGGTCCTTTGTTAGAGAAGTCCAAAGGACTAAGACACCAGGGAACAACAAATACTGTGAGACAAAGTAATGGTTGGTCAAATGCTCTTAATTATAACCATTTATCCTGCCTGTTCTGTCAAAAGCATGTTCAGGTCCATTAAGTATACCAAGATGTTGGTGTAACTTAATCAATTTTAATTCACATCCCAGTTGCAAAACTGCTTCTTTTTAACCCTGAAGTATAACTTATTACGTATGTACTGAAAAGCAAACTTGAGTCTTCCCTGTCATGAGGCAAGAAAAATTACTTTTAGTGTTCATTTTTGACTTTGGTGCTTTACTCAAGTGCATTCTTATGGAATATGGAAGAGGCTGATTCTGGACAAGGTCGTCTTTCCTTTCTGCTTTTTTTTCCCAGTCAATGAATTGCTTAAAGGTGGCCCTGACCGGGGTGAGAAACACATTTATTGATGAGAGAAGCCCAGTGGAGACACACATTCTGCTCAAAAAGCCTACGAAATTTATTAATTACAAGCCATCTCTCTGGGTAAATAATGATGTCTTTGGCATTCTATCAAACGTCATGACTTTCATGGCCTCTCTCCTGGTTGACTTCACTTCCCTTACTTCCTCCCTAAAGCAAGCCTCTCATCAGCTCTCCACTCACATCTGTTGCGTGGGATTCAGTCAGGATGATAAGAACCAAAGGAAGCAAACTTTTCTTTTAATTGTAAGTTAGCATGAAATAAAATTCCTCCTTTTAAAAGACAGAACTTCAAAATGAAAGGGAATTCAGTAAAAAAAAAAAAAAAGAAGAAAGAAAAGTTGAAAGGAGGAAATGGAGTTTAAATATTCATCACCATTACAGTAGCCTTTCTCTGATGAGAGGACTTAGCTTTGAGATGTTTGGACACTTGAAGGTTCTGAGATGTAGGAAAGAAAAAAGAGATGATCTTTGGCCAAGTAAGAAGAGTTCTACCTTTACAGCAATGATAAGGGCTGAAGATCTGAACTTTCAAACACACTGTATTCCCCAGAAAGTGCAGAGTCTTCTCTTCCTATACCCTCTACTTGGGGGAACTCATCCCATCTCTTGGATTTAAATACTCCATAGGTGCAGGTTTTTCAGATTGTATCTCCACCCAGCTCTATAGAATCTATAGCAGCTATAGGGGGTTCACGGGAGGTTCTCTAAATTCTATAGGTCACAGACTCCCTTCTGTGTGAAACCCCAGCACCTGATGTGTAGCAGGCACAGGTATCTCATGTCCAGAACTGAGCCCTGGAGTTTGCTCTCCCTCCCCAACCTGTGCCTGCCCCAGGATTCTCTCTTTGTAAATGGCAACAGTTTTTCCAATTGTTCAGGACAAAATTAAACAAAATTAAAACCCCTGCAAAACTTACTTTCTCATACTCCTTATATCTAATCCAGCAGCAAGACTTGTCTACATCATTCTGTACAACCTATGCCAGGATTTGAATGCATTTTACCACCTCTAGTATTGAGTATTGAAATAAGTAATGAAACTGATATTAGAGATCTAGGTAGAAATAATAATTCTAAGATACTTAACATTATAATTTGGTTTATTAATATCTCTTAAGTAAAACATCATTATTCTTAATTTTTCTTGGGCTAATGAAACACACGTTATTTACCTACATTGTGCTAGAAAAAAAATTCATCCTTGTTTTAACAATTGTCCTCATGACCGGTAAATATAATCCATTTAGTTTGGCAGATAATATGAATGAAACTACTTAAAACAGAAAAGCAATTCATCATGCTTGATCATTTTTGGTCTTCGAAGGTAGCTCACATTTCTGATAAAGTGATACTACAGGGCAGACAGAGTGAGAGAGCAACTCCAAAAAGAGGAGTCAACCAATAATTTAATTTTATCTATTCAAATTCTGAGACGACAACCAGATTGAACGATTATAGGCTGAATAAGGACGATGTTGGGCTCCCCTTCAGGAAAACACCTCCCTTTACTGGTCCTTTCCAGGTAACAAATTTCTCCATTATTAGTTATTCATTCATTCATTTACTCATTTAATTATTTCTTTCCCTTTTCCAAAACACATGAGGCAATTTACCACAAAAAAAGCTAAACAAATGAAACAAAGCAAAAGTATAATTAACGAGTTAAGAACACAAGTAAAGATAGGTCAGCAGAAGTGAGAAGCACCATTATTCTAGCAAAAAATGCTTCATAAAATACAACAAAATGGTTTCTTTAAATAGATGAGATAATAGGCAAGAGAGGGAGATTCCTAGTACACAGAAGGTATTCAAATGCAGATCGCTGAGAGGGGCTGATGCTAAAGGCCCAGGAGAAACCAGGGCTAATACCTCTTCTTGGTGTAAGCTTGATGTCTACCCAAGGAAGGTGATGCTCTCAGGCATT
Organism: Rhinopithecus bieti; assembly: GCF_001698545.2. NCBI lineage: Eukaryota > Metazoa > Chordata > Mammalia > Primates > Cercopithecidae > Rhinopithecus > Rhinopithecus bieti. Next base: position 1,469,744 of record NW_016807891.1, read on the forward strand.
TGATTAACATGAAATTAGAACTGAGCTCTTGAATAAAGGCAGGGGCCCTGAAGGGCTGTCCCACCAAGAAACAAGAAACAGGAAAACTCTCCACCGGTCTGGTAATTTTTAGGGAAGATAACCATCTGACTGGGGCCATGAGGAAAAGGTCAGTTTCAAAAATTGGGATCACCAATCTTGCTCCATGCCAGTAGGTGTTGACCCAAATTCACATGACCTCCTTAGTGCAGGAACCTTAGTCTAAGGATTTAATAAAATATTGTGACTTGAATTGGTGAATCCCAGAGATACCTGGGAAAGATACACTGAAATCTATCCCATAGTGATGCCGTTACAACTCAGAACATACAAGACTACCATGGACCCAAATCCTTGCTGTTGATGAATATATACACAAAATTACAGATAATACAAGGACAGACTTAAATGGCAGAATCACATATTGATCAGTCCTAAGGAACACAGTAAAATAAGTGATATTTCCGCCAGGCGCAGTGGTTCATACCTGTAATCCCAACACTTTGGGAGGCCGAGGCGGGCGAATTGCTTGACGCTAGAAGTTTGAGACCAGCCTGGCCAACAAGGTGAAACTCCGTCTCTACTAAAAATATAAAAATTAGCCTGGCTCAGTGGCAGGTGCCTGTAATCCCAGCTACTCGGGAGGCTGAGGCAGGAGAACTGCTTGAACCCAGGAGGCAGAGGTGGCAGTGAGCCAAGATGGTGCTACCACACTTCAGCCTGGGTGACAGAGCAGAACTCTGTCTTAAAATAATAAAGAAAAAGAAATAAAAGAAGTTATCTTTCCATATAACATGTTTACAAGCTGCAATAAACCAGGTGTGGTGGCTTATGCCTGTAATCCCAGCACTTTGGGAGGCTAAGGTAGGCAGATCCTTGAGGTCAGGAGTTCGAGACCAGCCTGACAAATATGGTGAAACCTCATCTCTACTAAAAATACAAAAATCAGCTGGGTGTGGTGTTGGGCGCCTGTAATCCGAGGTACTTGGGAGGCTGAGACAGGAGAACTGCTTGAACCCAGGAGGAGGAGGTTGCAGTGAGCCGAGATTGTGCCACTACACTCTAGCCTGGGTGACAGAGTGAGACTCCATCTCAAAAAACAAAAACAAAAACAATATATATATTATATATACAAATATTATATACAAATATATAATATTGTTATTATATACAAATATACAATATTATATACAAAACTATATAATATTTAAACAGTAAATATAAAATACATATTATAAATAATAATTATATATTTTTATTCTTTACATAAATAATATATATTGAAATTTTTAATGAGGGATTTTATATATATCTGCAAGTAAAGGAAATGAAAACAAAACTCCATAGCAAAATATAACATTATTATATACAAAAAGGTTAGTTTTAAGAACTTAACATGACTTTCTAGACATGAAAAAAAATCACCAAATATTTAATCTCAATGGTTGGGTGAAGATTTATCAGAATGCGCTCAAAGAATATAAAAACAGTAGAAACGGGAGGAAACATGACAAAACCTGGAGCCCAGGATGAGACACAAAAAATGCAGCTACAGATCTCCAGGAGGAAAGAATGACAATCAATCAAATGACCATCAACCAGCAATATGTAGAGATAGAGGCAGAGAATTTTGCAGAACTGAGCAGAGATATGTGCTTGCGATCAAAAATCACACTAGTCACTTTAGGTAGATGAAAACAAAAAGACTTTATGGAAACATACGGTGATTAATACCTGTCACCCCACCCCTATTAAGCCAAAAAGATACCTAAAAGCACTCAGAAGGAAAGACATACTCCCTAGAAAGGAATGTATATGAGACTGACTGTAAATATTCATTAACAAAATTAGAAGTGTAATGCCACAGAGTAATTCTCATACGTCTGAGGGAAATAAAAATTAATCTATAATTTATGCCCAGTTAAACTATTATTCAAGAACTTTGAATAAAGTAGATACAGAAATCTTAATATAACTAAAAAAGGCAGCTTATGTTACTCATAAACCCCCTTCTGAAAACCCTAACTAATGCTTACTCATTAGACATCACCAAAAAAAAAATCAATTTGAAGAAACCTATAAATTTTTAAAAGCATGGATGGAGCATAATTAATTGGTTATAAGAATGTGGCAGATTTAAATAAACATTGACTATAATTAGCGTCAGAGCTAAATCGTAGAAATAATTATATTGAAGGGGATTATGAATAACTTTAGAAAGTTTTTAATTTAAGCATAAATGTTAAATTCAATTCACAATTGCCAAGATACATGGAACAATTGTTGTCATTCATCAACCAATGAATTGGGTAAATGAATGTAGTGTCATACATGATGGAGAAATTACTCTGCTCCATATAAAATAAAAAATATAATTCTTTTTTACAGCAATTGGTTGGGAACTGATAGCCATTTATCAAAAGTGAATAACTCCAGGAATGGAAAAACAAACTGTATGTTTCACTTATAAATGGTAGTTAAGCTTATGGGTACGTAAAGGACACAGCATGATACAGTGGATTATGGAGATCCAAAAAAGGGGGAAGGGTAGGAGGCAGTGAGGGATAGAAACTATATTAGGTACAATTGTATACTTCCTTGGGTGATGTAATGCACTGAAATCTCAGACTTCCACCACCTACAATTCACCATGTAACAAAACCACTCTATCCCAAAGATATTGACAAAAACTATAATATTAAAACATGTAAATATACAATACCTATAAACTATAATTATATTTTTATTCTTTACATAAATAATTATACATTGAAATTTTAATAATCATTAAGAATAATTCATGAACTTTAATAGTAATCTTTAATGAAAAAAATACATATACTTCCTAACCAGTAAAAGAAATAAAAGAATAAACAGGCCTCTCTGCCTATGGAGTAGCCATTCTTTTATTTCTTTACTTTCTAATAAAGTTGCTTTTAATTTACCTTTAATAAAAAGAATAAAAGAACTTGATCAATCCATTAGAAATCAGAAAAAAGAGAATAAAGGACCAAAGAAAAGCAAGGTAAATAAAACACAAAATAAAATGGTAGAAGTGGGTCCACACACACCAATTATAAAATCAAAATACCGATGACAAAATAAATATAGAAGAAATTAACATGAAGAAAGATATCAAATTGAATAAATAAAACCAAAATAAAAACATGTATTGTTTAAAGGAAGCATACCCAAATAATAACAGCCAAGAGGGTGGAAAATTGTACCTACAGTAAAGAGGACACAAGGGAAACATTTGCAAAAGTCTGGATTATGGACCCGTGTGTGTTTATTATATCACACTCTGTCCTTTTCTGTATCTTTGAAATATTTCCTAGGAAGATTGTTTTAAAGAAAAGAAAAGAAAAAAATGAAGATATTAATATGAAAGAAACATGAAGAAGTCACAGAACAAGAAGCCTGAGGCTGTTACAGCAAGTGCAGGTCTGGGGGCTCCATTAGATGAGGCTGTGGGTTTTCCTTAGAGCGAATGCAACCTGCGTGCACCCACAAAAGTAATGGGTGATGAAGCTTGAGAGAATGAACGTCCGTGGGTCCTCATAAAGATGCAATACCACCGAAGACAGACAAGGAAAATCAAAGCCAAGCCAGCAAAGACAGGACAGGGATGTGTTTCTTAAAAGTGAAATCCCATGAAACGTTTTTCCTGATTCCTGGAAGTCTTTTGTATTCTTTGGAGGCATCTTTTAAATTACCCCCAGTCACTCTCCCCACCCCCAGCACCTCCCAGTAGGTGACAGATCCTGTATTACTTATAATGCAGAGAAGATAGAAATACTCATCCAATAGGAAGATGTAGAAAAATTAATGAATCTATCTATGTAAGAGTAACAATAAGGACCCCTTCCCTGGGTAATATTTATTCCACCTATCTAGCTTTCAAAATGCTTTTCTGCTCTACCAGTCTATAAGCCAGTGTGTACTGGGATGGCTGTTTCTCTTCAGTACCATGATACAGGCCTGACACTAAGGAGCTTAATTTGTTAACATTTGTTTGAATGGAAAACTGATATATTAACATTGGGACATTTCACTGAAGATTTTGTAAGTCCTGAAGAAGGGCTCCTTTTGCCCATGTATTACACTTTCAATTCATGGGGAGAGGGTAAGTCTACTGGAAACCCCTTCCATAAGGGAGCACATTGCTAAGGAACTGTACATACATGAACAAAACTTTCACCACTCTACAATTCATTCACGTAATCAAAAACCACTTGTACCCCAAAAGTGGTTTTAGGCTATTTGGCTCAGTGCCCAGAAGAAAATCCTTTGAAGTACAGAGGCGGAGAAACAGACAACTTCTTTGTAGTTTGCTCAGTGTGTTAATGAGACAAAACGCTACTCAGTCTAAGCCACTTGATTTGCCCACAAAGGCTGGCTGCACCATGAGAGTTAAATGCAAGCACACAACTGAATTCCACCAGATTGTAAATGGTTGCTTTGACCTTAACAAAATAGGTTAAGAAAGAAAAAATATATGATCAGAAGGAAAAAAAAAAATCTACCTTAAAACTTCTTTTTATATCCCCAGTTATTAGAAGAAGGACAAGAATTTTCTTTAGATTGTAAAATGAGAATTAGCTTTCTTGAAGAAAGTCACCTGATTGGTCTTGAACGAATTAAGAAGGTGCAAGAGAAAGATGACCTAGGGATCCTAAAGTGATTGGTTTTTCACCAGTAAGTGGAACCAGAAGGAATTCACCTCAAAGCATGAAATGTGGTTTGCTCCGATTCTCCCATTTGTACCCACGTCTCTCCTGGGAGAGGTCGGCTGAACCTTGACTTATAACAAAGACGGCTGTGGAGTGGATTTCAAAGAGAGGGCCGTGTAACGCACAGAACTTGGACAAAATGGATGGGTGGGCAAAGTGTGTCTTACAGTGAAAGGCCATGCCCTTTCAATATAATATAATGCCATTTGTTTATTAGAAACCACATCTGAGGACTGTGTTCTTCGTGGGTAAAGTTTATTGAGCTACATTTCCTAGACTGTGCATCGGAGTAATACCAACATCAAAACAAGAAGGTTAAATTATTTTTTTTTAAATCCCTAGAAGTTTGAATCAACATGTCCACTTTGAAAATCCAACATTATGCTAAGGAAGACACATGGGGGTCACTTAACCTCCGAGGTCCTGGGTTATTCTCCCTTCACCACGACATGTTAAATCACCCCTCTGTCTACACATTAGCATCCTTTCACACCTTTAAATATAACTGGGCTCCAGTGGAAAGGCACCCCAGGTGAGAATCCCAATGGAAACCAGAAGTACTTACTTTGGCAGCACGAGAATCTGCACAATGAAGATACAGAAGAATATGAGGCAGGCACAAGTCACGTAATACTTGAATGCTGGCAGTGCCGTGGCCCGGTACTGAAGGGGAGAAAGGAACCTGTGAGTGACGGTTCTCCAAGAGAAGAGCTGCACACAGTGACCAGCAGCCTAGTTGTATCCAGAGCATGCACCACACTCAGTAATTGTGTGGATTGACGCCAACGCGAGGGAAGGAGAAAGCCTGTTCACCTCAGCAGTGAGTGTTTTCTTCCCCCAGAAGAACTGTGAAGGAGTGACTTCCAAGGACCACAGTTTATGAGTGGAACTGTTCTCAAAGCCATCTATAAGCAACTGAATCTCTCTAGTAAGGAGAGAGGTACCTGACCAGAAGGTTGAGTGAGTGAACTGTGAATCGCGCCTGTGCCCTGGGTCCCATGAGGGTTGTTGTCTATGAGTATTGAGGGAAAGGGAATGACTTCTCATATACTATTTTACTTTTCAATACTACTGAGGAAATGCAAGTCATATTCCTTTATTTTAGGATTTTATTTTATTATTGGCCTTAATGCCTTTGAGAGGTGATGGGTAAAGTTACCAGACCAAAAGGTTTGCCGACTTGGTTCTTAGTTGGCTTGTTCTGAGTCTGGCCAATGGGCTCCTCTTCCTTCCTCTTGTCCAGTACATTCAGCAGGAGCCCACATGGTTTCCCATGCCCTGAATAAGCTGACCAGCGTTAGCTGCTTACCTGGGGCTGACCCTGCTTGACTTAGGCAGGATAAAAATGCCAGAGAGGGCTATACTTATGATGCTGATGATGACCCCTGCTGCATTCCACATGGTGTCCTGCATTCCCTGCTTTCCCTGTGATAATCATTCAATCCACACAACAGTCCCTATTTTTGGATGAAGGAACTGTGGACTGGAACAATGGACTACAATCAGAGAGATACAGTGCATGAGAAACCAGGACCTTCACCAGGCTCTGAACTCATACTCTCAACCTTGAGGCTCAACTGCCTTATGAAAGGTTGTATGGTAACATTAAAGGAAATAAAATTTTGTGCCAATGCCTTTGAAACCTCCTGAAAATACTGTCAGGTTGCATTGGCTACATTTGCATAAACTCTCCCAAGTTATAGGGACACATACATATTTCTTGCATTTTAGTCTCCCTGTTTTAGTGCTGCATGAAGGGTCTCTGATGGGTCTCCAGATATTTCTCTTCTCTTAGTTCTTGCGGCCTTTTGCCCTACCTGATCCCCTGAAGGGCAAGCTGGGGATAGATGGACAAAAACTGAGCTTAAGTCTTGTTGCTCTCTAAAATTTGCTTTAAAGTCGGCATCCACAAATATGTATACATGGGGAATGTATGCAAAAGCTGCCGTTTTAAATGATCACTTTCTGTTTACTAGAATTTTGGGGGGTATATTTTGTGACTTAGTAGCCAACATAATTTCCATGCTCATGAAGAAGCTATATTAGCATAATTGCTGAAATGTGATTACACTCTATGCCCTCAATTAAATCCTTATCTTTTAACTTCTTCAGGCCTTTGTGCAGAGATATAAGTGGGAATTTCTTTGTGGTATTAACAAAGAAATGGACTTCCATCAGGAAAGAAAGAATGTAACAGCTAAGCAATAAGTAGCCATTAATATTGCTAAAGTTACTAAGGATAAGATGGTCAATAATAGCACATTATAACAAGCATCAGTTTGGTAAACTGTCTGCATTCAATGGTCAGAGTCCTCTACTTAGCAGTAGACAATACATCCTCTTGACAACCAACATAAAAAAAAACTTTTGGTGTGTCCATAGATTTTGGAAGGAATTATCATATTTAATATTTCTATTTGATATTCATAAAATAATGCACTAAATTTTATCAACATGATTTATTATTATTATTATTTTTGAGATGGAGTCTCACTCTTCTAGGCTGGAGCGCAGTGGCGCGATCTCGGCTCACTGCAAGCTCCGCCTCCCAGGTTCATGCCATTCTCCTGCCTCAGCCTCCCGAGTAGCTAGGACTACAGGTGTCCGCCACCATGCCCGGCTAATTTTTTTATATTTTTAGTAGAGACTGGGTTTCACCGTGTTAGCCAGGATGGTCTAGATCTCCTGACCTCGTGATCCGCCTGCCTTGGCCTCCCAAAGTGCTGGGATTACAGGCATGAGCCACCGTGCCTATCAACATAATTTTAATACCAGAGCTGCGAATGCTACCATTGATGTAACTTTTGTTCAAACTAGTCCTGTAATTATATAGTTGGATGATGCAAATTACTTCTAAGTCTGGTTCCTTCTCTAGATCAACAAAAAACAAAAGGCAAATAAAATAAAGTTGAGCTAGAAGAATGGTTGTCCTCTCTGCAACAATCAACTGAAGTCATTTTAGCAAACCCATATATAGCTTGACATGTAAAATCTAAATGTCTGCTGACTTATTTGTGCCTGAAATAGCTCTCACTTTAAGAGCCATAATATGAAAATATTTAGATACAATAACGCTTAAAAGTTCTAATTACCCTGAAAAGCATTGAATGTAAAACTCATATTTTGGTCAAAATATTAAAATAATTTGTGTAAAGACATTGTAGATTTATCAAGAAGAATTCTGTTTTTTTAAGACTTTTCTGAGAGAATTTCACATTGAGAAGAGCAGATATTATCTCTCACATCTTTCATTTAATTGGGATATTTCACACACATTGCAGATACTATTTACTATCGAGAGGGTTGAGAATGGTGACTGACCAAAGATAGAAACTTGGTAACAAGAAATACAATAAAGCAATATAAGCACGAAAGAATCACCAGAAAAGCCAGAAAGAGTTTGAATATAGTGAGAGGCAGCTTAAATGCCACATATAAAAAACATGAGCACAATTTCATGAAGAAATTCAAATTTCAGAAAACCCAATTGGTGATTTTGAAGAAGAAAAAAGCTTACCTCTTTTTCTAGTACTTTGTTATAGAAAAGCAGTGAGATTCTCTGAATGTCTTCAGACTTGAGCCATTGCCTAGAAATAGAAAGGACCAACACATCATAAAACTGAATCTCTAATCAAACATCTGGAACTATTTGTTAAAATGACTTGCACTCTTCTTTCTTTATCGTGTATCATTCCGAACATTTTTTTTTTTTTTTTAAAACAACATATAATGCCAACTAACTGGATATGGAATCTGGATAATGTTAACAGGATCTGAAAATATTCCTAACCATACACTGTCCTCCTTGGAAAATTCTATATTATAAACCAACTGTCAAATCAACTGAAACTCAAGGCATCCGAATTAAATAACAAGGGAGATAAGTCATCTAAAGGAGTAAAGACATCAGTAATGTGATTCCCCAGTGTTTTTCCGAAATCATCCAGTGGTTTTACCTCCTTAAGGATCTAATTCCTAGAGAAGCACCATTTTTTTTTTTTTTCTCAGCTTCTTGAGGGCAACAGATCACAGAGCATCCAAACCATCAGAGTGCTTTTAACATCTGGGTGAGAAGGTTTTGCTTCTTTCAGACTTAGCAAACATACTTTCATTGTCACTTTTTTCATTTCTAGAAAGTAAAAGTCATGCTTGAATAAAGTTTTCTTTTCTTTTCTTTTTTAAGATCAAGTCTCGTTCTGTCGCCCAGGCTGGAGTGCAGTGACGTGATCTTGGCTCACTGCAACTTCTGCCTCCCAGGTTCAAGCAATTCTCCTGCCTCAGCCTCCTGAGTAGCTGGGACTACAGCTGCCCGCCACCACGCCTGGCTAATTTTTGTAGTTTTAATAGAGATGGGGTTTCGCCATGTTGGCCAGGCTGGTCGTGGACTCCCAACTTCGTGATCCACCCGCCTCAGTCTCCCAAAGTGCTGGGATTACAGGCGTGAGCCACCGCGCCTGTCCAGAGTTTTTTAAAATTGATAAAAATACTAGTATAATAAGCAATCTGTTCAGGATAGATTGACGCAAACATAAAAACGCATGCATAAGTACTATGCATAGCTCAGTTGTTGACAAATAAATAAAAATTATATGGAAGTATGCACTGTACCACATTGTTTGACTTTTAAACACCTGTTCGAAGCAAGTAGTTTGGAAGAGTCTCACTGCCAGGCACACACCAAGATTAGCTTGAACATCCCAGGAACCATCCACAGGGCACTTCTGACTGGGGCAGGGAAGTCAGTAATGTATTCTAGACTGACAGCCATTAAAAGTGAGAACAATAAAATACTTCTTTTAAAAATCTTTTATTTAGTGCAGGTTTGTTACATAGGTAAAATTTGAGTCATGGGGGTTTGTGGTACAGATTATTTCATCACCCAGGTATTAAGCCTAGTACCCATTAGTTATTTTTCCTGATCTTCTCCTTCCTTCCTCCCTCCACCCTCTGACCGGCCCCAGCGTATGTTGTTCCCCTCCACAGGTCCATGTGTTCTCATCTCTCATCCCACTTACAAGCGAGAACATTTGATTTTCTATTCCTGTGTTTGCTAAGGATAATGGCCTCCAGCTCCATCCATGTTCTTGCAAAGGACATGATTGTTTGTTTGTTTGTTTTGAGATGGAGTTTCACTCTTGTTGCCCAGGCTGGAGTGCAGTGGCATGATCTCAGCTCACTGCAACCTCTGCCTCACGTGTACAAGCGATTCTCCTCTCTTAGCCTGCCAAGTAGCTGGGATTACAGGTGCATGCCAGCAAGCCCAGCTAATTTTTGTTTTTCTTAGTAGAGACGGGGTTTCTCCATGTTGGTCAGGCTGGTCTTGAACTCCCGACCTCAGGTGATCTACCTGCCTTGGCCTTTCAAAATGCAGGTATTACAGGCATGAGCCACCACACCTGGCCGATCTCATTCTTTTTTATGGCTGCATAGTTCTTTGATTCAAGGGTATAAGCTGTAGGGAAATAAACTTTTTTGGTATTTCTTATTACCATACAAGCGGCAGAACTATTATTCTGTTTCACAAGACTAGACGGAGGAATCAAAGATTGGTTAACATTAAAAGGACCAAAAAATACAACTTAAGATAAATTTTAACCATACTCACTTTCAGAACTGTGTCTTTATCAAACTATGAATAATATATGCAGGTAACTTACTAAAAACAGTATTTCCTTTACTGAGAAAAAAATATAGTTTATAAATGCTCCTGGAAAATGTCAGCTTGGGAGTGAGAGCGAAATTTAGGAAGTGAAAATAAAACCAGCACCTCCTTTACTAGTCATGCCAGCATGCACCCAGTCTAGGTTTCCATGGCCTGTGACCTGTAGGTGGATGGCAAGGGCTCGGGATCAGGCTTGCTTGCCTTAAGTCCCCAGAACCCATGTGGTGCTTTGTGAGCCCCAGCACCAGATCCATGCTTGGGGACACAACTGAGTCCCCACCAGTGAACACACTCGCCTCCTTTTGCCATAGCACGCTGGGTCTGGCCTGTGGCTTCTCCCTTGCAGCAATGATGGATGGGCCTAACTCTCACCTTGTCTTCAGAATTAAGAAGCGTATATTCTTCCTACACACTTAATCACCTCTGTGAACCTTCTAAGGTGGCCTCCACTCCCACTACTGATTTAGAACACAGGTATCTCAACATCAATTTTGTAATAAGAACAGATGCATTTTGGATGGATAGTATCACATGCTAAAATGTGAAGATTTTCCCGTATAGAATCTATCTTTTACAAATGTGACTTGCTGAACACATCGTGCTGTAATTTTTCTCTCTCCAATGACACCTCAGATTATTTATCAGCAATGGACTTGGGAATATTGTGACGTATAGAAAACAAAGAGATTTATAAATGTGATTTGGATATTTGGAAGGGAATAGATTTGTGTGTGCCAATTAGGTCAACTATTACTTGCAGGGGATTGGAACTACAGAGAAAGAGAAGAGCAGTAGAGGGGAGAGGAGAGGAGAGGAGAGAAGAGAGAGGGAATGTGTGTGTGCTTGATTTAGGGACTCCTGACATTTTTCCTGACCCCAGTGGTCTATGGCATGAAGAAAGTCAACCCCATCCTGAGTTATCGCAATAAGTGATTCTCTATTTATTTATACTAAGGTTTTTTTTTTTTTTCTTTTGTCAAGGGGTTGAGGAAAATAAAGGAAATTCTGAATACTATGCTGACTAGAGGGGCATGGGTATACCCACACCTGCACCCAGAATTATTCAGAAATATGTGAATGCAAGTCCTTGCCACAAAGGAGATACTAAATGAGAAGACCACTTTCTTATTGTTATGAACCGTGAGCTTGTGTCTCCCACCAAAGTTCATCTTTGAAGCTCTAACTCCCAGTGTGGCTGTATTTCGAGATGGAGCCTCTAAGAATGAAATGAAGGTTAAATGAGGTCATAAGAGTACCGTCCTGATCTGATAGGATGAGTGTCTTTGGAGTCCTTCTAAGACAAGACACCAGAGAGTTCCCCACCACCATGGCACACACTGGGGAAAGGCTGAGCAGATGGTGACATCAGTCAGCTTTTTAACAAATGCGTGTTCAATACATCAGTGAATGAATAAGCAAAAATCTGCATAGAAATCACTGTTTTATGGCAATAGCAGGAAACAACTGAATGGTACATCAAGCCTGGAGCCTCAGTTAAGTCCTCAAGTGAAAATTCAAAGATCAGAAGAACTTCATATCAAAGAACAAGAGGAGTTAATGAGTAAGGCATAACAAAGTGTAACTGAGGTTAATTAAAAATACATGCATAAGAGCTTACATTTGAAAAATTTCCCTTTTATTTTTTGAGTACATCACACTTTTCTCTATTTGATTTCTGAAATATGTTGGGAAAATTACAACATAAGCAGTTACATCAGCACTAAGCATTACTTTGGAATAAAACCACGTTAAAACATAAGGTGTTAACTAAACATGTATTTGAATACTAAATGACACAACGCAAACACATAATTTAAAAGCAACTTATCAACAATAAAGCAATGCCAGTGGTGGCACTCTCTGATGATTTGTGTGGTAGGAACGTTCTAAAAGATGCATACAAAAATAATTTAAAAAGGTAGGCTTTCACCTGCGTGAACACATGCTGAGGTTGACTTTAGGAATTAGTTTTTAAAATATAAATGTTATTATTATTATTATTATTATTATTATTTGCTAACTTTTCTCAAAGAACAAGATTCCCTCTTTCTTCTGATCTTGTGTCTTATTCTGGCAAGTCACACGGTATCGGCTGCTATTTCCTCTGCTTGAATGAATGCATCCTTCCACCTATGTTTTATGAAATCAGGTGCCTCCCTAGGTTTTAGCTGCTGTCATATTGCAGAAAGTTATTTATTTCTCAGTGTGTGATGGTTTCAGGCAGAGGCGAGGTTGTTTTTCACACTGACCCTAGCGCCAGGCAAAGCAGAGCATTGGCCCTGGTGCTGCTGGTGGGCCTTGGGCACTCTGGGACAGGAAGAAGGCTTTGCCTACTTGTGGCACAGGAAGGGGATCTAGATGGGTGATAATTCAGTATTCCAGTACATCCGAATGGCAACTCTTGCCTGACCAAGATGCTTTCTTGCTTAGAAAATATGCGCTCACACTCATATACAAAGGCACACACCCACCACAGACACACATAACACACTGATGCGATTCTCTCATAAGCCCTGTAAATATTCTGTAATAAATACCTATAAGGAACAATCTAAAACAGGCATGCATTTTGCAAAGCCATGCACTATTTGAGACCCTGTAACTTAATTTTAGAGATAAAGAGCTCTAGGTGAAAATCATTTACACTTTTCAAGAGTCAGCTTTCATGATAAAAATTAAATAGGTCTCCATAAGGATGGAAGCTTTTCTGTAAAGGCTTTTCATTTGGACCTCCTGATGTTTTCACTACAGTTCAACTCAACAAAAAGGAATGGAATGTCTGACGTGTGCCAGGCACCATACTGAGCCATGTGCCTTCTGCTCTCTGGGTTCAGTTATGACACACGCACCCACGGAGAATACGAAGGTTGATGAGCGCCATCATTCTGTCGAGGCTGAGAAGGCCATCACCTTCTTTAAATTGTTTCCCTCCCACAACTCTGGAACATTTAAAACCATAACAGCAATTCTTGGCCTCAGAGGCTAAATGACATTTTGTGCCCCCTAAAATCGGTCTTCCTCTCATTGCTCACCAATGCTAATTCTTTTCTAGGATTTAGAACACAGGTATCTCAACATTAATTTTGTAATAAGAACAGATGCATTTTGGATGGATAGTATCACACGCTAACATTTGAAGATTTTCCCATATAGAATCTATTTTTTACAACTATTACTTGCTGAACACATCGTGCTGTAATTTTCCTCTCTCCAATTACACCTCAGGTTGTTTATCAGCAATCAACTTGGGAATATTTTCTAGGCAGGAATTAAATATTTTTTAAAAAATGAAATAAATGCTTTTAACAAAACTTTTCCGAGGGACAACTAAAGTGAAATGAATCAATGGTCTCAGAAACTTGGCTTTGTCACGGCAACTATTGCAGAGACTATGATAAAATTCATTTGGAACATAATAGAAGATGAATGATAATTTAAGAGAAAAAAGTACTCACTTTTGTGCATTAATCCCATCAATTGCTTGAATCATCCTTTCATTCAATTCTTCTTCAAATCTTTTCTTTTGTGACTTGGTTCTATATGAAAAAGGAAATATTACGGGTAAGGATATTATTAGTAAAATAAATATTAAGCCTATTTATTAGAGATACATAATATTTTACATCCTTATGAGGTACAGATGATATTGTGTTACATGCATGTGCAATGATCAATCAGGGTATTTGGGGAATCCATCATCTTGAGTACTTATCATTTCTATGTGTTGGGAACATTTCAAATTCTCTCTTCTGACTACTTTGAATTACACAGTACATTGTTGCTAACTATAGTCACCCTACTCCCCTATCAAGCATTAGAACTTATTCCTTTTATCCAACTAAAGTTTGGGCCCACTGACCAATCTCTCTTTACCCACCCATCTCCCACCCACACACCTTTCCCAATCTCTGGTATCTATCATTCTACTCTCTACCTCCATGAGATCAACTTCTTTGGCTCCCACATATGAGTGAGAACATGCCAAATTTGTCTTTCTGTGTCAGTAAGCCTATTTTTCAATGATGTCAAAAGCTCTGTTTAATTCTGTCTATCAAGTAGAGAAAGAAACAACAGTCTATGAGCAGGCCCTTCTCTATTAACATCCAGCCACTCTTTGGATTGAGTGAATAACTAAAGTTTTTGGAATAGTAAAGATGTTTCCTTATTCACTCACAGTAAAATTTACTAGGCATTTACAAGGCAACACTGAAAGACATATAGTTGGTGTTTGAGATAAAGTAACTTTCTCTCCTAAGAGATATATTAGCTTTTGACTTGCTGCCTTCATAAACTTTATTTTATGAAAGAAAACATTGGTTCTAGAAATTCCCCTGTAAAAATGTGGCTTGGTTGACAAAATAGTCACTCCTTTTCATGTTTTCCTTGGTCAACTCTCAAAATTTTCAGAACTACAGTCTTATTTCAGGTATGTTAAATGCTCCTCAGTTTTCAAAGCACTATTCACAGAAAGCTCCACTTTTGTTTGCAGACCATCTCACTTAGTTTCAGAAGCAAATAACCTTTAGCCATACTATATTTTCTGAATAAATTGGGCCAAATAGTAAGAACTCTCCAAGGTTAATTTGACAATTTGCATGAGAATGATGTCAGGAGGAAACCAAAATAGTACCTATTCTTAGAAGTTAAATATCCACTGCAAAGATTAAAAAAGCACAGCCTGCTAGCCCGAACAGGGCTATGCCTGTATCTTGGTTGAGGTATGAATTCTGTGTGTTATGATTGATTAGATTACAAATGAATAGACCATCAAATCTAGAATAAAAATCATACTTTTCTGAGTTCAGAATTGCTTCTACATATAGATAAGAATAGCATTAAATATGCAAAATCACATTTATCTGTAATTAAATCTCACAGAATTATCATTAATGACATGGATGAGTTTTCCAATTCCATCATCCTATGTTTGTGGATTTGTGTCTTCAGGCCCCGTCTTCTTCAAACAGGCTGAGAGCAGTCTTGGTCAAAAAAATAAAATGAATGATATTAAGTGATCCATCCACAGATATTGAGCCAACTGAATTAAGAGGTTTTAGTATATCAAATTCCAAGTTGTTTGAAGAAGGCAAATTAATTTTTATTTTCCTTTAAAAAAAAAAGCAAGGAACCCTTTACCAAGCAACTAGTATGGCTTGCACATTTTCATTTATAGCTGAGACCTGTAGGACCTTAAACCCTTCATTGAATGTTTATCAGTCCCACATCTAGACTTGAGTTTCTTGACTTCAATTTGATGGCTTTCTCTTCTGCAAAGTCTAAGAAGGAGCAGTGTAAGAATGTTGAGGCTTACAGGAAAATGTAATTCTTTGATATTTGTCCAGTGCTAACAGTGGTATTGCCTTTGTTAGCCTGTTTTAGGATTTGCTTAGATGATGCCTGTAGAGAGCTCAATGCTGTAAATATGACACACAAAGTAGCCAATAAATGCATGCTTTCTGCATTATTTGAATTCGCTAATTATCCAGACAATAATTCTTGACATACAGACACTTTTCTTATCTCTGCAGTCTTGTGACCTCTGCCATGGAGATGATAAGGTCCCCTGGGGCTGATGATCTCCCCACCAGGAGTCTTGATTTGCCTCCAGGACTCTCTCCCGCTGACTTCCAGTATCTCTCATCTTCCCATCCTGGCACCTTCCCCTGGGCTCCACCACTGACCTTCACACTGCTCTAGGACCCCAACCCCTGTGTCCAGCGCATCTCCATTCTGTCTCCCTGGCTCCTTCCCCAGACCCTTCCCTGGGCTGTTAGGTCTAAGTAGGCACAGGAAGGGACATGTGACAGGAGTGCATGGGACAGACTGGAGGCTCAGACAGGTATCATGAGGCAGTCCACGTTACAAACGCCGGAAGTGCCCGGGCAGCCTGGATAAGTCTGACTCAGAACTGGGATTTTCTCCAGGAGGCTTTGAGGCCACCAAAGATCAACGACTACAGAGACAAATGGGATAAATGTGGAAGAGGCCTTTAGTAAAGCAGGCAAGCCTGAAGAGCAGTTAGGAACATGTGCTCTGGAGTCACAGAGCCTGGGCACAAATACTGGCTTCATCTCCACCAGCCATATGACTCTGGTGTTCTCCTATCCCTCTGTGCCTCAGTTTCTTCCCTTCTAAAATGATAACGACAACAGATTCTGCCTTGCAGTAATGCTGCAGAGACCAAATTAGAGTTTCTATAGCCTAGCGCAAATAATAACGACAGCTTCTTATCATTGTCTTCCAGACAGCACTCATCCCGGGTGACACCGCCTAACGTAATACTGGGGTTCCATGACACATTACCCATTGTAACTTCCATAAATAGATGCTTAAAGCAGGATTGCTGGGCGGGAGAAACAGATAACAGAAGAGACTGTGAATATAAAGTGAAAGGAAGTCCATGACATTTTTGTGGTCAGTTGCTCATAGATGTGCCAGCATCTTATTGACCAGAGGCACTGTACTGTTGTCTCCAGGTGTCTTACGGCTCTCCAATATGCCTCAAATTAGCTTAAGTTCTCTTTATTACGGCATATGCGACTTACATATAATGCTTCAAAAGCTCAAGAACCAACTTATCCTCATAACATTAAGACTATGAATGTTATATCTCAAAGTTAAAATGTCAAATTTTGCACAAAGTCCAAAGTAGAGCTCATCCCAACCGTCACTTAGAAGGATCCTGGGCTAATGTGCCCTGTTGCCTCGTTTCAGCAGGTTACAACCTATGTTTCATTTTTACCTGGATACAATTCCTTTTCTATAGAAAACAGGTCAGAGCTCATATTTTCCCTTAGTTTCTGTAAAACTATCAATAGCTCCAATAAACTGACCTCTCCGGGGAGAAAGAAAGCCTGGCTTAGCGTTTGGAACTACATCTTATACCAGTTACCTGAATGTCCTGATATTGATTTGGTTAACTCCCAAACCAATATTAAAGTGAAACTCTGAGCCCGAAAGATAGAGGAACATGGGGAAAAAGAGGAGTTAGTGCATGGGATTTTACAGTGGCTGCAACAGGGCGCGTGGAGACATTTGTGGGAAGCTTTTCTCTTTTTTTGAGCAGAGTGGGTAACCCTTTACTTGACTATAGACAGACTGGATTTATCTTGCTTTTACCTTTAGAATTCAACAGAAAAGTGTAATTTCTTTTCTTTTCTTTTCTTTTCTTTTTTTTTTTTTTTTGAGACAGTTTCACTCTGTGGACCAGGCTAGAGTGCAGTGGCTCAATCTCGGCTCACTGTAACCTCCACCTCCCACGTTCAAGCGATTCTCATGCCTTAGCCTCCTGAGTAGCTGCGATTACAGGCATATGCCACCACACCTGGCTAATTTTTTGCATTTTTAGTAGAGACATGGTTTTGCTATGGTGGCCAGGCTGGTCTCAAACTCCTGATCTCAAGTGATCCACCCGCCTCGGCCTCCCAAAGTGCTGGGATTACAGGCAGAAAACTGCAATTTTAAGCAACATACCCATTTTAAGACAATTCCTTTTTTTTTTTTTTTTTTTTTT
>NW_016807891.1:1487898-1500489 GCF_001698545.2 Rhinopithecus bieti
TTTTTTTTTTTTTTTTTTTTTTAACCACACATTCATATTAAGAAGAGTCACTTTAGGAAAACAGTTTAACATTCTAAAATGAGTACCAGGTGGTGTTTTCCTTCTCCCTCTCTCAATTCTAACAATAAGACCCCAATGATTCTATTTTTAGAAGCTGAAAGTAATTTAATAGGGCTTTTCATGAGGAGCTGCTCTTTCAGAAGTAGCCTTTGAAATTACCATAATTGATGATAATTACTCTCAGAAATGAATAAAGAGCAATAAGCTTTAAAAAATCAGATAGTCAAAGAGATACCATACCTTAAGGTGCGATTTTGAAAATTATGCTGACCCATGGGTACATCCTATATTGAGAAAAAAGGTTATTAATTGTCAAAAACATGTTTCAAGAATGTTGCAATGATAATGAGGTGAAATATATTTCCTCTTTCATCATGGACAGTAACATTTAACTAACAAATAATTAATTACTCATGTGGAGAAAAAGAGCTTAATCCCAAATCAAGGTGTAAACTCAGTTTATCTTTAGAATGTTGGTGTAATCTCTAAACTCTGGATGCTAGAAGCATCAGGATTATTGTCTGGAGTTTTAAGATTTATAGCCTGCTATTATCAGATCTGATTTCAAACAGTGGCCTGCTGGGGACTGATATCAGAGTTACCATCAGTAACCTATAACCATGTGAAAATGGACTTTGGTATCAGACAAATATTAAAAAATGCTGTAGAAAGAACAAAAATATAACCACAAAATCTGTAGTCATCCTCATCACTGAACTGGGGTGTTAAGAAACAGTACCATTGGTTAAGTATGTGAAATCACAAACCATCGGACAAAAAGAATAAATCAGCAAAGGGGTGCTGGTAGTTCCCGAAAGAGAAATGGAAGAGAAACAGTCAGAATTTATCAGTGGAAAAGCCATTGCCAAATATTCAATAATAGGCTTTCAAGGAAAGATCGCCTTTACACATTTATAGTAGGAAGGAAACTAAAAGTTGGAACAAAACTGCTCCAAAGAAACTTTGGTTTGCTGCTTTGATTTCCAGGGTTATATTAGGATATGGATTTAGCCTACAGAAAGGAAAGACGTTTTTCAAAAAGTAATTGAGCTCCAAGTTTCATTCCATACAGTAAAGTAATGTATTATTCAAGAGCTCTATCAATGTTGAATCCAGAGGGAATGGAGTTCTGCATAGGGGATTAGATAAAGGAATCACTTTCGGCAATGTCAAATTGTTTGACCCTGGGATTTATAAGTGAAAACTCCAACAGGGTCTTTCTGAAAGTGAGTGAGACACACAGTTAAGTCAAAGTGGTTTGGGCTTAATGCATCACCAAAAACTTGGGACTTTCTTAAAATATGCTAGACTGCTGCTAAGGCAATCCAAACCTGGCTTTGAACCTGCAACAGGTGGAACCAGATGGTTAAGAAAATAGAGTTCATTCAAGAGGTCCTTTAATTTTTATAAACAGCTTTCTGAAGTTGAGGCACTCAACAGTTGTAGCTACATCTTGAAGAAGGCATCTTCGTCAACACATAACACCAGATTAAAGTCAGACTGAAACCATTTCTGGGTCCTACGCTCAGATAATAAAAGAGACAGTCACTCTTAAGTTTTAAGACAATAAAGGCTGACAAGAAATAAACAACAACAACAACAATATACCTGGGAAAGTAAGCCTTTTCCCCATAGGAACACATGAAAAACAGTACAGGAAATCACATCCAGGTATTTATATATGATTATTATTCCTTAAAAACCAACCAACCAACCAACCAATTGCTGGTGTACAATAAATCCTGATGGGAAATGTAGTTATCCAACATAGCACTAACTAGCAAGACTGAGGCTAACTTATCCAAATCATTGTTTTTCATGAGTGACAGAAACGCCGGCTTTCACTGGTTGGGCACTGGAGTCCTAGGATACTGTTTCTCTAACATATCTAAATGCTGGAAGGCCTCAGCTGTCCCAGGCCTTCCTCCTTGGATTGTTCTCTTCTTGATGATTTTATCCAGTCCCATGGCTTCAAATATCATCTACAACCTGATGATGTTCACATTCATACCTCCATCTTGGACCTGTCCTGTGAGTTCCAGACTTGCAGATCCAACCATCTACATCCTTGCTGCACTTAACTATGGATTAGAAGATGTCCAGCAGAAAAGTCTTACATTTCAATCTTAAATAACCTGGTTTCCCCCTTGTATTTGTCATCTCAATTAATGGCATCATCATTGTTCCAGTTGTGGGGCCAAAAAGTTTGGATTCATCTCTGTTCCTAATGTTCATGGATATCCAATCCATCACCAAGTCTTGTTGGCTGTACTTCATATTAGCCCCTGAATTTGCTTCTCATTTAGCAGTGGTGCTAAACTCTTAGCATAAGGGGATATCATTCTTACCAGGGACCCCTGCACTCTTGTTCCATTATTCCAAAGCCTAAATTATATCATGACCCTCTCTTGCTTAAGATTCTCCATGACTTCTAATTGCACATAGAATGCCATATAAACTATTACCATTGTGCATCTCATCCCACGACCTCCCTTTGCTCATTGTTCATGATACTCCAGCCACAGCAGCTTCCTCTCTGTCTCCAGGGCACACCACACTCACTTTCATCTTTGGGCCACTGACTTGGTTCTTCTGCCACCTCCTCTTCCCATTCACTCATTTCTCCCTCTGAGACTCCCTCAGTTGACCTACCACAGTGGCCATTCCATTTACTCTGGATGCCATCACTCAATTTTATCTTTCCCATGACCCTCATCAGCACCTCACGTGATCTTGTTCATTTATTCGTTTTTCTATCTATGGTCCCTCTTTGGCTATTAAAATGCAAATGCTAGGACTTGTGCAGTCTTACTGATTGTCTGATGGGTCATGGTCTTCCGTCTGATAGTCACATTTACTTTTGAGTTGAAAAAAGATGAAGAGAAGTTGGGAGAAGAAATACAACTAAGCCAAAACATGAATGCGGAGCCCCCGCCTGTTGGGTGTGGGAGTGTCACTTTGAGACCTTGGGACAGGTAGGGGCCCAGGGCGACTGAAAAACTCTACTTTCACCTGACAACTGGCATGTTCCTTCTCATCAGACAATAAGAATTACATAATATTATATTTTTAAAAATCGTAACTGCATCCTTAGCACAGTTAGTAGCATTATCCATGAAATTTTACCCCCAGATAGTTTTAAAATCTAAAAATACTATGGGGATTATACTAAGTGCTTGGTTGTGTGCCTTTTCTCTCCTCCTATGGACCTTTCTATTTTCCATCTCCATTGCAGCCATCTTATTGCAGATGTCCCTGGTGTAAGGAGATTTAGTGCTTTCTCATATGCTGGAAGCTGGAGGGAAACATGGAACCATAACAAGACAGTGTCCACTGCTGCCAACACAGCCTGAACATTTGTGCGGTGAAGAAACGGGCTTGATGATACTACTCAAACTCTAAGGGCATCATGCCTTTTTCTTTTTATTAAGAACCTCAAGGCTTTCTACTTCATGATATAAGTTTTTCTTTAAAAACCCCTCAATTAAAAAATACTTGCATTTAATTGCTACTATCAGTTGTAAATAACACTGTATATGAAGCTATAATGCAAAAAATCATGCTAGGGTGGAACCCTTAGCAACGTCCGCATGGAGCTTACTCATACCCTGATGGTTGTTCATAAGGGCCTCTCTAAGAAGAAGAAAGTGGTAAGTTTGTTTCTTGCAGATAGGAGTTATTTTGGCAGGAGATGCCCAGCCTTTGGTTTTGGGAAGTTAGCTTTCCCCCAGTGCTCACGCATTGGAGGCAGGGGAGTGCATACCGTGGTGCTGATCTTGCCGTTCTCTGTGGTCATGCTGTCCCTGTGATGTAGGTGTGCAAAGGGCTTGGCTGCCCCCCAGGACTCCAAGTACCGGGTCATGCGGACCGAGGCCCTCATTTTGGCTCCATCGAGGGTGTGGCGAGGTCTGAAGAGATGCTGGGGGCTCCGTCGTTCTCCCTTGGGGTGAGAAACAGAGCGTCACACCTGGCCAGCACAGGGCCACACATAGTCCTTTCGGCATCAACCTCATTGGACTAGGGTCATATTCCTCCCTATGGACCTCCACAGACCTCCATTCCTCCATATTCCTCCACAGACCTCCATTCCTCCATATTCCTCCACAGACCTCCATTCCTCCATATTCCTCCACAGACCTCCATTCGCCCTCTGTGTTTTCTGTCCTTATTCCTTCAGTGTTACTGGGGAACACACTATTTGAGTTGAGGATTTTTTTTTTTTCTGTTTTCCAGCTAGCAAAACATACATATAGTTGAGACTTAGAAAAAAAATAATGACATATTAATGGACATTTTTTATTAAGTAAATTCTTAAAACAGAATGTGCTGATCTGTTTAGCTTTTTCTTGATGGTTGTGTTTTTCTAAAGTGATAGCTGTAGCTGTTTCTAATGCTAAATAGCCCCAAATATCGTGTTTTGGTGTTCTTTACCTGAGCATAATGTTCTTTGTACATGTATTTTTTGAGCGCCCCCCCATCATCTCCCAGTCCCTGATGCTTGCTACACATCTATCTCCAGATCGATCATCAAGCTAGTTGAAAGTTTGTCTTCAAAGGTGAAACTGGGGCTTCCCAGATGCTACCATAAGTAAATGTCCATAAAGTTGGTCTTGTTGATTTTATGATATTGGTTTTCATGTTTCAGAGGTCTTTCTTGCTGATATTTGCACCATTTACCAGCTGTGAAATTTGGGAAGAGTTACATAACCCCGAAAGCTTCAGATTCTCAATCTGTAAATAGTGATAATACCCATTTGGCAGGAATTTGAGAAGAGTTAAAAGAAATGAGAACTCTAAACCCCTTGATCTGGCCTAAATGTGGTGTGAATGAAACAAGAGAGAGTTTCTCACTGTTTGTATGGTGTGGGTCATCTTCCAGGCAATAGATGTTTTTATGTTATGGAAGGTAAATATGCTTGTGCATACAGACATCTCCCAAGCATGTCTATGTAATATTTATGTGTTACTCTTTCAAATATTTCTTCTCTTCTTTTTTTGTATATGTTCATCCTATTTTACTTAATTAGATTTTTATCTTCTAAAGCCCTAAGTAAATTATTTTCTCTTTATTTAATTTCCCAACTGACAGGTATCAACAGCTGTGCCCACTGAGAGGCTTTCAGATGCAGCATCCACCAAGGAATACACCAACTAACACATATGACAGCCTGAACCAGCAACCTGCATCAACACCCTCATCCTGCGGACAAGCAATGCATTTCAACTGCTCATTTAATAAGTATTTGAATTCATGATTACAAAACAGCTTCTGTAATTAAACCACCATATGCATTTAAAATCATTTTGGGGACAAAGAGTAGCAAAAACTTATATTGGATATTGACTAAAAACACTTACGAATATCTATAATTTGCTCCTCCTCCCTTTTCATCATAGACTCTTTACAACGGTACTGACCTTGGGGTTGATTACAAAGTAGGTTTTCACCAGGTGCTGTTTTAAATATGGGTCCCTAATGTCACCATCTCCCTCCTCCACTTTATAAGCGCCATTCAAGTGTTCCAGGGTGACGGAAGAAATGTGAACACGTCTGAAATTGCATTTTAAAATCAGAGTCAAGACATAAAAGGATAAGTGTGAAGAAAGTTGTTCTATTTGCTCATGATTTCTGAAATCATTTATCCACCAAATGAAGGAAAGTCTACATGTTCTTCGGAGCACTGACTGCAATTAACTTTAATATAAACTTTTATATTCTATTGACCACTGCTTTGGAAAGATGCTCTTAGAGGTCGTGCACTACTAGTTTTGGAGCTTCAACATGCACAGAAACCTGCATGTTGGGTGCGGTGAATTACAGCAAATACAACTTTATTATTTCGAATTTTTTTGAGAATACCTTTTGAAATGCATGTCATGGGCATTTTAGAAGCATGCTAATCTGTACAATAGTGTCGATTTTCTTTCTCGGTGCTTTCTCTTCTGCTTCTCTAAACTATAGCCTTTGATAAGGATTTTCTTGACTGAAATATGTTATTCTGCCCAGAGAAGGATGCTGTAGTCACTTGTTTTAATATAATGGTTTTAAAGGTCAACAGTTCTAGACAGATGCCATATCTGGACTGTATTGTAAAACATCTTTAAATCAGGTCTCTATTCATACATTTTGCAAATAAGTAAAAGTTTGTAATTTACTGTCTGATATTCACAGTCTTTGACCTATGGACAATAGGGGTCATGGTGTAGGGACTTGAGAGCTCATCTTTATCTGCTTAATATAAGAGGCTATTGGGCGTGAGTAACATGATACCAGCAGAGGCAACAGAAGTGATCAAAAAACTGAGCACTCCGTCGTTAGGCCAATAATCTGTCATTCCTAATAGTGCTGTCTGCTTGAAGAAAGAAATCCAATGCTTGGCCTTACCCAGGGACCCCTCCAGCTTCCATGTGGTTGGCCAAGGTCACGTCATGTGACCACACATCATACTGCCACTTCTGCAGACCAATCACGCCGCACAGGACGTTCCCAGAATGCACGCCCACACGCATGTTGATATCAACTCCAGTAGCATCCCTCACTTTCCTAAAGAGAAGGGAAGTGAGATCATGATCAAGTAACAGCCAGTGTTTCCTTTAACTCTTGGCCAATTTTCCCACTATTTTATTATTCAGAATTTTTCAGACTGTTGGAAATGGCCATGAACCTTCCCAAGGCAGGAGATCACTCCTTTGAGCTAAGAAGGGTTTTTCCTTCCAGTCATTTCAGATTAGACCAATGTTCTTGCCATTAACGCCAGATTAGGCCAGACTATAGTGATGACAAAACATTTTGGCTATAACTTTTACTTCTGCAGTGAATACGTATCAAGCAACTACCATGTGCTGGCACATGTCTGCATTTTCATACTAGAATCAGGTGACATTGCCTTGTAATGTCAGAAATAGTCTTAAACAGGGTTTGCAATTTTAGCACTTAGCACAATGTACCTCGCCAATGAATATCTTCTGCTAATAAGAGAACAATATAGCTCATTTGTGAGCTTAATGACTTTAGCTTAAATAAGAATTTTTAGCAAAATAATCATGACATTAAGCCTTTTCAGTTGTGCACATTCTTTAACAAAAAGAGAAAAAATACTTTTTAGGACCCTATCACCAACTCATTAACGGAAAAAAATGATGAACTTCAATGAAGAAAAAATGGAAATGCTTGGCCATGCTTATTGATTCTTGCTAGCTGAATACATTAAAGTAGTATTGCAAAAGAAGTATACAGGAAGATGTTCCTAATTACATCGAGAGAATTACCCCAAGAGGTGATGTGGAGGGAAGCAACGATGCCGACTACAGCACAATCAAAGAAAGACACTACCACTTGTGAATCGTAGTGAAATGAATCATTAACATCTCAAAATGGCATAGGCATGTATGTCATGCTTAAATGATATAATGATACCATTTTAGCATGCTAAAAATGATCAAACGAAATGGACCCACGATGTAAAAATAAATCGCATTCTGAAAAAAGAATACAGAAAGATATTTTCCTTCCTGTTTCCTTTCCTTTTTTTCCCTCACTGTCTTCCTTTCTTGTTTTTGCAAAAAAAATAAAAAATAAAAAAACCCAGCTACCCATTTGGCTCTATGCAAGTCATCCAAACCTTTCCTTCCTGCCTCCACAGACCTCCATTCCTCCATATTCCTCCACAGACCTCCATTCCTCCATATTCCTCCACAGACCTCCATTCGCCCTCTGTGTTTTCTGTCCTTATTCCTTCAGTGTTACTGGGGAACACACTATTTGAGTTGAGGATTTTTTTTTTTCTGTTTTCCAGCTAGCAAAACATACATATAGTTGAGACTTAGAAAAAAAATAATGACATATTAATGGACATTTTTTATTAAGTAAATTCTTAAAACAGAATGTGCTGATCTGTTTAGCTTTTCTTGATGGTTGTGTTTTCTAAAGTGATAGCTGTAGCTGTTTCTAATGCTAAATAGCCCCAAATATCGTGTTTTGGTGTTCTTTACCTGAGCATAATGTTCTTTGTACATGTATTTTTTGAGCGCCCCCCCATCATCTCCCAGTCCCTGATGCTTGCTACACATCTATCTCCAGATCGATCATCAAGCTAGTTGAAAGTTTGTCTTCAAAGGTGAAACTGGGGCTTCCCAGATGCTACCATAAGTAAATGTCCATAAAGTTGGTCTTGTTGATTTTATGATATTGGTTTTCATGTTTCAGAGGTCTTTCTTGCTGATATTTGCACCATTTACCAGCTGTGAAATTTGGGAAGAGTTACATAACCCCGAAAGCTTCAGATTCTCAATCTGTAAATAGTGATAATACCCATTTGGCAGGAATTTGAGAAGAGTTAAAAGAAATGAGAACTCTAAACCCCTTGATCTGGCCTAAATGTGGTGTGAATGAAACAAGAGAGAGTTTCTCACTGTTTGTATGGTGTGGGTCATCTTCCAGGCAATAGATGTTTTATGTTATGGAAGGTAAATATGCTTGTGCATACAGACATCTCCCAAGCATGTCTATGTAATATTTATGTGTTACTCTTTCAAATATTTCTTCTCTTCTTTTTTTGTATATGTTCATCCTATTTTACTTAATTAGATTTTATCTTCTAAAGCCCTAAGTAAATTATTTTCTCTTTATTTAATTTCCCAACTGACAGGTATCAACAGCTGTGCCCACTGAGAGGCTTTCAGATGCAGCATCCACCAAGGAATACACCAACTAACACATATGACAGCCTGAACCAGCAACCTGCATCAACACCCTCATCCTGCGGACAAGCAATGCATTTCAACTGCTCATTTAATAAGTATTTGAATTCATGATTACAAAACAGCTTCTGTAATTAAACCACCATATGCATTTAAAATCATTTTGGGGACAAAGAGTAGCAAAACTTATATTGGATATTGACTAAAACACTTACGAATATCTATAATTTGCTCCTCCTCCCTTTTCATCATAGACTCTTTACAACGGTACTGACCTTGGGGTTGATTACAAAGTAGGTTTTCACCAGGTGCTGTTTTAAATATGGGTCCCTAATGTCACCATCTCCCTCCTCCACTTTATAAGCGCCATTCAAGTGTTCCAGGGTGACGGAAGAAATGTGAACACGTCTGAAATTGCATTTTAAAATCAGAGTCAAGACATAAAAGGATAAGTGTGAAGAAAGTTGTTCTATTTGCTCATGATTTCTGAAATCATTTATCCACCAAATGAAGGAAAGTCTACATGTTCTTCGGAGCACTGACTGCAATTAACTTTAATATAAACTTTTATATTCTATTGACCACTGCTTTGGAAAGATGCTCTTAGAGGTCGTGCACTACTAGTTTTGGAGCTTCAACATGCACAGAAACCTGCATGTTGGGTGCGGTGAATTACAGCAAATACAACTTTATTATTTCGAATTTTTTTGAGAATACCTTTTGAAATGCATGTCATGGGCATTTTAGAAGCATGCTAATCTGTACAATAGTGTCGATTTTCTTTCTCGGTGCTTTCTCTTCTGCTTCTCTAAACTATAGCCTTTGATAAGGATTTTCTTGACTGAAATATGTTATTCTGCCCAGAGAAGGATGCTGTAGTCACTTGTTTTAATATAATGGTTTTAAAGGTCAACAGTTCTAGACAGATGCCATATCTGGACTGTATTGTAAAACATCTTTAAATCAGGTCTCTATTCATACATTTTGCAAATAAGTAAAAGTTTGTAATTTACTGTCTGATATTCACAGTCTTTGACCTATGGACAATAGGGGTCATGGTGTAGGGACTTGAGAGCTCATCTTTATCTGCTTAATATAAGAGGCTATTGGGCGTGAGTAACATGATACCAGCAGAGGCAACAGAAGTGATCAAAAAACTGAGCACTCCGTCGTTAGGCCAATAATCTGTCATTCCTAATAGTGCTGTCTGCTTGAAGAAAGAAATCCAATGCTTGGCCTTACCCAGGGACCCCTCCAGCTTCCATGTGGTTGGCCAAGGTCACGTCATGTGACCACACATCATACTGCCACTTCTGCAGACCAATCACGCCGCACAGGACGTTCCCAGAATGCACGCCCACACGCATGTTGATATCAACTCCAGTAGCATCCCTCACTTTCCTAAAGAGAAGGGAAGTGAGATCATGATCAAGTAACAGCCAGTGTTTCCTTTAACTCTTGGCCAATTTTCCCACTATTTTATTATTCAGAATTTTCAGACTGTTGGAAATGGCCATGAACCTTCCCAAGGCAGGAGATCACTCCTTTGAGCTAAGAAGGGTTTTCCTTCCAGTCATTTCAGATTAGACCAATGTTCTTGCCATTAACGCCAGATTAGGCCAGACTATAGTGATGACAAAACATTTTGGCTATAACTTTTACTTCTGCAGTGAATACGTATCAAGCAACTACCATGTGCTGGCACATGTCTGCATTTTCATACTAGAATCAGGTGACATTGCCTTGTAATGTCAGAAATAGTCTTAAACAGGGTTTGCAATTTTAGCACTTAGCACAATGTACCTCGCCAATGAATATCTTCTGCTAATAAGAGAACAATATAGCTCATTTGTGAGCTTAATGACTTTAGCTTAAATAAGAATTTTAGCAAAATAATCATGACATTAAGCCTTTTCAGTTGTGCACATTCTTTAACAAAAGAGAAAAAATACTTTTAGGACCCTATCACCAACTCATTAACGGAAAAAAATGATGAACTTCAATGAAGAAAAAATGGAAATGCTTGGCCATGCTTATTGATTCTTGCTAGCTGAATACATTAAAGTAGTATTGCAAAAGAAGTATACAGGAAGATGTTCCTAATTACATCGAGAGAATTACCCCAAGAGGTGATGTGGAGGGAAGCAACGATGCCGACTACAGCACAATCAAAGAAAGACACTACCACTTGTGAATCGTAGTGAAATGAATCATTAACATCTCAAAATGGCATAGGCATGTATGTCATGCTTAAATGATATAATGATACCATTTTAGCATGCTAAAATGATCAAACGAAATGGACCCACGATGTAAAATAAATCGCATTCTGAAAAAAGAATACAGAAAGATATTTTCCTTCCTGTTTCCTTTCCTTTTTTTCCCTCACTGTCTTCCTTTCTTGTTTTGCAAAAAAAATAAAAAATAAAAAAACCCAGCTACCCATTTGGCTCTATGCAAGTCATCCAAACCTTTCCTTCCTGCCCCACAAAACGAGCCAGAGCATCAACAGGACAAGGAGACCCATCCCCACCCCTTTGCCCTGCATCTGCAGGCTGTGGTTGTGTGAGCACCAGGGCGTCCCCACCTCCAGACTTTGCTTAGAATGACTCCTCTTCCTGCTCCCCACGCCCCCAAGCCTCCCTTTGGTGTCATGTGGTCAGCTGGCATTGTTCTTCTGGGCTCAGGCACAGCCCCATTCAGAAAGACTTTCTGTTCTCTCCCCTCTAGGTTGGTCTAGGCAGCCCTGCTGCCTCTGTCCTCTAACTGCCCTGAGGGCAATTAGCACTTCCTGTCTGTCTCCATCTCTGCCCTCAGCAGAAATTCAGCTGGGTGGACACAATGTCCTCCAAGTGGATTGTTTACCTCTCAGAGGGTTCAAGGCCCAGTGCAACCACTTCATACAAGATTAATAATGGACCAAGGTCATTTTTGAAAAATGTACTGTGCTTCTGTCTTTGAGCAATGATGATCCTGAAAAATTTGTTAGAGAACCCATAATTGTTCTTAACATTTTATGTTGTTGAGAGGACATTTCCAACCATGTGGCATTTCTGTTTACCAAAATAGGCCAGCAGAGAGCCAAGGAAGGATAAAAACGGAGGAAAAAGGAGTCTCAGATTGTCCATTTGACAGAGCTGAACTCCTTAATGAGCTGACTGGTTAAAACATTAAAACCGTCTCCATGTTGTTTTTTTTTTAAAAATGAGTTGACCATGGATTCAAATGGATCAACTCGCCACGTGTTTTGTTGCATGTATATGCAACTTACAAGCTATAGAAAAATGTTGAAGTCATTGCTTAAAGCTTGCAATAGTAGTAGGCAAACAGTACAGTTTAAGAGAAGGCTTAATCCCTTATAAAATCAAGGTCCTCAATATTACTTGATTAAAAATAATTTACATGTTCATGACAGAAAAAAGAAATGTTTCTAAGCATTGGAAATGTTCCAAAACTGCAGCTGAAGTGCCTTTGTAGCAGTGCCTGGGCTCGCAGGGAATGAGGTGCTGCTAAGTGTGGAGGTGCGAACACAGAGGGAAGAGCGGGCAGCCGTCTGGGACTCATGCTGCTGGTTCCTATGACACTGAGACCATCTGGCAAAAACCCAAGTGCCAGCTGTGCACATTCCCCTCACTAGCTTAAAAAATGACAGTTCCTGTCTGGTACCCATCCCACCTCACGCCTCAATGAATGGGAATGGAAATACGTGTCCTTGCATGGGAGAGAGGATGAAAGCGGACAAACAGTTCCTGGAACTTGCTGAGATGCCCTCTCTGTTGCTGTGCTTTCATAGGGGTGTAATAAAATACACTTTTTTTTTTTTTTTTTTTT
>NW_016807891.1:1502957-1532742 GCF_001698545.2 Rhinopithecus bieti
TTTTTTAGGCAGAATCTTGCTCTGTCGCCCAGGCTGGAGTGCAGTGGGCAGTGGTGTGATCTCGGCTCACTGCGACCTCCATCTCCTGGGTCCAAGCGATTCTCCTACTTTAGCCTCCTGAGTAGCTAACATTACAGGCATGTACCACCACGCGTGGCTAATTTTTATATTTTTGTAGAAATAGGGTTTCACTATGTTGGCCAGGCTGGTCTCAAGCTCCTGACCTCAGGTGATCGGTCCACCTCAGCCTCCCAAAGCGCTGGGATTACAGGCATGAGCCACCATGCCCAGCCCAAAATAACCATATTATTAATCACCTTGTCTACAATACATGAAGCAAACAGAGGAATAATGTGGAATTCCTTGTTCCTCAAGTGGCAGGTAACAGGGATGCAAAGCCATTGCCTGACTTGAGGATTGAGTTGAGGGATTAGCAAGAATTGGGAGAGGTCCCTCAAACCTGTTGACATTACTGAGATTCTGCAGATGTAAGGTATTACTGATGCATCAATGATCAAAAAATAAATAAAATGTGGTATATACCTACAGGGGAATATTATGCTGTCATCCAAAGCATCAAAAGGTGCTGACACATGCCACCACAAAAATGAACCTTAACATTCTGAGTGACAGAAGCTAAACACAGAAGGTAAGATATTATATGATTCCATTTACATGAAATATCCAGAATAGTAAAAATCATAGAGACAGAAAGTAGAATAGGGATGGCCAGGAGCTGGGAAAGGGGTAATTGGGAGTTACTGCTTAATGGGTACGGAGTCTCTGTCTGGGGTGATGAAAAGGTTCTGGAAGTTGACAGTGGTGATGGTTATATAACACTTTGAATTCACTCAACATCACTGCACAACTGTACATTTTTATGTCTCATCGTACATTTTTATATACACATAAAATGATTCAAAGGGTAAGATTTATGGTATACATATTTTATCACAGTAAAAAATGTAATAGTATTTCTAATGAACTGGTGACATGCCAGTGCATGTAATGTAAGGATTCTTTCTCCTAAAAGATCTTCAAGACATTGGAATAACTTAAACATTATGGAACTGGAAACAGTTCATTCAAAAGCAGAAACAAGGCTTTAGTAAATGGGTGGATTCTTTAATCCAGTGTATTATTGATGCACATAATTTTGCTCTTCATAAGACTCTTTTCCACAACTACTTGAAAAGGAAATAAAAAAATACTTCCCTCCAATATTACTCATTTCACCTTATGTGGTTGTCTACACATTTGAAAAAAAATTAATATTTTTTTAAATCCAATAGTTCCACTGATTGGATTCACTTCTATCTAGGTCCATAGGATTATAAGTAGTTACTTACTTTTGAAAAAAAGCTAAAAGCTATTTTTCATGTATCAGAGAGTACATATGATTACTTATGGGAAGAAGCAATTATGGCTGTTTTTCACACTACGCATTTTGTATAGGAAAGTGAGTTCACACTATCTACTCTTTCCATCTCAACTCTCTCATCGACTTCATTTCCCTCCCATTTCTGATCGGTCCGACAGAAGCATGCAGGAGTTTGCTACAGAGCTAGTGAATATGGAACATGTGGGTCTCTCCATTTCATTGGCTGAGGCTGTGTGTGTGTGCGTCTGTGTGTATGTGGTGGGTGCAGTAGGGAGGTGGCGTGGGGTAGGGACATTAATCTTCCCAGGACTGGGCTGGGGAAGTCACCTGTTAATATTTTAGTCGCTTCAGCATATGACCAACACAGTGACAACAGCACTTGATGTATTCTCACATAAAGCCCTTTCTACTTTAATCGTGAGACACAGAATGAGAACATCAAGCTTATAATTCCAAACCTGTTCATATTTTTTTTAAAAAAGTGGAGGATGAGGTCAAATCATTTGACCAAAATGGACAATGAAAAACCCAATGAAGTACAATATTCTAACCATGCAGTCAGCAAAAAAAAGGTTTTATTATTTATAAGAATATTCTGGGCCAGGCGCGGTGGCTCAAGCCTGTAATCCCAGCACTTTGGGAGGCTGAGACGGGCGGATCACGAGGTCAGGAGATCGAGACCATCCTGGCTAACACGGTGAAACCCCGTCTCTACTAAAACTGCAAAAAACTAGCCGGGCGAGGTGGCGGCGCCTGTAGTCCCAGCTACCTGGGAGGCTGAGGCAGGAGAATGGCATGAACCCGGGAGGCAGAGCTTGCAGTGAGCTGAGATCCGGCCACAGCACTCCAGCCTGGGTGACAGAGCGAGACTCCGTCTCAAAAAAAAAAAAAGAATATTCTGGCTTCTACAAAGGGCATTACTAAAGAAGATACTGCTAATAAAACTGTGATGCTGGTAATAAAAATTACCTTTTTACCTTATATTTTTACCTTGTAGCAATCAATGGTAATGATATCATTATTCTATGTAAGCAAATCTTCTCTGGAATCACAGTGAAAAAAATTATAGATGCAATGCAGAAAACATATGTTACAAATACAAATTAAAATTAAATTCACAGAGCTGAGCATTTTGACTCGATGAAAATATTTTGTATTGGTTTTTTATATTAACTGCAGTCTGGTTGTAAAAACGACCTCTTCCTTTACAATGTGTGTGAAGCCACAGAATTTGTCAGAAATTGGAAAGATGATAACATGTGCACACTTTTACCTTAAGATCAAAGAAGACATTCAAAATTTCTTTTAAAAATCACCTTTGAAACAAACAAAACCGTCCCTTCCTATAGATTTCCAACTCAGTTTCACTGTAATCTAAGGCTCATAGTAACAATACTAGGCTGGCTCAGGCAGCACATACCTATCATGCCAACAATTTGGGAGGCCACGGCAAGCAGATCGCTTGAGCCTAGGAGTTCAAGACCAGCCTGGGCAACACAGGGACACCCCATCTCTACAAAAATTACAAAAATTAGCTGGATGTGGTGGTGCTTGCCTGTGGTCCCAGCTACTTGGGAAGCTGAGGTGGGAGGATTGCTTTGGGCTCAGGAGGCAGAGGCTGTAGTGAGCTGTGATCTCATCACTGCACTCCAGCCTGGGTGACAGACTATGATCTTATCTCAAAAGCAAACCAACAAACAAAAATAATACTAAACACTTAATGAAGTCTTACTTTCCATTGTGTTACTCACATCCCAACAAATGGGTTTCTGCACAATTATATTTAAATGCACAAAAACGTATTTAATGCCAGTAGGCAGAACAATAGAAATAGTCATGGGTGAGACTTACAACCCCAAACTGTTAGACAGTTAAAAAAAAAAAGACTCTGGAGAGGATGTGGAGAAATAGGAACGCTTTTACACTGTTGGCGGGAGTGTAAATTAGTTCAACCATTGTGAAAGACAGTGTGGCAATTCCTCAAGGATCTAGAACTAGAGATACCATTTGACCCAGCCATCCCATTACTGGGTATATACGCAAAGGATTATAAATCATTTTACTATAAAGACACATGCACACGTATGTTTATTGCAGCACTGTTCACAATAGCAAAGTCTTGGAACCAACCCAAATACCCATCAATGATAGACTGGATAAAGAAAATGTGGCACATATACACCATGGAATACTATGCAGCCATAAAAAAGGATGAGTTCATGTCCTTTGCAGGGACATGGATGAAACTGGAAACCATCATTCTCAGCAAACTAACACAGGAACAGAAAACCAAACACCGCATGTTCTCACTCATAAGTGGGAGCTGAACAATGAGAACACATGGACACAGGGAGGGGAACATCACACACAAGGGCCCGTCAGGGAGGGGGTTGGAAAGGGATAGCATTAGGAGAAATACCTAATGTAAATGACGAGTTGATGGGTGCAGCACACCAACACAGCACATGTGCACCTATGTAACAAACCAGCGGGTTGTACACATGTACCTCAGAACTTAAAGCATATTAAAAAAGTGCTTACTAAGCAGTCCACTTACTTTATGGCTTCACACATGTCCAGTCCCATTTTCACACAGTTCTTGGCATGGTTAGGGAGAGATATAGGGAGTCCAGATACACAGTAGTAGCAGTCTCCTAAAATTTTAATTCTCATGCATTCATTCTCCTGGAAGAATAAATTACAGAATTTCAGTTGCATCAAGCACTTGCAAAATGATCTAGATTTATGTAATATCATCAAGCGCCAGCTCTGCTCACACCATTCCAGGGGCGTCTGGAGAGAGCAATGAGAACCAGTTGGGCTTCCCTTCATTACCCAACCAGAATGAGCTGCCCTCCCCTGCGTGCCGATTTCCAAAGTGGAATAAAGAAAAGGGGAAAAAAAAATGGGAAAGAAGGGAGAATGTTCTGGAATGATTTATACTCCATAGAAGCAGAGAAGGATGGTGATGGGGCCGAGCTCTTTAGTCTGAGCAGCTGCAAACATTTAGGGTGAAATAAAACATTCTATGCACAGCTGAGTCTTTCAGAGTAGAAAATGATGACCCGCACTCAGTGTGAATTAGAATCTCATGTCCTTCCCTTCGGTGCTTATGGTCTTTCATTTATTTTAAATCTAAAGCAGATTCTTACCTGCACATATGCCCCTTCTGATAGACATCACCACACCCAATAAGCTACCATTCAAAACACTGCCAAGTAATTTAAAAGTTAATTCTCATCTTAGGCTCAACTGTTTTAATGTAAAATATGACTACCTCATTATTTTTCTGGGCTAAGTTTTGTGTTTATATTGTAATATTTAGATTAACTGCATTCATACATGTTGATCCTCTATTTGTTTCTAACCCTTTGATGCAGCTTACAGACTCTTCAGTAAAATAAAAGAAAATAAAACAAAAAAGATGTACCAAATGCGGGCATTATTTTTTTCTCTAACACGAACACAGGCTTATGTATAAACTGAACAAATCTGAAATGATCAAGTGAACACATCTTCTTCTCAAACATGTGTTAGTTTTGCTGAATATTTTGCATATTTCTTTCCCTGTCTGATAGTGCACAAGCCAGGATGTACTTTCATATGTATCTATAGTACTACAGATAGATGATGTGCTTAGTAATTCCGGATGAAAATATCATAAACAAGAAAAAGGCAAACAATTACATGTTAATCAAGCTTCCCTCCCATACTTCCTAAACAGATGTTCTGAGACTAAAAAACACGAAAGTTACAGTGAATGGCAATGATTTTGAGTTCCTTAGTGTAAGGTTATGTGCTTTACACAGTACTCAATGCACTGGGGTGTCGGTTTGCTGACAAGAACCCCCCGTTATTGAACAGTGAACCATGAACTCATGATGAAGGCACACTGCCCCTCTGACCAATGATGGATAAAGCCAAGGCTGTACACTCCTTTGTTCCACTGATTACAGGAAGTCATGTCGAGTACCTCTGTTATGGGTAATGAATTGTGTCCTTCCAAATTCACATGTTAAAGTCAGTCCTGATACCTGTGAATGTGAACCTGTTGGCAATACGGGTGTTGCAGATTTAATTAGTTAAGAGGAGGTAGAACTGGAGTTGGGTGGGCCCTTATCCTCTAAGAAGGAAACTTGTACACCAAGACAGGCACGTTGAGGAGAGAATGTCATTTGAACATTGGAGTTACGTTGTTTCCAGCCAACATAGAAACGTTTCTTCCTAACACAAATAGGTAGTCCAACAAAAATGACCTTTTATTAATTCAAGCTTTTAAGACATCATGTGAGTTTCAAACCTTTCTTTTCCAATAAATGAACACCCATAAAACTTACCCCCTTCCTTTGGCTTGGTAAAGGAAGGAAGCAGAGGTGTGCTTTAACTGATTTTTTACAATCTCCAATGAGAGCTGTCATGGTCAGTGGAACTACAGGAGGCAAAAACCTTGGGGGGTTTGGTGCAAGAATGATCATGCTAACATGTGCAAGCCAGACTTCTTCCTAAGAGACTTGGCTGGAATGTTCTGTCTTGTTGAAAAGTGATCTAAATCATACAGTGAACTAAATTTAGGACCAATTCTTCCATAGATAAATAACTGATATTAGTAGGCATAATGAAGCATTT
Source organism: Rhinopithecus bieti (assembly GCF_001698545.2). Taxonomy (NCBI): domain Eukaryota; kingdom Metazoa; phylum Chordata; class Mammalia; order Primates; family Cercopithecidae; genus Rhinopithecus; species Rhinopithecus bieti. The sequence goes on from NW_016807891.1 coordinate 1,508,965, forward strand.
TTGTTGTTGTTGGGAACAATTCAAAGAGAATTGACCAGAAACATTTAATGAGAAGTACAGGGCTTGCAGGAAGAAACTTTTTGCCATCGATATTGCCACCAGCAACTGTGACAGTTCTAATAAATAATAGGGTCTAGTGTGGTTTCAGATGGTTTCATGTCAATTCCTATCTGTGAAATTGTCCATGAAAGAGCATACAAATGGAAGACCCTGAACTTCCATTTCTGTTTAAGTGGCACAAGAATCAAAGGATAAAAATGAGACAAGAGTAAGGAAGGCTTTGCATGGAAGACACTCATTGTATTTCAGGGGTTCTTCCAGGGTCCTGCTTAACAATAGGAATAGAGAATGTTGGCAACTAGAGGAGTGGAAACGATCCTATCAGATCCTTGACATGGAAATGCCTCAAAGAGCACCTTAAAATAGTACCATGCAGAGGGATTTGCAAACGAAATCTCACTGCCTGGAATGTATTTATTATATGTGCGCTGAATTATACATAGGGGGAAGTTTTAAAATAGATAAAAACGTGATAATGATATGCCATGCCGTTTCTCATCCCTGAGACAGGTTTGAGGCTCGTGAAAGATCAATGGCAAAGAAATCCAACAACTTTTACAAACAACCTTCCTAAAGGATGCTTTTATGAAAAAGTAAACTATTGACAGGTGGATGAAGAAAAATGAAACCAAGAGTTTAGAAATCTTCAGAGAGCAAAAGAATCCATAACACTCACCTTTGCAATTTGATCAAACTTTCCGAAGAGCTCATTCAGCATGTGAACTAGTTCTCCCGGGGAGCAGTCACTTGCCAGCCGGGTAAAGCCAACAATGTCAGCGTATAAGATGCTGTGGGAAGAAAGGAGGTGGGGAGACAGAGTTTTCCAGTTTATCCGTTTTTTAAGAAAGTAATAATAATTTTGCCATTAAAATCATGTAATTTTGTTTATATTTTCATGAGTAAGATGTCATTTTTTGAATTAAGAATATATACACATTTTTTAAAACTTGTTAATTAACATTTTTTGAGGTTAAACTTTTGTAGTTAAGATGGGGAGTGAAGCAGCAAAATAATTAAAAAAAACAATTCTGTTTATATTGAGTCAAAGAAGAAACTAGAAAAATAATCCTCTTTTTACAAAAGATTCCTTAAATGATTCTGGAATCCCTCTTATCTGCCAGGATGAAGCAGACATGGAATATCTTCCTGATGTTCAGAATTTCGCTGGGACGATGTATTGAACAAATGTGGACATCGACAAATGTCCAATTCCAAATCATAAAAAGGGTTACAAAGGAAAACGAGACAATGCTGTGAGAGAGAAGGGTAGGGGCAGATTGGACACTGAGGAGGCCGGGAAGGTCACTCTTAGGAAATGACAAAACAGCTCCCTTCATGGGATGTACACACTAGGGAAGGTGAGTGTGAGATTCCTTAGAGCTTTTATGTGTTTAAAACAGGAAAACACAGCACCTGTGTGCACACTGCAACTTTTCCTACACAATAACACGTTTCTGATTTGTATCAAGGTCTTATAAAGAAGCCTAAATTTCTGTAGGTGGTTTGAGATTCACAAAGTGAATATGTAGGACTTAAGATGTCCCATGGAACAAAAACAACTACTATTTCACAGCCATTAGGATGGCTCTTATAAAACATGCAAATAATGGTTGTGGATGAGAACCTGAAGAAACTGGAGTACATGTACATTGCTGGTGGGCACGTAAAATGATGCAGCCACTCTGAAAAACAATATGGTTGGTCCTCAAAAAAATTAAACAAAATACCATATGATTCAGCAGTGCCACTTCTGGGTATATATCCAAAAATCTGAAATGAGGAACTTGAATAGATATTTGTACATGAATGTTCATAGCTGTAGTATTCACAATAGCCGAAAGATGGAAGCAAACCAAATGTCCATCGATAGATGGATGAATAAACAAAATGCAGTCTATCCATACAATGGAATGTCAGGCAGCCTTTAAAAGAAATGAAGTTCTGACCTGTGCTGAAACTCCTGAAAACCTTATGCTAAGTAAAATAAGCCAGGTGCAAAGAACAAATACTGTATGATTCTACATATATGAGGCATACAGTATAGTCAAACCATAGAGACAGAAATTCGAATGGTGGTTGCCTAGGCCTTGGGGGAGGGGGAGGCGTGGAGTTGTTGTTTAATGGGTTCAGAGCTTTAGTTTGGGATGAAGAAAAAGTTCCGGAGATGGATAATATTGATGGCGGTAGAACAGCATAAGTGTCCGTGATCCAACTGAACTCTACACTTAAAAATGATTGCAATTGTAAATGTTATGCTATGCATATTTTACAATAAAAAAAAAAGTACAAACGGGGCACCAGTCAGCAGGGTCTCAGCCAGAGCAGGGCAAGACTCTGCTATTGGCCATACTCTGCTCGTTCTGCTAAGCCCAGGATGTATGACTGCACCTTAGAGGAAATACTTGCTCCTCTGCTGATGGACACGACCTATGGGAGAGCTCTGATGGTTACAGGAAAATCAGGGTTTTGAGGGCAGCTTTACCCTCCACTCTGTTCAGATGATCCCCGAGAAATCATCCCTATTTCTTCCATGCTGACTTACAGTGGCAGGTATCACAAGTGCTGAGCCATTGTGCAAGAGGAAGGACGAACCATGCTCGCTCAGAGAAAGAGTCCCTGATTCAAAGCAGTATCAGGAGGTAGCACATGTGGATGGGCAGTTGACTCCACTTCCTTCTTGTTCACATCGTCTCCAGTCCTTCTTGTGCTCAAAACTTATAGTGAACAAAGCAGCTCTGACACAGGCTACCTGCTGATAGCTTAAGCTGGTCCAGAGGTTATTTTGCAGCAAAGGGATTAAAAAAGTAAGCAGGCAGCCAGGCATGGTGGCTCATGTCTGTATTCCTAGCCCTTTGGGAGGCCAAGGCGGGTGGATCACCTGAGATCAGGAGTTCGAAACCAGCCTGGCCAACATGGCGAAACCCCGTCTCTACTAAAAAATATTAAAAAATTAGCTGGGCACGGTGGCAGGTGCCTATAATCCCAGCTACTTGTGAGGCTGAGACAGGAGAATTGCTTGAACCCGGGAGGCGGAGGTTGCAGTGAGCCAAGATTGCACCATTGCACTCCAGCCTGGGTGACAGAGTGAGATTCCGTCTCAAAAAAAAAGCAGCCAATTGTGATGCAAGGCACAAAGCTGCAAAGGATTATGGTAGAGAAAGTACAATGCACTTATGGGACCATAGAGGAAGAAAACCTCACCTAGAGCCTGACCATATTGCCCTTTAGAAAGATTACTCCTGCTGTGGCAACCTGGACGCAGGCAGGTCAGTTAGAGCTATATCCTTGGAATCCTGGAGAGCCCCAGTGAAGGTCTATAATGTGGTGAAATAGAAGTGGACAGACGTGGGAGACAGGAAGAAGAATGAACTTAATTTGTTACTAATTTGATGTTGTAGCAGGGGTTGTCTGGGAGAGGGAAGCATTGAAAATGAAGATCCTATATCTGGCTGAGTGATAGAGTTCAGAAATCTAGGTTTGTGCAAATCAAAACAAGTGTGTAGGGGAAGATGACTAGTCCAACTTTGGTTGTGCTGTGCTTGATGGTGGTGTCTTAAATACACATTAAGTAGATGAGTATGGAAAGCTATGGTTGAGGCCTGTGTATGAGCATCATTTAGGTGGGAATTAAAGTCCTGGAAGAGGACTGGAGAGAAACAGAGAGGAGGTAAGAGAGAGCCCTCAACATATTCTCATTTACAGGACAGACTTAATTTAGGGAAAAGAAAAGAACAAAACAGACTGTCAGAAGAAAACTAAGGGAATGCAATGTCATGAGACAAAGGGATGCGAAAATTCTTTAAGTGGGAGGACAAGGCCAAGGTGTCAGGTACACTTGAGTGGTCAAAAACTGACTTAAAAATATTTCCCAAGATGGGAGGGGCACTGCTGAATTTCAGACATTTAAGGCTAGAAAGAGCCATTAGTAGCATAATACATTTAGATAACTAAATGTTTCTTCTGTAATTGTATAGGCAAAATGCTCACAAACCTGAAGGCAAGCCAGTATTTTAAATAATTTTACTCCTTAACATGTGTGAACTTTCTTTGAATGTATTTAGTTTTTACTATCATGTATCCATCCAGTCATGTTTCCTTAGTTCCCATTCATACACAAATGTGTTTCTGTTACCTCCTTCCTGAGTTTCCTGTATCACACTGACATCTGTATATGCTTGGGTATTATATAGCTTTTCTAAAATCTGGTGTCAAACGAGATTTGTCCTAGCAATGTCTTTAAGTAACAGCTAAATTTGTTTCTTATTAACAAGCTTCAAAAAACATAGACCTGAAGCAGCCTGGTTCTTCTAAAAACTCTAACGACTAAACTAAGACCATCAAAACATAACAAACGGGGTCAGATACATGCACGGGTTACTTACGGTGATAACTCAGTGATATGGTTTGGATTTGTGTCCCCACCTGAATCTCATGTTGAGTTGTAATCCCCATTGTTGGAGGAGGGGCCTGGGAGGTGACTGGGCCAGAGTGGTAGATTTCCCCCTTGCTGTTCTCGTGATAGTGAGTGAGTTCTCATGAGTTCTGGTTGTTTAAAAGTGTGTAGCACCTTCCCCTTCCCTCTCTTTCTCCTTTTCTGGACACATAAGATATGCCTGCTTCCCCTTCACCTTCTGCCATGATTGTAAGTTTCCTGAGGCCTCCCCAGCCATGCTTCCTGTACTGCTTGCAGAACTGTGAGTCAATTAAACCTCTTTTCTTTATAAGTTACCCAGTCTCCGGTAGTTTTTTATAGCAGTGCAAGAATGGACAAATACACATAGCTAGAATGCAAAGCAGTGTATTAACACACTGAGTGGATGAAGAACAAACCACCAAAAGAAGTGGTACTGGGAAAGGGAGGGACACAGAAATCAAGATAGTCCGGGTGAGCCTTGCTCTGCTGTGGCTCGGAGACAGGGGCAGCAGAGAAATGGGAGGGACGATCCTCTCCAGCCTGAAGTGAGGCCTCCGCACAATTCCTCTCTAGAGCTCGTGGGAGACAGAAGCCTCACACCAGTCTCCTTCCCTACTATAATCCCATGAAGATAACATGTTAGTTTCCTAGGCACTGTAATTCCCAGAATGACTGCTGGAAAGTAGGTATGAGTATACCAGTCTCAGAAAAGCAGTAACTTTCACGGTAAATCAGCTAAGGTGCACATCATTGTTCTGTGACATTGGTCACTGGTTTTCCAGATCTGAGAAACTCATCATACTGATGGAGAGAAGAACACCCAGCTTCCCTGAGATGTGCTGTCTTCACAGAGGCCCTGCTTCTGCAAAGTCTATTTGGAGGACTCAGTCTTTGTGCCTGGAGATCCCACAGACTCTCCCTCCAATCTTACTGCAATCTGACCACAGGGTTTCCAGAATGAAGACCCTGCTGTCCCCCTCACTCCTTTCTGTGACGGATGCTTGGCCACAGAAGCCAGGGCTGTGAAGGACAACTCAATCCAATACAGCAAACAGCATCCTATTTTCTCATCTTAATGTGAAGGCCCCGAGAGGTAGCAACAGGTGAGTGGGGTGGCAGAATTTGGGTGATTATTTCCCCTGCAAAGGATCCACTGTCACAAAGGAGAGACAGTGATATGAGATGTGAGATCCCAGGCAAAACGTCTCCAATCAGGCAAACAGGCTCCCAGACCAGCCAAGGAGCAAGCACGGCGTCGTACCTCACGTTGGTATGCCGCTTCACGTACAGGTTGTGGAAGTTATTTGTGTTCTCCATCTGGCCTGCCTTGGGGCCCTGCAGCCTCTGGATGATCTCCGCTTTCATCTCCATGGCGATGTGGGCCGGCAGCAGGGAGAGCAGGAGCCGCTCCTGGACAAGGTGAGGAAGGAGGAACAAATGTCTCTCAGACAACTCGGGGGGTGACCAAATGACACTGGAGATCCTCACTGATTTGCAGGAAGGCCAATTTGGGAATTCTTTCCTAGAAGCTAAAATACAGATTCTAGAAATATATATTGGGAATAAAAAGAGATTTTCTAAGGTCAGAGTGTATTATTATATTATTTATTGAATTCTAAGTGTGTGTTCTTCAGCATGAAGAATAAAGGAAAGCAAAGTTGCTTCCCCAGAGATTTTTAAATCTATTTTGATTTTAAAGTAGCAAAGCAGAAACAATATTAAAATTTCAGAAACCACTGGTCAGTCTAAGATAGAAAACACTCATTTTCGCCTGCTTGTTCATTTCTGAGCTAAAATGCTAGCTTTCTTGCACTTAAGAAAGACAGCTGATAGTCCACCTATTCTGCATTTCTTAAATAAGATAAATACTTTCAAAGATTTCATTTCCTCTATGATAAGCACCCAATCCTCTTTAGTAATTCTAAGCTATTATAAAAATGGAGTCAGAAGTGTTAGCTTCTGTAAAATGTCATCCATAAGAAACTACAGGTGGAACACCAGGAAATGATAACATACGAGCTTTTTGAGTATTTTTGGTCTTTATATTCAGTAAGTTCAGAAAACAATAAATATTAGTAAACAATATTATACTCATTTTAACATAAACTTATTTTAGTTAGAGTGGCATTTTCTCATTCTCCTCAATGAAAATACACAATAGTTTTTGGAGGAAACTCTAACAGAAGGGTAATCTTCAGGATATATAACCATCCTGGAGTATTTTAATGTTAATCCATTTTAGAAGCATCATATTCTTTAGCTATTGTAGAGTTTAGCAACTGATATTCAAGTTGATAAACAAATATTTGTTCAATGAAACACTTTATCTATGACATCTTTATCTGCCACATTGTCTCTCTTTCTCTTTTTCTTTTTTTGGCAAGCTGATGAGGGATTGGGGAGGAGGGGAAGCTGGGATTTGCTTTCAGGTTCACAGGGCCAGGTGTCAATCTCTTTGTCCACTCCTAGTGCACATCGCTTGGGTGGCTGTTGGAAATTTCCACTGAGAGAGCTGAGGGTGGGTCAGGAGTGCATTCTGATGAGCCTGCCCCTGGCTCATCCCTCCAAGGAAAGACAAATGCAAAGGCAGCAGAAGACACAGTATATGCCCATGGGGGAACCTCAGTGTATAGTAGATAGTTTCTCCATGTACTGGCATAACTGAGCATTGATCATTTGTTCATTCATTCATTCACTTATTCACTTATTCAGAAAGTATCCATCTTTGACCAATAAATGCCATGCCCTTGAAAAGCACTAATGGTAAATTAAAGAAGGATGCAGAGACTCTCTGCTTTGGTTGCCCTCCTGTTTCCCAAGAGTCAGGCATTAAGCTTCTTCCAAACACCACCCTGTCTGTCTAGTCTCGTCTGACAGCAAGTGCACTGTGTGTTGAAGCCTTGCTTATGAATGATATGATACCAGAGACCCTGTCACATTCTTCTTTGATTTACCATTAGCGCTTTTGAAAGGGCATGGCCTGATCCCACTCTCTTCTCAGAGCCCACTTGAAAAAGCCAGGGGGTTTGTTCTAAGTTAATGGCACTTCAATTGCTAGCTTTCATCATTTTGGTATAAAGAACTACTCTATCATCTACTCACATTTGGCTACTCATCCCCCAAACGCATAAACTTGCCACTTGTCTTCAATTTCTCTATGCTTTGGCCTCTGTGACTCATGAAATTGTTAGACCTTTGGGAAACTCTGAAGGTAATCAAACGAGTTTGATTACCCATGGAAGTGTTTAGCAGATAGAAGTTGTCCTGTAAATTTTAGGGGTTGAGTTCTGCTAGTATTGCCTCCACTGAATTCCATTTCTGCAGGTCCTGAGCGTACAGTACAGTGAGGCACCCTGTGGGTGGTCACTTCCTATTCTTTCTGTTTATTGATTAATAGATGGAATAATTGGATGTGAGGCCAAAATATTACATACAAAGGAATTATAATGTCCAAAGCCTATTCGTACCAATAGAGGAACACTGGTGAGGAAAGTGTGAAATTTCTATCCACAAACATCAGAGACCTGGTTAGTCACAGTGACTGACACCTGTAGTCCCAGCACTTTGGGAGGCTGATGCGGGCAGATCACCTGAGGTCAGGAGTTCGAGACCAGCGTGGCCAAAATGATGAAACTCTGTCTCTACTAAAAATATTTTTAAAAATTAGCTGGGCGTGGTGGCAGGTGCCTGTAGTCCCAGCTACTCGAGAGGCTGAGGCAGGAGAATCGCTTGAATCTGGGAGGCAGAGGTTGCAGTGAGCCAAGATTGTGCCACTGCATTCCAGCCTGGGCAACAGAGCGAGACTCTGTCTCAAAAAAAAAAAAAAAAAAAAAAAAAAATCAGGAGACCTGACTGGTCATATTCTCAGACATGAACAGAGGAGCCTCTGATGGGAGAAGGGAACCATGTAGCTTTGACGTTTCCCATTGAATTTGTCATAATCCAAGCACGTAGATATTGAAAACAAATGTTATTTCTAAAGCAGTGATAAGGAATATTAACATGTAGACTATAAATAATTATGGGTCTGGATCTAGGCTATCTATTTGGAAATTCCAGTAGAATCTGTGCATCTACAGAGATGTCTTAAGATTGGCTTGATTAGGTTAAAACCCATTTTGGACTCTTTCTGATGGGTGATGAGTCAAGGGCTGAGACAAAATGAAATGCACCAAGCCACAGGTGTGCAGTGTGCATAACTCTCCATTAGCAGAGCTTATGATGACAATCTGTGTGTACGTGGATTCAATACCATCTTCCATTGAATTTAAAACAGTCAGTCGACGTTCCCAGTGTTTACATGAGTTTCTAGCTATGCTTCTTATAGCCAAGGCTGTCAATACCCATATTTCCCTTCTTTCTTGCTTGGGGGTCACTGTAGATTGTTCCTTCCTGAATGTATGGTTTCCTGTGTGTCCGCTAACGAAGAGGTAGCTGATGAATACATACTCCAGCTTTTGCATCAACATCCCTCAGTGGGGAATCTGAGCATGGTCAGTACATCCCTCAGAGAATCCCAGGCAAGACTGAGCCCTGCTTCCATCATCAGCCCCTTTGATGAGCTGACCTCCCTCTTTGGAGGGAGCTGACCTCATGGTCCCACGCCCTCACCCTGCTAAAGAGAACCACTTCCCAACTAAGTTACTGTACCCAGACCCTTGTCTTAGGATCTGCTTGTGGTAAACCTAACAGATATTTCCAAGCATCATCTCTCCTCCTCCTATATTCTGTAATAAGATTATGCTAAACCCCAAATCACACAGAGCCGGTCCTTCCTGAAAGATACAGATTCTATGATCAAAAAAGGAGAATCAAATATAGTAATCCTTTTCCACACCCAGAGCCTCATTTAACAACCAAATGTAAGTTAAAATCTTTATTTTAGACCCAAATGTAGAAGGATGACTGACTTTTAATAGGCGGTTTTAAAAATATAGAAAGTAAACTTCATATGTTGTACAAAACAAGAATTTTTTTGTTTTGTTGGAAGTGTTAAAGAATCCATGTGAATTCAGACTGAAATGAAGATGCTGGTAATTGCCAACCAGCCAAATAAAAGAACTCAAGCCTTCCCCCATCATTTAATGCTGGCACCACTGGTGGATGGTAGATAGCACCGCACCTGGCGACAGCTCAGGCTTCATGCTTTGAGTGTGCCCGTGCCCTCTAGGTGATCACAGTGCTGGGCAATTGACTGAGTTTCCGAAAAAAGCCTGAGCTCAAAAGTGGTGAAGCAAGACTCCTTCTTTTAAATTTGTCTTTCTCCCCTTTAAAAATGTTCTGATCTGAAGGAAAAGCCCACTATTATGGCACACATGATAAATTTCAATCCAGTTTGTAAAATCTGACAATGTTAATACTTCCATTAATATTGTAGCTTTTTGCAAAAGTAGTTGTGTGCCCTGCCAAATTTTCTGAAAGCAACACACATACTTAAGTGCTTAATATACTGGGTATAACTTAGCTACATTATTTTCCCAAGTTTTTTGGAGAAATTCCTTAGGGATACTTTTGAAAAATTAAGTTTCATTAAACTGATTGATGCACACTGGTTATTACTTTCTCTTTCTAGTAAAGCTCATGTAACTACTGAGAATTTGTCTAATTCTGGCATATTCAAAGGTTATCTGATTAATAACTTGCCCTTGATTTGGGGGTTCCATTTAACACATCCCTTTGTTAAACCTCCAATTATTATTCATTAGCAATATATTTTTCTTAGAACTTGTTCTTTTAAATTGTGTCTGATAAAAGAGATGCAGAGTTAATTTAGTAAATTTCAATGTACTAGTGATCAAAGTTCAGAACAATCTGAGCTCTGAAGTGTTTCTAAACTAATAAAGCAAGGCAGAGATTGTAACTATATTTTATGTCTTTCTTTAGACTATTTCGATTGGTAGGAAAATCCAATTGAAGCAAAGAAGACTTGTACTTAAACTCTGAGCTAAGATAGAGTATATATTATACATATTATACCCTGTCCCTTCAATAAACCATGCATGGAATAGATACGTAAAGCTGCTTTACTTTCCAGAAGGGAGGATAACAATGAAACACTCCTTTCATACGAATCTTTAAGTTTTTCTCTTTTAATTCTTATTTTAAACGCACTTTCAATTACATCAGGATGCTAAATCAATCAGATAAACAGAAAAGATGTTAAACGTTTTTCTCCTTCTAAAAGAAAGAAGCTAACAGAGTGGACAAATACCAGATCCCTACGCAGCCATTAGGCCACTTGTGGCTCCGTCATCCACGTACTTAGGAAACAGAAGTCATTTCATAATGTCCTGCAGTATCAAAAAGCTAGTTGTCCATCAACATGAAATGCTGCCTATGCTGCCCTGAGAAAATAGGTGACAGAAATAGAGGACAATAGCACCTCCCCCAGCTCCTGTTACACATCTTCCCTTGCAGCAGGCTCCACGTCTCCAAGTCTCAGACAATAATGGTCCTCCTCCTACCTCAGCCTCCACCTCCCTGTTCTCCCAACAACTGCTACTGCCACTGTTTCCCGTTACAAAATTTAGCTTTTTCCTCTTAGGTCCCTCAGTAGAATTTTTGCTTCACATCAATCAGTTAAAACTCTTACTATTTGAAAGGTCTTGCTTTATCTTTCTTTGACTTTTACAAAAAAAAATTGGTCATCATATTCACATGGGATGGAGAGTAGAAGGCGTCACAGTAGAAATAGTTCTGAGGTAGGAGAAGACGGGATTCCGCCCCTTCTCTGACACCTCAACCAAATCAGTCAGTCTTTGGTGCCCAGCTTGGTCATCTGGAAAATAGGTCTGTTGGCTATGGAGTTGAAGGCCTCCATGTCCATGTAAGAGCACAGCCCTTCAAAGAACCATGGGGGGCCCTTTCTGGAACTTACCTTCCACTGTCTTAGAGATGACTACATCCTGCTGCACCTGAGTGCCCAACCACTAGCCCCACGCAGAGGAAAGAACTCAAGTGCTCCAATCCCCACACGGTGGCGAAGACTGCAAGTCCAGATGGCCTGAGGGCAAGGAGACTCCAAGTGAGATCCAGAACAAGCACCCAGGGAGGAGGCTGAGTCTGGGCTGTCTGTTCCTTGCAGTGTCTCTGACTTGTGGGAGGAGGATGAAGAAGGGCTGAGACTACTGAGGAGTGACTTTAAAGAGCAGTATTTTCATATCTGTGTGCAGAGGGAAAGTCAACCTGCTTCTTTCACAGCCCAGAAAACTGGAATGCTTTGTGCAAATTAAAATCACTACGCACTTCAGCAAATCAGGTGCCCCTTTCATAAGACAGCAAGTGCTTTCCTTGCATACATATCTTATTTTCTCACTTAACAAACCCTGGTCACATACAATATCATTTAGATTTACACATGTTTTGACAAAAAATAAAAAAAGGCACAACAGACATAGATGTGGCTCTGAGGGAGTGAAGGCAGGTGGTCATCACCTGCGAGTTGAGACTGGATGGAACTCATCTTCCAGCTTCACAGCCAGCTGTTTCCATCCAGCTGGATTTGCAGGTTCAAGGAGATGATCAGCACATTTTTAGAGAGTATATTGTTAAAAGATGGTGGAAAGAATGAAATTATCACTCACACGGGATGACTCTTCAGTTAACAGAGAAGAAAGTGCTAATCAAGTCAAATTATAAAGTATGTCTACGGTCACTGATGACAGTAAATTGGTATTTCTAAACTGGAACTGTTGATCATCAACGGTCAATTCAATTCTCTAAAATAGAGCCTCTAGGGAAATGAGAATCACACAAAAGGTGGAAAAATATTCAATCCTTGGATAAGAGTCTATGCAAGTCCTCAGATGAGAGCTGCAGCTGTGCTCCCTGGGGTAGGCACAGGGCACCTCGTGGCACACCAGCACCCAAGTCAGCCCTGCAGGCTGGTGCAGCTGCAAAGCCTGAGCAAGCACAGCTCAGCACCAGTGTGAGAAAAACACCTAAAGGGGAATCTCCTCCTGCAAACAAGACCGCCACACTCACACACCACAAAGTGAAAAAGCAAAATGCTCCAGAGGGGAGCCAAGTCTGACTGGACTTGCCTCTCAAAGAGTATCCATCCACAGGTAAGCAACGCCATCCGGCCTGACATGGGCAGTGCCAGTGGAGGTATGCTGGGGAGAGAATGGGTGAAGACAGACCATGCTCCTGGGCATTGGCCAAAAACCCTCAACATAAGGTACAGATGGCCAGGCAGGTGGTGGCACCAGACTTTGGATTTCTTCTGAGGAGGAGGACAAGGTGGAGATGCTGATAATATCATTGATAGAAGGAGATAAGAAGAAGAAGGAAAAAGTGGCAGCACATGGGTATCGATTTGACAAAAGGTCCCAAGGAGCAAAATGGAGTACTTTTTATGTTCAAATGCAATACCTCAGAGCAACTCCATGCTACAGATGACAGATACATGGTGCAGTTATGTACACACTACACTTGCAAGGGACTGGACTATTGTTCTGAAATGTGTTGCCCCTCCCTCCTGTGCCCCCTGGGAGGCAATGAACCTTGGGAGGACCAGTGACATGTGAGTAGCAGTGATATGTGCTCCTTCTAACAAAAGCTTCAGGAGCCACTGTGGGCCTCACCATGCTTTCCTTTCCCTCCTCTTTGGGACCAGCCGTGTCACAGATAGTGACTCTGAGCCTGGGTCCCATTCATGGTGCAAAGGGGCAGTCCTCCTACAGTGGACAAATACGAGTGAGAAACCACTATTGTCAGCCACTTTGATTTGGGAGCCATTTTTATCACCGCCTACACTAGCTATTGAGACGGATGCAAATCCATGCAAGGATGTGCACATCAATCTATGTCCTCTGTCGCTGAGTGCTTAGGATTTTCTCAGCTGCTCTGACCTGGGGAGAGGTCACCCACTCACTCACGTGCTGCACTCACAAGCTGCAGCTTCAGGGCAAAAGCTCTGGAAAGCTCCTCTTTCCAGAGGAAAGTTCAGTGAAGTGCCGATTCTTCTCTCTCACTTAGAGTAACAGGAGGTTGAGCCTTGGCAAGGCCATTCCACCTGTGAGGAGTCTTCAGGGCAGGGACCTCATGACTTTGAAGCCCACACTGGTAACCCCTGCTGGTCTGCCTTGCAGTCCACGGAAGAAAAGGCTGAGAAGGTGGTCGTTTCAGTGGTGTCAGAATTACACAGAGCAGGAATGAACCCAGCAAGTATGGGACAACTTTGTACTACTGTGCATTTCTTCCTCCAAAATAAAAACCAGAGGTCACGTCTCTAAAAGATATTCTCAAACTAAAACCTGGCGTCATGAGAATTTACTCATTCTACTTGGTGGCAGATGTTATCCTACATGCAAATTATTGTTGTCTATATTCTCCAGTCAAAGTTCTAATTCTCATTGGATGCAAAAGTAACAGGGATTAATCAGCCAGGCCGGTTCCCATCCTTAAGAATGCTGGCAGCACAGCATCACCATCCCAAACTCAGGGAGGCAGTGAGGCTCCTCTGAAAAGCACAAGAAAAGGAACACCATCGTCTGTCCCGAGGGGCACAGACTCCAGCTCCCTCCCTGATGATGCTGAGACTGTGGGCTCACCTCCCTTCATCCTTGACAATCAGCCCCTCCCAGATTCAATCGTGAAGAGGAACACAGCTTGGATGACAGGCTCCTCCCACATTCATGGCTCTCCTTTGGAGTAGGCTGTGCTGCCAAGCCTAGAAGCTCAGATTTATAAAACCATCATGAGTGTAAGAGAAGCTTGAAGGGGTGAGTATGAGCAACAGAAGGGGGCAAAGTCATGGAAGGGGAGACCAGACCCTGAAATAGCTCTGCTAACTTTCACCTTAAAGGAGGTCTATAAACTCATGTTTGCAGCGTTCAAAGTTGTTGACCGAAAAAAAACAGGTCTCTTCTTTTGCACGGAAATGCACCATCTCCTATTATTCCCAGGCGATTTTAGAACTCCTCTACTTGCATGCAGACACTGGGCTCTTAATTCAATGTTCTTTCTTCCACTCAACAAATATTTATCAACCACTTTCTACGTGTCAGTTCCAGGTCTAAACAATTTGTAAGTATTGTCTTGCTTAATTCTCTCAGCACTTAATAATGTAGATATTATTATTTCTTCCATTTCTATGAAGAAGAAATTGGAGACCAAATAGGTTGCATGGCTTCCTAAACAACCCAAAGAAAGAAGGTGGTGGAGTTGGGATTAGAACCAGTGGGAGGAAAGTAGTTAGTGGTTAATTGCTCTTAACCAGTTGGCTAAACTGTACCCAGGAGAAAGAGACAATACATAAATAGGCGCAAGAATAAGTAGCATAGCTCCAGCTGGAGACAGGAGAGCAATTGTTCCATACCGAAGTGTCTTAGGGTATGACTGATTCTCTTTCATTTCAGTGGGGACAATGACCCTTTTTTTTTTTTTTAACAGTTCTGAAGTTGGAGATTTGAACCCCAAAGCAAACCTGCTCTTGGGGAAGAGTACCACAAGTATCCCACACTGTCGGCAGACTCCTAATCTCTCCCCACCAAGCCAAGCCCAATCCAGGCTGGGAGCACCCCCTGAGTGAGAGTTGGAGCCCAGAGCAAAATTGCAGCCAATATCTGAAGGCTTCCTTTGAAAATATTGTCAACCGGGGAGATTTCTGGAAAAAACTGCACTGCATTCCTCTCTTGAACACATGACTGAATCCTGAAGCTGTCACATACATTTTCTGCTGTGGACGCTTAGGAAGGTGAGCCTAGGACACTCCCACACTGAGGCCAATGTCCACATCTCTGCATACTTGTTCTGATAAATTAAGTGCTCCACGCCCACTCCCACAGAAAAGCCTCCAAAGATACAATCCAGCAGATAACAGCCTTTAAATATTGTGCCCGTCTTCGAACACTAATTGTCCCTTTGGGCACTGATGTAGCTGATAACAAGAGATGCACGCGTCATTTCTGCATAACAACTTTTCAGGAAAGAATAGTAAGTGAGGAAAGAAAGGTTGCAGCACTGTTCTAATTCTCACTCTGCTCATGAAGCAATGTCCTGAGTTTCTTCAGATAAGGATTAAAGATGCAAAAGGCAACTGCAAGGAAGTCATCACACTAGAAAGCTGAAAGCCTGTCATGATCCTGGAATTTTATTAAATGTAACTCAATGACTGAGGCTCAAACTGAAAAATAAAGGTGCTCTTATGCTGTGGCTTGCTTGGCTATCAGTTTTCTACATATACATATCTTATTGGTGTACTTATGTTGCTGGCACATGGTATTTTTTAAGCTTTCTCTTTGTCTTATAGAATGTCTTTAGAAAATGCATTCTTAGTAATTAGAATGCAGATTTTCTTTCAGGGACTTCTCCTTCTAAGCTTCACCAACAGCTTTGTCTTTGGAGAAAATCACATCAAATATTAGCTAAAAGCAGGCTCTCATGTGCCCCACTACCTGACAAAAATAAACCATGGCTTACAGCTTACAGAATTTAAGAAATCAATCATATAATGGATTTCCTTGCAAGTTACATAGGATGAAAACTCAAGTTTACTTTATACATGTAATGCATTAGGAAACCTTGATTGGGTATGTTTTCTCACTCGCTTATTGAATCCGAGTGTGTAAGTTCTTAAGATTCGTCAAAATCTTTAAGTCCAGAGAAAGGCAACTGGCAGCCTGTGGGCTGAGCCTGGTCAGACAGATGTACTCTGATTAGCTTGCAGAGTGCATAGTTATGTGTATATGTTTAAAGAATTTGAACCCCTTCAGATAGGTCATGCACCGTACAGTTTACCACAGTCCTTGCCATTCCCTAATGACTTGCAAGTTCACTGCACACATTTACCATGTCTGCCTATACTCTAAACCATGGTTTCTCACCCCCAGCACTATTGGCATTTTCAGCGACATGGCTTTTTGCTGTGGGAGGCTGATGTGCACACTGCAGGATGTTTAGCAGCATCTGTCCAATAGACTGAGACGTAGACTAGACTTTAGTACTCTCTACCCACTAGATGTCACCAAGACTCCCAACCCCTTTTATGACAATCCAGACTGCTCACAAGCATTGACAACTGTTTCCTGGGGGTAACAGTCTTCCTCTGGTTGAGAATCATTCCTCTAAATACAAGACTTCTCCTCCGGAGTTTTCACCTGACTACTTTCTCCTATACTCTTCCCCTTCATTTACCTCTGTTCCTCTCCACCTTGGACTCTGTGGCCCATCACTTTCATTGTTGTCTTGCCCCTGCCATTCCAGAATGGCAACTCTCCAGGACATCACTAGGAGGTTCACCATCCCTTCTCACATGCCATTAGCTATACACGGCACTAAGGGATGCAGTGACATGTTTCTATTCTGGGTGAGACGTACCCAGCCACAGAGATCGTCTTACAACAGAGGAAGAAGAGAACGAGTACTGGGAGACAATCCACTGGTCCCTGTCACATGCAGAGAACTCAAATGCAGCTGTTTGCAAATGGAAACTGTCACTTTCCCTCCAAAAGCTGTCCCTCTGTTTGTAATCTTAGTGTAGTCAATATCTGCCCATGCAGAAACCTGCTTTCATACCTGACTGTTCTTTCCTTCTTACCAGTCCACATCCAGTGAGGCAGGCTCCTGTCTTTCACACTTCAGAAAGAAGTGTGCCCCTTCCTCAAGCTACTGCTCTGCCCAGTTCTTAACAACCACTGTCACCCAGAGAATCACCTCCTAACTGGCTTCCTTCCTCCAGTCCTCCTTTTCCCTCACCTTCTCTTCTTTCTAAAATGGGAAGTAGTCAAATAAGCTCTGCTTCAGCTCTGAAGGCTTCTAACACCTGGGACAAGGCCAACGCCCTGCAGTATGTTACAAGATATGACATGCCCCAGACATCCCACCCCACCCTCTTTATTTCCTCCTCTTCCTTTCTTTGACCCTGCAACCCAGCTCTTCTGAATCACCTGCAGCCTCAGACCTGCACTGGAGCATGCTCCCCCTGGGACCTGGGTGACTGGTTCCATCACATCATTTCCACCCATTCCTTTGCTAAGGCTATCCCCACCAATTCTCCAGGCAAGCTTTCGACCATCTCCTCCCTAACAGCCATCCTGCATGCCCTCCCCACCCACAGCTAGGCTAGGTGCTGTGTGCTGTGTGAGCTGTCAACATTCACCTTGCTAATGGTCCCTGAACTCTGCCAAAGTCATCTGTCTACTTCAAGCATAAGTGTTAGTGAGCCAGGCCTATGCCTTCTTCAATATTTTGTTCCCAGTACAGAACACAGAAGCCATTGCCTGGCATAGGTAGACACACACACAATAAACATTTATTGGATGGACTTAGGAGTGAATGCATGATTGTGTGACCGAATGTCTCATTTTACATCTTGAATAAGATTTTCCTTTTTTTTGGGGGGGGAGGGTTCTTTCTTTTTTTTCTGTAGCTAATTTTTTCTTTTTATTATACTTTAAGTTCTAGGGTACATGTGCACAACGTGCAGGTTTGTTACATATGTATACATGTGCCATGTTGGTGTGCTGCACCCATCAACTCATCATTTACATTAGGTATATCTCCTAATGCTATCCCTCCCTCCCTCCCTTCACCTCATGACAGGTCCCGGTGCGTGACATTCCCCTTCCTGTATCCAAGTGTTCTCATTGTTCAATTCCCACTTATGAGTGAGAACATGGAATAAGATTTTCACTGAGAAACTCATTAAATAATCTGACTTTTCAATGACAGAAACCAGGAGAACATTCTGGCCTCAGCTCTGTCACTCTGTAAGTGGACAATGGGTAAATTACATAACCTCTTGGCCTTTCGCCTGAGAAATGATGAGGTACATTATTGCTGTCTCTTTCAGTTCTAGGTGTCTCCCATTCAATAAGGTGTCAGGAGGAAATGGTAAGACATCCTTGAGGGTGACAGCAGAAAAGTAAATATGCCTTGAATTCTATTTTTGGTTACTGTTAAACACCCACATGTTTTCTCAATTAGAAGAAATGATTGGAAGATGTATATAAATATATGTATATGTTATATATATTACGTGTGTGTTACATCTCTCTCTTTTAATTTTATCACAATATGCATTATTGACATGCACACATAGATTTCCAGGGGAACCACAGAGAAGGAAGAGTATTTCAATTCTTTCCTATGTGTTTCTCAAAGATCTTCTAATATCTGATCTTTCTAGGGCTGATGAAGCAACATTCTCCTTTTTGTTATTCTGCAGGTACAAGTCCAAGCGCTCACGTTAATTACGTTGTTGAAGGCTCCTCCTGTAGCTGACTCCAGCTACACGCCATGACGGAAGACATGTGGCCCAGAATGCAGTGTGGAAGAGCCAAAAAGGGAATGAATAACTTATAAACGGCAGCCCTGCCAAAGTGAAAAGAAGGCAAGTTTTCTGCCAGGAAACAGAAATCAAGATCAGCATGGAAATGGAAGTCATGGCTAATGAGAAAATGCCATATTACATTAAAATATATTTATTGATTAATTTGAATAACTACATTAGCATATATAAACTCAGGAATTTTCAACTTTGTCATGCCAACAAAAATATTTATCAAAGAGCAAACAGATTTTTAAGAGCACTAAATTGACATGTGTAAAGCTGAGTCTGATAAAATATTAAATCTTATGCAGAAATTTCTAAGGAAAATAATGTGTTATTCTCACCAGCTATGCACCCACGCTGACTTGAGCTCAAGCCTGGCTTGGTTTAGGAAGCATTAATACTTCAATCATCTATTGCTGCAAAACAAATCACCTCAAAACTAGTGGTTTGGAACAACAATGATGGATGTTTTCTCCTGATTCAGTGGGCTGGGTGACTGGGTACTGCGTCCTCCTGGTTTTGCCGTCGACAGTCCTATGACTGTGCTCAGCTGGAGGGTGGGCTGACCCTACAAGGTGGCCCCAAGTGACATGTCTTTCTGGCTGTTGCTGCTGGCCATGGGCTGGGACTTTGGGTCTTCTCCATGTGGAGACTCATTCTCTGCCAGGCTGGCCTGGCTTCCCTAGCGGTGTACTCAGGGCAGCAGTCCTAGAAAATGAGAGAGGATCTTCAAAAGCTCACAAGGTCTGGACTCCAGAATTCACAGTCACTGCCCCATTTCCTGTGAGTCAACGCAAGTCCCAGGCTCTCCCAGATTCAATCGTGGAGAGAAACCTTTCATGTTTTCCATCTGCCACAGCTTGGATGACAGGCTCCTCCCACATTCAAGGTTCCTAAGGCTTGATGGAGCCAAGGGTTAAGTAATTTCTCTTTTTTGTTTGTTTGTTTGCTTTTGTTTTTTTTTTAGATGGAGTTTTGCTTTTGTTGCTCAGGCTGGAGTTCAGTGGCGTGATCTCGGCTCACTGCAACCTCCACCTCCTGCGTTCAAGAGATTCTCCTCCCTCAGCTTCCTGAATAGCTGAGATTACAGGCCCGTGCCAAGCCTGGCTAATTTTTTGTATTTTTAGTAGAGATGAGGTTTCACCATGTTGGCCAGTCTGGTCTCGAACTCCTGACCCTGGGTGATCCACCTGTCTCGGCCTCCCAAAGTACAGGGATTACAGGCATGAGCCACCGCACCCAGCTGGGTTAAATAATTTCTACAGTGAATCTGGGGGCTCAGGTCTTCTCCGTAAGGGGTCCTGAGAAAAGGCAATACAGAAACTCCAACTTCAAGTCCAGTTTCAGTTACCTAAATTCCAGTTTGAATTTCTGTGAATTCACCTTGTGTCCAGTTATATATTCAATATATTTCTCTTCTGTTCATTCTTGTCCAAACATATGGCCAAGGCTGGACTGAAACTCCACAGGATAAGACATAGAAGGATTGGTCCTCCTGAGAGGACATAGGGTGAATACACAAATTATTATCACTCAGCTCACACTGTGGCTTCTATCTCAAATTAACACTTGGCAAATAATTCTTAGAAATGCCTTAAAACAAACAAGACAGACAATGGAAATGAAGCAGCTGTCTACAAATGCAGTGACTCACTTTCAGTTTATTTTAAGACTGTTCTAGACGTAAATCCATATGAATTATCTCAGAAAGTGAGTTTTTTTTTTTTTAAATTCATGTTGACATTTAGTCAAGAAAATAAAAGTAAACAAAAATTAGGTTTGAGAAGATGTAATAAACAATTCTGAACAAAGAAAGGAGGAAATTAATGAAACAAGGTTTAGGTATGTTTCATGATTCATTCTTAGGTGATCCATTGAAATATCTGGGACTGTTCTGTTCTCTATTTAGTGATTCTCTATTTAGTGATTTTACTAAAACACTGTTTTGCTAGCTGATAAAAGCATACCATACCACTACCCGTAGCAAGATGTTCTTTGCATATGAGATATGCAATTATGACAGAGCAGAAGATCCTTAAAAGAAATGTTCAGAACTCTCAATTCAGTAGATAAATCTCAGGCTTTTTATGCAACCTGGATTCAAAACTGAAATTCACATCAAATGTCTGATCCTCACTCATCATTTACCCAATACTGCAAAGCTACAGAATAGAGTATCTTGTTTTAAAGTAACATATCTGAAAAGTAAAACAGAAGTATCTATTAACTATCAGAGTAATTATTTCAAAAACATCATATAATAAATACTTGAATTCACAAATGTTCTACTGTAGCTAAATGTTCTTTATCAGGAAAACTATATACTTGCTAGTCTTACCTTGCTAACATTATCAACATAATACCAACACCAATATTAACAATATCAATTACCCAGTAAACTCACTGGTGTCCTCTACTACTGCTAAAATAACTTCAGGCCTAAACATGTCCACAAAGTTCATAATTGGATCCAGTCCTACCTACACACTTGCCCACCATTTCATTAACATTCTAGAGAGTTGTGGCTGCTGATTCTTCCCTGTTCATTCTCTCCTGTTATATTTTGTTTGGTTTTGTTCTTACTTCTTTAAAATCTGCTCTTGCCCCACAGTGGTAGGGGCTGCAGGGTTAAAGGAATTAATATTTACAACGGGACAGTGCCCAGTTTGCAAAAAACTGTCAAATGTTAGCCTCGATGGGCACAAAGTCTCTTTTGACAAGTTCAAGCCTACATGCACCCTTCTTTTCTCTGAATTAGGATGATTCATAGTCAGTAGGGCCTCTTGTCACTTAATTATTCTCTAACTCTTTCACTTACATTGGTCGTCCCAGTTGCCCTCCAAATCATTTGGTGGGGGAAGGGCACGCAGAAATAACGCATTTTATTTACACATTCTTTGCACTTCTAGATGTTTATTTCAGTTTTTTAATGATCAATAATTATGGTTCCATTTTTTGATAACCATAAAGATATAAATAATATGGGTGGCCAATATTAGTGTCATATTAAAACGATTGGGCAGAAGTTCCCTACACAATAGCTAACAAAATAGACCAACATTTCTAAATGCAATAAAGGACATTCACCACTATAGCCACGACACAAAAAAGGTCATGGTTCAGTATTATAAACTTCAAAAATCAGTGGCCAAGAGGAGAAATAAGATTCCAGAGCTGAACATAAGATGGAGGTGTGCTTGACTCTTAACCCTCCCCACCCCTCCCAGCAGCAGCTCAGAACTGACCAAGTCAGAGAATTCTTCTTAATACCCACAAAGTGGGGCCAACTAACAGCCATATTCAATTTCAGACCTAAGGATGATGAAGATCATTGCGTGGTTGGAAACAGAGAAAGTTTTTTTAAAAAAATGAATAAAATGGAACAGTTTCTCTTGGTTAGAAATGAAGCCTTCCAGGCTGAGGAATGGATGGAACCCTAAGTTTGTCCTCCATGGAAAGAGATCTGCTCCCCTCCAGGGGGTGAACACACTCGAAATGGCGCAACCAAACATGGGGAGAAAGCCAGCCCTGCTGTCCTGCGGGCGCCCTCCCAGCACCAATACTTCCCTCTGCCCGCCACAAAGCAGATGGAGCACTAAATACCCAAACTGCAAGCACCGCACACCCAAACCCCTGAATCGCCAGCCTCCCATACAGCGGGCAAAGGGGCAAGAGGTGAAGGCCAGGAGCCTGGAAATAGGATGCACGACTTATTTTAGAGAGTGCGCCTACTGGATCCCAAATGAAACAGAAAACAACCCCACCACTACCACAACAAGTGATGCCGTGGGGGCCAGGAGGGAGCAGCGGGGGTCAATCCAACACGGAAGCTAGGGACAGCTGAAGACAGACACACTGAGCCTGGACCCTATCCTCTGGGGCCCCTGCTAGCAGGCGGCTGAACCCAGGGAACAGCCCTTCCTCCTCGTTCACCTTTCAGTTGATCATTTTCTCCCACTGGACACATGGGTGTAAAG
The DNA here is from genome assembly GCF_001698545.2 of Rhinopithecus bieti. Taxonomy (NCBI): domain Eukaryota; kingdom Metazoa; phylum Chordata; class Mammalia; order Primates; family Cercopithecidae; genus Rhinopithecus; species Rhinopithecus bieti. The sequence goes on from NW_016807891.1 coordinate 1,531,694, forward strand.
AACTAAGAGGCCGTAAGAGGCCGGGCGCGGTGGCTCAAGCCTGTAATCCCAGCACTTTGGGAGGCCGAGACGGGCGGATCACGAGGTCAGGAGTTGGAGACCATCCTGGCTGACACGGTGAAACCCCGTCTCTACTAAAAAATACAAAAAACTAGGTGGCGGCGCCTGTAGTCCCAGCTCCTCGGGAGACTGAGGCAGGAGAATGGCGTAAACCCGGGAGGCGGAGCTTGCAGTGAGCTGAGATCCGGCCACTGCACTCCAGCCTGGGCGGCAGAGCGAGACTCCGTCTCAAAAAAAAAAAAAAAAAAAAAAAAAAAAAGAACTAAGAGTGCTTAGGCACCCTGACAATGTGACAATGTACGTTTCTCGGGGGGTAGGAATCCCAGAACACATTCCAGTGATCTCACAGACATGCCTCAAAAAGAATGGAAACAGCTTCCAAGATACAACGGCCCTGGAGGCTGCCCTTCACGATCTCACCTCTGAGCTCCCCTCTGAGGCCTCTGGCTACTACATATTGTCAGGGTCTCAGCTTCCCCTGTCCCCCACCTCTTCCCTATTGGCTTTCCTGCGGGGCCTCACTCTAAGCCAGTGGTAGAAACCAGGGACAACTTTGTTCCCCACACAAGTGGATGTTGGGCAGAGCCTGGAGAAAGGCTACTTGCATCCAGTGGGCAGAGGGCAGGGATGCAGCTACACATCCTGCAGGGCACAGGGCGGACCCCACCTTGATGATGTACCCAACTCCAATGCCCACAGTGCTGAGGTGCAGAAGCTGGCTCACCACACAGGCGATCACATCAGGTTTCGTGCACATTGTAGGGTTTTTTTTGTTTTGTTTTGTTTTGTTTTTGAGATGGAGTCTCACTCTGTTACCCAGGCTGGAGTGCAATGGCTTAATCTTAATGCAACCTCCACCTCTGGGCTCAGGTGATTCTCATGCCTCAGCCTCCGGAGATGCTGGGACCACAGGCATGTTCCACAACACCTGGCTAATTTTATACACACACACACACACACACACACACACACACACACATATATATATA
>NW_016807891.1:1532979-1534432 GCF_001698545.2 Rhinopithecus bieti
TTTTTGGTAGAGACAAGGTTTCACCATGTTGCCCAGGCTGGTCTTGTACTCCTGAGCTCAAGTGATCCACCTGCCTTGGCCTCCAAAAGTGCTGGGATTTTAGGCATGAACCACTGCACCCAACCATTGTAAGTCTATAAAATTCAGTTTTGCTTAAGCATGTGATGCAGTAACTTGGTTAGTAAAATTACATGACATTGTACTCCTGACCCTTCCACGGAGGCATGGCCTCTGTGAGGTGGGGGATGCTATAGTGTCTCCAGCCTCAGAGGAAAGAGGCAGAGTCACAGCACTGTGGGATGACATCCCAGGACATAGAGCCTCCATTCAGGTGGAGCAGAGCAGGGGCTGGCACACCACCCCTGTAAAGGGCCGTAAGCGAATAGTTCAGGCCTTGAGCACCATGGCCTCTCTGCCATGACTACCCAACTCTGCCACTGTAGCCTGTAAGCAGCCATAGCCAATGTACAAATGAATGAGTGTGGCTCTGTGTTCCAATAAAACTTGATTTATGAAAAATACCCAATTTCATATAATTTTCATTTGTAATAAAATACATATGTTTAGTTTTTAAAACATCAGCCAGAAGTGGTAGCTCACACCTGTAATCCCAGCTACTTGGGAGGCTGAGGCAGGAGGATCGTTTAAGCCCAGGAGGTTGAGGCTGTAGTGAGCCATGATGGCACCACTGCCCTCTAGCCTAGCCTGGGTGATAGAGTGAGACCCTGTCTCTTAAAAAAAAAAAAAAAAAGGAATCGTCTAACAATATAAAACCATTCTTAGTACTCAGGCCACATAAAAACAGGAAGCAGGCCAGATTTGACCCACAGGCTGTAGTTTGATGACTCCCAGTATAGAGAAAGTTCCCTTGAAAAGTCAAAGTTAAAGGCATTGCAGACACATTAAAAGTGTCACTGACAATTGAATTAGGACAATAAAGGTTATATCCTTCATCCAAAGGGCATTTTTACTATTATCTCCATAATCTGACACTCACAGGCTACTTAACATGCTGTACCTTGCAATAAAAGCCATAAAATGGATCTTTTAGAAAATAATAAATTTCAAGTGATCACTGAGTTCTCAGCTGAGAAGGAGAGTGTGGTAGCTTTGAAGTCAAGAGTCTTGATCAAACCCCCCTCTGCAACACCTCCTTATGTCCTGACAGTATGGGCTTATGCAGGGACCTGAACAAGTCTGAATTTAGGTGACTGCTTGCTACTGAGGCAGCCATCAGAGAGCACAGAAGTCAGTGCACCAAAACCAGAAAATCGAAATTCAAGTCCGAGCTCACCCACTCATTTGAATGAGACTCCAAGTCACTCCCTAACCTTCCTGGGCATCATTTTCCTCACCTGAAAATGAAGGGGCTGGACTAACACTCTGAATGTCTTTCTTGCTGTAGAAGCTGGTGAGTCAATACTTCTGCAACATGTATTTTTAGATAAAGCCA